>NC_079436.1:35878877-36217627 GCF_903798145.1 Danio aesculapii | reverse complement strand
TAAGACAATAGTTAATACTCAATTATTTGAGTGGGTTACATTAACAATTCTGCTCTCAGTACTGGAGAATTATTGCTAAATAAAGGCAACAATAGCATAATTTAACTGACCGACCTTCTCTAATTTGTGATAGCCTATTTGTTATTCATCTGCACTGTTGACAATCTCACGTGAGAAATGTTCGTCTTGTTCAACCTTACACAGAGCTTGCTTGCGCCTACACGATCTGTCATTGGCATGCTACCTTTTCAAAAGGTACAAATTTGTACTTAAAGGGTCCATATTGGTACCTCAAAAGTATATATTAGTACCTAAAAAACTTAAAAGAAACACTTTCGTACTTTTTAGGTACTAATATGTATCCTTGAGGTATTAATATGGACGTTTTAGGTACAAATTTGTACCTTTTGAAAAGGTACCACCCCAGTGACAGGTCGAGTACACTTAAGAGTGTGGCGCACACACATAACATGAGACTCGTGAGCGCACTCAGCTCGTAAGCTTGCACTATAGAATAGAATGAGTGCAGATGGGATACAGACTGTGTACAACAGTTCAGTAAAGATGTTAATATTCTGATATACAGTATTCTAGAAGTAATATTGTCAGCTTTTGCTCAGTTTTGCCAAATAAAAACCTTTAAACCACACACTCAGTTGCTCGGTCTCCAATCAATATTAAGGCTGATTTATGTGTGGAGTGATTGGCATATCCTTCTGCATCTGTTTGTGTAGCTCTGCAGTAACACGTCTGAAACACTAGCTGGCAGTAGGTTCTTATGTTTCCTCTGTGTCGAGTTTCTTTGCAGGTGTTTTGTTTTTTGCTACAAGTAGCTAAAACTCGCTCATTCAGAGGTGGTAACAGGCAGACATGCAACAACTTAACCATAAGCTAAACACAAAACAAAAGTTTCCATCTGAAGCTCCTTCATGTAACTCGACACTTGTAAACATTCGCTCCATCGGACTCACGGCTCTCAGCACCACCCACGCTCATCACCGCTACCAAGCCGACCCGTCACAGAGCTTGCACTACACGTTGCGATGTGTAGTTACATTATTTGAAAGGTGCGCGTCGCTGTCAGCCACTGCAAGGGCTTTGCGACCATGCAAAGGCTGCGCCGGACCATAAGCGTGCGCTTGATGCAGAAGTATAAATCAGCCTTTAGGCAGTTACCGCTGTCGTCAAACAGTTAACATCTAGTGGCAGTTAAAATATTTTTTAGAGAATCATTTTGATTAAAAAACTAATATTAATACAAAAATTATGAAACCAAATAATTAATAAATGGATAGATCACCCAACTCTGAAAAGTGTGTCATTATTTACTAATAAAAAATATATTATAATATTGATATTACATCAACATAATTACCATAACATCACTTTCATTCATTTGGCCTGCAGAGCTCAAAAGCAGAAAACAGGGACAAAAACAAGTTTTGCCATTTTATTTAGTTTTAATGAGCATTTTTTTGCCTCAAGTTGAGGATTTTTTTTTATTATTATATTTTTTGTATCTAGTTTTGTAATTTAGTTTTTATTTCCAAAAATGAAAAAATATCATTTTTACCATCAGATACAAAGACAGATATTACCCCATATATATCTCCCCCCCATCCCGTTATAAGCACATCAGTAAACACAGAATAACTGTAGTTTAGACCAAGCTATTAGATAAACTACATTTAAATTTGACATTCATAGTATCAGACGAGGGTTAAGTGATCAAGATTTCTTTGACGTCGCATATATAGATTTTCTATATCGTAAGAATGTCCAGTTTAGCATGGTTGATCAGTGCTGATGACAGTTCCAGATATAGTATTTACAATAGTGAATGCAACCAGTGCTTAACAGAGATCATGAGGAGGTTTCCACCTCTGTACCAACATTTTCATTGTAGCTGTTGAAGCAGCTAACCAAAATTACAGACCTTTGCATTTAAGGAAAATTGAGAGTTATCATTCAATAATAACAATACAGGATCTTTGGGAAAACAAATTTTTGTAACTTTAATAACAATGTCCAGCACAGAATCCCAAAGTTTTTGCATGACCTAGTGGAAATTTTGATACATGAAAATAAATAAGTGAGTCAATAAATAGTCGAATGATTTAAAATATATATATATTATTAAATGATTTTTTTTAAACGAAGGACAAAGTGTTAAGACCACATATTTCAGAATGTTTGATTGTTCACTACAGGTTTTTGTCTTCCCTTATTCTGCATTATTGGTTATTGATGAATTGTGTATTTTTCTCAGAGAAGTAAAAAGGGGCAGAAGGAGTGTTTGGAAACATTTCTTTTACACCACTGCTATGAGTGTGAGCATTTGCTGCTTCTTATAGTCAAAGTCCCTTTAAGGCAAGTCATTTCACTCGGCGGCCATCTTTGAAACACCTCTCGGACAGTAAGCTCAGGCATTCTGTTTGAATGGGGAAACATCAAATTCTCCAAAATTGCTTGCCAAGCTTAAGATTGAATTTCATATTAGGAATCACCAATAAAATTAAACAACAACTGTGTCTTTAGTTTCATTTCTAAACATACAAATTAAACAAAATCTGCAGAAACTCACAAGTATTCATCCCTCCCCCAGAGTATTGTCAGTCTATAGTGATTGATGATTGGCTCCCGTACTAGAAGGCTGGCTTTTTTTCACCATATAGGGATCAATGATTGGCTCCTGTACTAGTAGGCGGGGCTTTATGCACCATATTAACAGTTACACTACAGTTACACAGAGTGACATGTCTTGTGTATTCTATAGTCAATTCAAATTAATTCAATTCAAATTAATAATAGCTTTATTGGCATGACAAATGTTATAAATGTATTGCCAAAGCATTCATAAAGTTTACATAAAAAGAAACATATATAATAAAAACACAGTAAATTGTAGTAGTAAAAAAATATATAATTTAATAAAAATATATAATTTATATAATAATTAAATAAAATATAAATAATATAACATTATTCATATACTGTATATCATATTCTATAGTCTGTCATAGTTCAGCAGTGTCACTCAGAGGAGCTCAGCAGAATGTGTGATGTCATAAACAGAATTCTGTTCTGGAATACAGAAACTGCAGTTCTGATTCTAAACTGTTGTTGGTGTTTGAGTGGTCGAGTGATTGAGAGCTATTCTGTGACTTACTGACGAATTCATTTTCGGCCTTCAGTGTTCAGGATGGCGCTGTTCAGCAGTGCATTTAAAAAGCTGTTTGACTGTTTTATCCCTTTCTGGCATCGAAGGGAGACACAGCAATGTGCAGCTCAAGAACTGGCGGCAGTAAATAAATGTTCAGAGAGCGAGGTCTGCAACTTCACTGCTAATCCCAACAAGTGCAGGAAGAAACGCCGCAAGACGGCTAAAAGAGAGGTCAAAGCCCTGCAGACTCCTGCCAGATCCTCTGTCTTAAAGCCCATCAAGGGAAAACTACCAAAGCTTCTCAGTGGCTCTGGAGACTTCATCCTTCCAGCTGCTAGCTTCAAGCCCCTGCCGCCAGTGAAAAGACCACTAATGTGTGCTGTGGAAGGACCTGAGCAAGAGTTTGTCCTGCCTGGGTGCCCTTTTAATGTGGACCCTCCCAAACTGCTTCCTCCACGTCCTGTTCCTGCACCAGATGAACTGTTCTCCACAGTGTGTCCTATTCCTCCTCCTCGTGCATGTGCTCCTCTGAGATCAGTGTGTTCTCTCAGCTCACTGCAGTCTCAGTCTTCAGGTTCTGCCTGGTCTGTATCTGCTTCAGAGCTCATGTTTTCTGATACTGAGGATGAGGAAAGCGAGTTTGGGGAGACCATCCAGACCTTCCTCGAGCCTGAAAGATGCCAAAGACAGATGATTGCCTGGGAAGAGGAGGAGGAGGAGGTGGTGCTGGATGAGGAATCATGGACGAGTGAAGTGTTTGAGTTTGAGGACCTCAGTGAAGCTGGAGACTCTGAGGCTGAACATGATATCTCCTCTCTGTTCTGCGTGTCTCCTGCTGATGGTGCTGAGAGCAAGCTCAGTGGGAAAGTCCTGGAGCAGCCGAAGAACAAAAGAAAAGTGCAGATGAATCTGTTCACCTGGGCAGAGGAGAAGGTGAAGGAAAAGGTGGAGAGGAATCTCCAGAAGGAGAGGGAGAGAAGAGAAAGAGAGCTGCTGCACCAGCGTTACAGAAATGATCCTAAACTGAAGCACCTGTGGATCAACAAACACAACCACAACAACAGATGGTGCTGATGCTGATCATCGTCCCTCCCCATAATATCCCACTCACCCTTTACCCACTGCACAATCCTGCCTGTAAATAAACATGTGCAATGGCTGAAAGATCTGTGTCTCTTCTTGTTTTTATATAATATAAAATAAAAACATAATATAAAGAACATGTTAAGCAGAAACACAATTATTTTGAACCTTTTCCTAAATCTCTGTATTTACTCGGTGAAAGACGCTAAAACCATATAACTGCTAATGTTAACTCGGATACCCCACAAACGGCGGCTAGTACCATAATTCAAGTCAGCATCACACGAAGGTGACAACAAAGTGTGATATCATTTGAAATGTCTCAGTGCGACTGGTACAATAGTCTCATTCCCTCAGAAATAGACATAATCAAAACAATAGATATACAACTTCAGGTATCTTTTGAACCACTGCGAAGGGTGTGCCTTTCCTATAGGCAGAAACTCTTCCACTAAATGCAAATGCCTATTGTTATTCTACACACCTTTTTCCTCGAGGAGATTCTTGGATTGACTACTTAAGGTAAAGTTTCTAAATGTTTGGTGTGATTCTGTTATCCAGATCAGCCCATAGTGTGGAACTTCATGTTCCAAGCTATGTATATTTTGAAGTCAGGTATGCATCTTTTAATCTTGAATTTATCTTTGAGAATTTGATGTCTTGTATTGATCGTTTATGAATTGACTGAATGAATTGGCATAATACACATTTACCTGGCTAATAAACTGTTATGTTTTGAATTATTCAAACAGAATTCATGTTATTATCTCTAGTAGATTATGTTAAGTCCATAGCACCACAAGCCCCTGTACAGGTTAGTAACGGACTAAAACATGGTAGACGGAGCAGCGTGGCACGCAATACAATGTTCTTAGAGCTCCGACTAACACATTGGCATTAATTCATGTATACTGTACTTAGATAGTAAAAGGTAACTAAGGGGATAGACCTTCATCTTTTAAACTTATAATACTATTTGGATAGTATAGTGATTACTCAAAGTTAAAGTTAAAGTTAAAGTTAGTTTAGGTACGACTGGTCTGCTTAATTCTATAGTAATGATCATTATATGACTAAATAGCTCTGTTTTATTTTGTAGATAGCAGCTATATGGGGCATAAAAAATATCCTAATCTGAGTAAGTAGGGTTCTGCCTTTTTAGGACAGCGGTCAATCGCCACTGTTTAGTGACCAAGGCTGACATGCTTGTGCTTAAGAGATTGTATACTCGGCCGGTACAAGACTCAGGATGTTATAGGAATCCGAATGAACGAGAATAAAATACAATGACGAATCATAGAGAATATTCAATCATAATCTAAAATAATATTAAAGGAAACAAATTAGCTTTATCAATGTTTTATAAATGGACTCAGATAAAATCAGGTCCTCAGCTATGTATGCTATCAGTCATGAATAAATTAGTATGACACTAATAGTTTAACACACACATTCAGTTACATTAAAAACAGTATTTTTTCTGCAGTAGCCTAAATAAATTTTAAATAGGGATGCTCTGATCAGGATTTCTGCAGTCGTCATTTACCTCCTCATGTGTTGTAGCTGCTGTAGGCTCTGCATAAAATACAGGAGCACAAGTGTGTCTTCCTCTGCTTGTAAACTCAAAGACCTGCGATCGGTTCATGAGATTGGCCAGATTGGCGAGTACAGATCGAGTCATTAATTGTGAATATCAGCCGATACTGACCTATAGCCGATCAAACAGAGCATCCTTAATCTTAAACATTAAAAATGCCATTATATTCCTGTATTTACAAATAAATTAATATTAATAAACTATGCTTATTAAGAAATTACAATTATAATTTTTACATTGCAAGAGGTTCCAAAACTGTATTACTGTTAATCGCAAACACTGTTAACACTGTTAGCCACAGCTGATCATTTAACTGAGAATAGAGAATTCCACTGCAGGGAGCACAATAAGCCAACAAAGGTGCCGACTTCTGCCAGAAAATGCAAACATGTTGATTTCGTCTGGCATGATGCTGTTATTGTTGCTGTTATTGTCGTAATTGATATTGCTCCTGGTGTTAATTGTTGTTGTTGGAATTGTAGTTGAAGGTGTGATTGTTGAAGTCATTGTGGTTGTAGCAGCAGCAGTAGCAGTAGCAGGCTGTAATGGAGCGGTCTTTAAAACGAAGATGTCTGTGGTGTGAAACCTAGGGCACTTATAATGGCCTAGGAATTGTCTGATTGTGAATAATAAATTGGATAATGAGGGGAAGCTGCAAGCAATCATAAGCGCGTGATCCTCTCGAAATTTGTTTATAAATAAACTTCATTTAGTGAAGGAACTATTGAGCCTGAGTTTAAGAAGAGATTTTCTGCAAAACTGAATTCAACATTAAGAACAGTTCCTCTGCTGGTCCAGGATCTGCGAGTGTCAGACTCTGCTGTGTATTACTGTGCTTTGAGTCCCACACTGACTCAAACACACTCAACACTGATGTATATATTGAGCAGCCTTTAAAACTGTGGCACATTAAGGAGGAGACTGTCAGACTGTGTGTGTTCACGTGTGTTCAGTCAAACTCCTCCTACAGGTCTTTATCACAGGTTTACTGCAGTACAACTTCATCAAAGAGAGGCTGAAACAACAGTCTACTGAAAACTTCAACAAGTTCATCACATCTAAATTAGTATTTTAATAACTACTCTAATGGCAAACTGGCAAAGAATCTTCTTCCTCACATTTCTCTGGGGTAAGTCAAAATCCACAAGTACACATTTAGTGATATTCATCTAATAAGTGAATTTGATCCTCATCAGTGATGTTTTATTTGATCTTACAGGACGTGTTTCTCTGGATAAAGTTGAACAAAACTCAAGAGTTGAAACTGCTGTTGAAGGTGAAGATGTAATAATCAACTGTCAGTATGAAACCAGTGATACATCGCCGTATCTCTTCTGGTACCAGCAAAAAGTCAACAGATTCCCAGAATACATGCTGAACAGATTCAGTTCTGATGAAAAGCAATTCAAGGATAGATTTAGCAGCGAACTCAACACAAGCTCAAAATCATTTCCACTGAAGATCCAGGATGTGTGTGTGTCAGACTCTGCTGTGTATTACTGTGCTCTGAAGCCAACAGAGACTCAAACACACTCAACACTCACACAAAAACACTGTGAGCACCTGAGCAGTGTTGATCCTCTAGTTTTCTTTTTTTAATCAGACCTATAAAAAGGGATACAGAATGTGTTTAAATATTCTCTGTGCTGCCTTTTACCCAAACCATTCTTCATGTTTTAATTGCTTTTCATGATACAATAAATAATAAAGGTCAGTAGAGGGAGATCAATATGTTGTGTATTATATGTTCTATATGTTGTGATGTATTAAAAATCTGACTTGATAGTAGACGTCTAACAATAGTCCAAAAATAGTCTAGTACACAAACAGACAGAATTCACATGTGAAGTCATTCATTCCTGTCTAGTTGATAAGGAGTTTATATTTGCACTATTGGTTGATATTTATTCGCTTTTCACTGACAGCATACATTTAGCATTGTGTTTGGATGTCTACTAGATGTCTCTAAACACAACAAATGCTTGCTGTGACTTTTGCTTTTAAGAACACTTCTTAATTTAATGAAAACTCTAATGATAAATGTAGTTTCAGAAGCAGACCACTGTGAGGCGCAATCTATGATGAAGATTTATGATGATCCAGCTGTGAACTGTACAGTACATCTAATCTCTTGTTTGTTGTGTGCTGGTAAACTTCAGATTAATATTGCCTGCTGTATATCAACAATGTTGATCTGGATCAGAAATGTTCTTTTAATGGCTGCATTCTCAGTAAATAACCAGTTAAATGTGACCAATTAATAATTTATCTATAAGAATATCTCCTGACAGAGTGAAGTACTCAAGATTCAGTTATTGAGCTTCACTGCACTTACAGCACCAGTGATCAATACACATCAAGTTTTTCTCTCTGTTGTAATAAAATGAAATGAGTGGAGCAGTGGGTGGAGTTTATTCACACTGCTGAGAGTGAAAGAGTTCAGTCAAACACTGTTTCTGTATCACTGACTCTATGAAGACAACATGTTCCTCTTCACCTGCATTATAATACAGCTTTACATGGGTAAGAGATATTCAGTCAATCCATGTTTATTATTAGAAATAAACAACAAAAAAAAACATTAAATTTATTGCAGGCTTTGTCTATTTCATTTTTGATTAATCAACACTTTTTTCCCCGCAGGAATTGCAATTGCAGATGAAATACATCCCCTGTCTTCAGACAAACATGTAGCTGAGGGTGAAAATGTGACTCTGTCTTGTAATTACAGCACCACTGGCAATGTTAACTCTCTCCAGTGGTATCGTCAGTATCCCGGAGCAAAACCAGAGTTTTTACTTTCTCTAAATGAATATTCAAACAGCTCTAAGCTTGATCTTCGTCTGTTTTCAACCGCTGTAAAAGCACTGAAGCGTGTGGATCTGCTGCTCTCCTCTGCTGCAGTATCAGACTTTGCTGTGTATTACTGTGCTCTGCAGCCCACAGTCACAGGAAACACACAAACACTGAACAAAAACCTAAAGCACAGTATTGAGTCTGTAATACACAAATGTGAACAAATGCTGAACTGCTTTCAACAAATGTTCAGGAGGACAGTGTTCACAGCCAGTATAATAAAGTGATGATTTACAGTAAAGGCAAATATGTATAAGATTATGTCAATGTGTAAAGGATTTACAAAGAAAACTAATTATATCTTTTGGTAAAAAAGCAAAGTTCTTTTCTTGTGAAGCTAAAGCATGCAGTAGAAACAAACCAATTTAAATGATATTGTAGCCACACACTAACAAATCAGTTTCACAACTAAAACATCAGCATGTTAGAATTTGATGGATTTAAAAGTTTAATATGTTTGTACAATTGTTAAATAGTTATAATCTTACCTGTAGCTACTACAGTATATGTTATCTGAAGTCCAGAACACACTGGTCAAGCAGCAATGCAAAAACTACATGAACTAATCAAAAGTTCTAAATGTGAGAATCTGATCAGTTCTTCAAATATCATTGTCACAATCTACAGAAACTTATTGTAAAGAATCTTCTGTGGGATTTAAAGATTTCAATGTTCTTTATGGAACATCAAAGCCAATGAAGAATCTTTACTTTAAGAGTGAATTAAAAACAAACTAAAGTTATTATTGTAATAACTAGTAATCATCCAGTTTCAGCAATAAATCATGTTCCATTACACACACAATAATTTACAATAATTTAGAGAATTCACTTAAGTATTTGAATGTGGTAGTCACTCCTGCAATTTACTCTGTGTGTGTGTGTGTGTGTGTGTGTGTGTGTGTGTGTGTGTGTGTGTGTGTGTGTGTGTGTGTGTGTGTGTGTGTGTGTGTGTGTGTGTTTTCATCACAGTCACCATTCGTTTGATTCAGTTTAATGTGTGTGTGTGTGTGTGTGTGTGTGTGTGTGTGTGTGTGTGTGTGTGTGTGTGTGTGTGTGTGTGCGTGTGTATGTGTTTTAATCACAGTCACCATTCGTTTTAGTAAGTTTAATGTGTGTGTGTGTGTGTGTGTGTTTTCATCAGTCACCATCCGTTTGAGTCAGTTTAATGTGTGTGTGTTTTCATCAGTCACCATCCATTTGAGTCAGTTTAATGTGTGTGTGTGTGTGTGTGTGTGTGGGTGTGTGAGTGTGTGTCTTTTCATCACAGTCACCATACGTTTGAGTCAGTTTAATGTGTGTGTGTGTGTGTGTGTGTGTGTGTGTGTGTGTGTGTGTGTGTGTGTGTGTGTGTGTGGCCTTAATCTTATATGTGACCAATTTATTGTTAATGTTGAACTGTCAAAATGAATGACTGAACTATAGAAATGTACCACAGGAGGGCAGCATCCCTCAAAAGTGCAATAAACAGTCTGATGCAGAGACCAACATGAAGACTTGATATATCAAGAAAACAGCAGCAGAGATGAAACAGTGAGCTACAGTAAAGACAGATCTCAGCAATGTCAACACTGGTGATTATTATTCTTCTCTTCACAGCACAGGACTTTGGTAAGAAAGATCATCATTTACAATCTCTTATTTGATTATCTGTGAGTTACTTTATATGTGTCAGAATTAATAGTTGAATATTTATTTGCAGTGTGCAGGGGGCAAGACAAAGTTCAACAGCCTTCAGGAGAAATGACTGAAAATGAAGGAGATCAAGTCAATTTAATGTGTAATTACATTACTACAGCTTCAGACACAAATATTTATCTCTTCTGGTACAAACAGCTGCCAAACAGATCACCAACATTCATCCTGAATAAAATTCCATTTAGTGAAGGAACTATTGAGCCTGAGTTTAACAAGAGATTTTCAGCTAAACTGAATTCAACATTAAAATCATTTCCACTGAAGATCCAGGATGTGCAAGTGTCAGACTCTGCTGTGTATTACTGTGCTCTGAGGCCCACAGAGACTCAAACACACTCAACACTCACACAAAAACACTGTGAGCCTCTGAGCAGTGTTTATCTACTTGTTTTCTTTAAATCATCCCTGTAAAAAGGGATTCAGAATGTGCTTAAATATCACCATCTGTGTGTTTTAAGTGCTTTTCATCATGCAATAATTAATAAAGGTCAGTAGAGGGAGACCAGAGTGCTGAGATCTCAATCTTTTTTATATTAGCAATCTTTGAATCCACAGAATTTGCTATTGCATTAATTTTACTTTTGTTCAATTCGAAGATGCTTTTACCCAAACTGTCTATAATTTATGTAAAACAATAACTTTCTTTAGAATTGAGCCATTTCATGGGTGTCATTTATAAAGGTGGCAAATGCACAAAATGAGGGTGAAATGTGTGGACACCATTTCACACGCAAAGGCTGTGATCAATAAAAAGCAAACCCAACAGTAGAATGAGTGCAGCTGTAAGTAAACATATTTAACTTAAATACTGACTTAATCGAGCCACTTTAAATCATCCTATAAGCCATAATCATTCATAAATACATAAAAATAAATCTACTCTGCTGTATGTTCACTTTTAGGAAGGTTTCTATGCAACATTTTATAAATGAGACCCCTGGTCAACGCTGCTGTTTGGAAAATGTCTTTTTTACCCACTAAGCTATTTTGAGTAGTGCTGTAACTGATCACAAATCTCACGGTTCAGATCACATTATGGTTGTTTAGTCTCGGATTGGACTATTTTTCAGACCAAATAAAAAGAAGAGACAAATGTAATTTGCTCCATTTATTAAAATTCAATTCAAATCAGTACTGCAAGAGAGGTTTGGTTTCATAAAATAAAATGAAGAAATAATCAGCTGAATAAAAATAAATAGTAAAATATTCAGTTCTGTGAAAAATTCACTGTTACTGCTACTGTTGCTGATAACGCTAAATGTCTAAATCTAACATTATCATTTGTACAACACATATTTGTTTTTAGTCTCTTTTCAATAAATGATTCTGTTATTCACTCATAAAACTTCATCTTTCATTGTTAGATGTGTCATTTCTGAAGAATTATTCAGTGGCATATATTTAAAGGCTTGTTGTCGCCACCTTTTGGTTAAAAATGTTATTGCTGCCTACAACTTCCATTTTTGAGCACATGACGGTGATTTTAATCTCTACCATAAACATCAGTGGTTTTACCTAAACTAGAAACTGTTCTCCCAGTACTTCTGTGTTACTTGACGCTACATAAGCTGATCAAAATACTTGCCTATTACTAGAAACACACCAGTGTATATTGAGTTTGAGTGCAACTCAGGCTCCTCCCAGCAGGCAGAGCAAGTGATATGAATTGACTGCTGCTTCAACAGATGCAGAAAGAGGAAGAGGAGCACAACATCTCTGCAGATTCTTCAACACTTTCAGAGGATTTCAGCTTCATATAATGGCTTTCTGGAAAAGTGGCATTCTGATCATAATTATATATATCAAGGGTGAGTGGCACTAATATCTAATATCAAATAATGATAATTTTTAAATATATTTATGTGTGTAATGCGCATATTTATTAATTTAGCTGTAATTCTATTTCAGGATGTGATTCTCAGGATAAAGTTGATCAGCACACAAAAACTCAATCTGCTTTTGAAGGTGATACTGTAACCATTGACTGCACATATCAGACTTCTTATACAGGCTCGACTCTATTCTGGTATCAGCAGAAAGTCAATGGAGTCCCCAAACACATGCTCAATAAAATCACTAACACATCTGGAGACACTGAGGAAGAATTCAAGGAGAGATTTAATGCAGCTCTCAGCAAAACTTCAGTTCCTCTGACAGTCAAGGATGTGCGAGTGTCAGACTCTGCTGTGTATTACTGTGCTCTGAGGCCCACAGTGACTCAAACACACTCAACACTCACACAAAAACACTGTGAGCCTCTGATGTGACATGACTTTTATACTTCATTACACTTAAGAATCAGATTTTTGCCACAAAAGTATTCCTACAGAATCCAATAAAAACAATGTCAAACCATCAAAAACACTTTTACTTAAAAAATAAAACAAAAATGAGTTTATATAGAGCATCTGGTGTTACTGATGCTCTATATAAAAATCTATTTTGTGGGAGAAAAACTGAGAATCCCTCGGTTGCAAAAAGTGTGCATAATATCCATCACTGACCGCATTTCACAGTCTGTAAATGTCACAGTAAAATATTTGACCTGCAAATCTGAAAAACATGCACTGAGGCTACTAACAAACTTATATCATAAAAACCCTGAGTTTGATTTATATCCTTTGGCAAAGAATTACACACAGGACTTACCGTTAGCAACTTGCTCAAAACTCTTAAATCACATTGATTAGGTGTCTTAACCATCAAACAAAATGTAGTGGGAGTGGATTTCAGATTTTAAAAAATCCCAATAAAACTGAAATGATCAAAATGACTTGAGGATCAGCTCTTCAGTGAGCATTAACTTAAGCATTACTGTATGCAGTGGTGAACTGAACATGAGATTTTAAAACCTAAAGCTGGAAACAAAACAAGAAGATTAATGACACAAAATAAAACATTTTAAATGCTTCAAAAGCAAAAGCTGTTCTCTAATTGTTAGGAGAGTAGAAACACAAGGATCATCAACAGTTTCATTACACAAAAGCAGGAAGTTCAGTCAGTGTGTTTGTGTGTGTGAAGCTACAGAGACTACTACAGTACCACAGATCTACAGCTCAGAGAACATCTATACACACACCTGATCTAACCTGTAGACATGGAGAAACAACTGATGCTCATTTTAATTCTGACTCCAGGTACAATAGCACCCTTGATTCATCACAGTGGGGTTAATGAGATATGTTGAGGTAAATTTGTTTAAAACAATAAGAAATAATATTTCTTTGTTTCAGGTGTGATGACTGCAGACCAGATTAGGCCAAAAAAAGAAGCTCTTACTGTAAAGGAAGAGGAGACTGTAACCCTCAGCTGCTCATATGAAAGCAGTAGTAATGTTTGGCTTTACTGGTACAGACAGCATCTTAATGGAGAACCTCAGTATTTAATACATTCTACAAGATCAAGTAGTGGAAGGTTTCAAATCGCTAAATCAGACTCATCTACTGAACTCACTATTAGCAGTGTATCTCTGTCAGATTCAGCTCTCTATTATTGTGCTCTACGAGTACGTGCCCAGTGATACAAAGTATACGTGAAGCCGTACAAAAACTCTAATTCATTTTCCCCTTTGATGTCAAACCACATCAAACCCACAATCTATAATTGACACAAATATTTACACACTTGTTGAAACACCTGTGTGTGGTAAGTGATTACATTTATTTGCTGAAAGCTGCAGGAGAAACGAGAGAAAAAAGTGAAAGACGAGAATAACAAAATAAACAAAACCATCTCTAATAGATGTGGACACACTATACTGTATATCACAAACTTTATTTTAGGACTATAAACAAAAATTGATTAACCTTAAAGAGCCCATATTATGGGTTTTTGAAAATTCTCTTCCATATAGTGTGTCACACAGCTCTAAGTGAAGTGAAATGTCCAGCTAAGGCTTAAATCTGTAAGTGTACAGTGTTTAAAACTGTCGATTCATCTATAAAAGAGTCGACTCATAGTGCTTCAAGCGAGTCGTCTTGATAACGAGTCATTAGGTGTTTCGTGATGACGCGGCTATGAAACACAAGTAGTTGCGCGTGCAAACCCGGGAGATTTGAAACCTGCGGCCCCGCCCACTAACAGAAAAAAAGCAACACACACACACACAGAGACACACACAGACACCGTCGAATGAAGTCACGCTGTGCAGATGGATATACTTGACACTGATTGATTGACTGATTGATATACTTGATTCTAATCCAAGATGAAACCTCAGCAATATAGCCCAGCTTTGAGCAGATCGAATGCTTCTGGAAACTACACATGCTTATAAAGAAGACTTCATCAGTTTGTTAAAGGAAGGATCAGTAAAGACTGTCAGAACATGGATCAGTGCATCATGAATCAGTTTCTTCCCCCATTTCACAAGTGTAAGTAAGTGCGATTAAAATTATTGCCTCATTTACTCTAGTTTGCACATTATGTATTTAGTTGTGTTTTGTTACTTGTAACCGCGTGTACTGTATCAAGTTAACTCTTTTTTTCTCATATCGCGTGTAAAGCCACGTTGAAATTGCGACGCGTGCCGCTTTGTTTACGGATCGTCAGCTGTTTCTACACACATGCAACGGTCAAGTTTCAAAATAGTTCAGCTCAGGTTCAAGGTGAGGTGTCTAAATTGCACCCAGCAAGCTGAACCGGCGCTCTAGGCGTGTGTGTTGTGTTCTCTGGGGAAGAGTGTAATGTGTGTGCGTAGCACCGGAGCAAGTGTGTGTGTGTGTGTGTGTGTGTGTGAAAAGAGCAGGTTGACTGTGATGAGCTAGGAGATCTCCTCGCCAGTTCTTGGACTTTTTGCTTGATAAAATAGTTAGTCGTCAGTATTTTCTAGTCCATCGTCTGTATTTACATTCACCCACTGGCAGCCAAAATCCACTATAAAGCGTGTATGCACTGTGACTACTTTTATATTGTTGATTATCTGCTGGGCATTTCACTCTGTCTCGCGCTGAAGCCTGTCAGTGTCGTCGACCAATCGCAGCAGGCTGTCATCGGTCCAATTAGCGCAAATTAGCTTCGCGCTGAGGACGGGTTTGGAAACAAATGAATCGCTGAACGATTCACATAGGAGTCGCTGGGATTATTAGGTAAAAATAAATGCAGATTATAAGACCATGAAAGTGTTTTTTGACCTTGCATGCATATTAGACTGTTGTTGGAGACCCTTACAACCTAAATATGACCCTATTTCATCTATAATATGGGCTCTTTAATTGATTTAGATCCAGACAACGAATAAAAACAATAAAGTTAACATTCACTTATTTTATACAGTTTTTTTCTTTTAAAACACCAACACAACACAACAGTTTTAGGAGCTTTGTCTTCTAGAATGTGTTTAATAAGTCTGAAAACAGGGTGCAGAGCTTCAAACAACATTATTTATATAGGCAAAAGTTTTGAGTCACCCCTCCAAATGATTATAGAAGCAGAGTCCAACAAGTTGATTTAAACTAAACTATTATACTAATAATTACTGTGCTGGAAAACTGGCCATGAATTGTATTATTCTTAAAGTTTAGGGTAACAACTTCTTAAAATCGTAACGGGAACAATTTTTGATGTTTGGCAGAAATGTTTTATGGTATTACATGCCAGCCCAGCAGGCAGAGAACATCAACATGACATCAGATTGACGTTGTTTCCCCAGGGTGTGGGATGTTGCATTTTCTATGGGAATGAAAATCGGGTTGATGTCAGGACCCAATGTCAGGTCGACATCAATGTACAATATCAATGTAACGTCCAATGCAACCTAAAAGCAACAAAATATCAACGTCTAATCATGTTACCGTGTGACGTTGTGTGGAAGTTACTACTATGACGTCTATCAGATGTTGGCTTTTGGTTGCCATATCTGATGAATAAATGTCATTATTTGACGTCAATATGATGTTGGTTTAAGATGTTGGCTCGACATTGAATTTTGGTCACTTTCCAACACAATCTGAAATCAACAAATCATTAACATAATTTCACGTTGTTATTGGACGTCAAAATAACATTGTTCTCAGATGCTGGCGACCTAAATCTAACCTAATATTAACGTCTTATGATGTTGCGTGTCTGCTGGGAGGATGTGTTTCTTTGGAACATGTTGAGGGAATACATTACAATATTACATCTATTACAATAGTTTAAACTGCTGGTGAAGGTATTCAACCAGAATACCATTAGAAGATGCACAGAATGATTCACATTCCCAAAACACCAACCAGACACTGAGAACTGTCTGATGGAAAACATTCAAAGACTCCTAACTTTGTAACTAAAGCTATTTATTATATATTCTGAAAGTTAGTCTAATTGCTGTAATAAGCATTCACAATAGGGATGCTCATTTCGGTTAATTTTGCTAACCGACAACCGCCGCTCATTAATCGGTTATTAACGGTTAACTGGTCAGATTACTATTAATTTTATATTAAACAAATTGACGTGTCTATTTTGTGTCTGACACATTAAATATTGCATTTTAAAATACTGATTTATTTTTATATGCTAGCATATTAATGATAGAACAAGACAGCAGAGCATTTTCACGCACCTGCAGTGTTTAGCACAGAAGAGCAGAATAAACTAAATAAAATGAATAAAATAAATAGGACTGCCCTAAATTATTTTCCACTTAAATAATTAATTTATATTACAAATCGAAAACACTGACTGATTATTTTTAATAACCGGCATAGGCTGTTTTTTTCCAATCATATTTTTGTCTTCCGTCAAATAAAAATAGCAGACTTCCTCAAATCGCTCGCTCCATGGAAAATATGCATTTAATTAATGCCCCGCTGTTATTATTATAATCACAAAACCTTTTTACATTTTTAATAGAAATCATTATTTTAAAGATTATGTCTTGGTTTCCTCTCTCTCCCTCGCGGTTCAAGTGCGCGCACTGCGTGATGAAAAGACAACAACGCGCGCATATGTTGACTTTTTGTAAACAGTTTTGTTGTTTAAATATGATATTGCATTAATGTGCATACATGCTTTATAAGCTGTAAAATAAAAGGTAAAGCCTATTTGTTGCGTTTATGACGCAGATCCAGGTCAACATCAGCGCTGGTTTGGTATCAACACGTCTGTTTCAAACAGCAATATTCTTCTTCCATTTTGCTTCTTTGGCAAATGTGTCTGTAGCCACGGGTTATAAGTTATCGTCCCGCTAGTTAAGTATGTCTTGCAGTTGAACAAGTGGCCGACACAGCTAACAAGTTTTTTTCATTCCAAAAACGCGAGGCGCACCTGCCTTTTTATGTTGACAAGGAAAAAAGAAGAGAAGAAGCGCGGTCCTCTTATGAAACGACTGAATCAGCTGGGTATCGATTGTGCATAAGTGTTGCTGTCTGTGTTGTTACAGTTGTAATATTTAATACTATTGTGATATTCAAGATTTGTAAATTCATACAGCTCTGGATAACTTAAAACAGCGATTAGACCTTCAGAGCGGTGTTAATGCGTCCTGGAGTAAAGCGAAACAGCTATAAACTCCAGCAAGATAGAGTGATTATATGCAGACTCATACTTTATCTATAAATAAAGTATAACAATAGAAACTGTGTTCATCTTAACTAAACGCTTTGTTTTGTTTGCTGGCCTCACGCATCGCGCACCTGTCAGTCAGTCAGCACGTAACCCCAAAGAATTAAACAGATAGCGCACAGCACTATACGGTTACAGAAAAGTTTGCGCTGTTATAATTCACTTACCCTTTAATACGTTTTGGTGCGTTTATAATCCGCTATTAAAAACAACAACAATAACTGAATGTTTTGAATGGGTAATGTAGCCGTGGCGAGATGCATTTTGGTCCCTCCCATGGAAGAATGAATGTAGCGGAAACCATGCTCTTTAAAAGTTCTCTGTAGTTGTCTTGACAACACAAACTGCTGCTCTGGGATGAGCCTCGTGCAAAAGATGCCCCTCTTAACGCAAACGCGCATTCGATCGGCCCCTCATGCAGCCAAACAAAAAATATATAAAATAATAATTTTAATCGTTTAACTGATAGCATTAATCGGTTACAAACGCACCCCTTTCGGTTAACGGTTAATCGATTATTTTGAGCATCCCTAATTCACAAATACTAATTGTAAACTTAAACATGCAAGAAAGAAAGAAAAATAATGCAGATTGTTCTTAAGGAGACACTTTTAAAGATTAACCATCATTCAAACTTTTTTAATACATTTTTGCAACCATAAGAGGGCGATATGCACTACATATTAATATTATCAAGGTTTATTGGGACATTATACGCTCCTCCCTTTTTATTTACTTTGTACAAATAACAGATATCATATTTATGGATCTGCTTCTCGACCTCCTTCATTTATTGTCTATACAACAACAACAATAAATTTGACTCATTGATTTATCGATAGTATCAATTGTGCTCTGTAAGCTCGATTAGTGATACTCTTCAAATATGTGGCTTTATTTATATATTATATTGCTGTTTTCTTTTTTATTAACAGATGGCAGGAAGTTCCTGAGTGACAGAAACTCAGAGCATCACAATCATCACAAACCAGAGAGAATCAACACAACTGATCTGACTTCATCAACATGAACACACACTTGCTTCTGCTTTTACTCATGATTTCAGGTAAACAGATCTCTAACATAATTAACCAGCAGAAAAGTTTCAGATGTAAGTATATTGTCATGTTCATGTTTGCAGGTGTGACGAATGCAGATCAGATTGGACCAAATAAGGGTGAAAATGTCATCAGTAAAGAGGGAGAGACTGCTACATTCAGCTGTTCGTATGATACAAGCAGCAGATATGTTAGCCTTTACTGGTACAGACAATATATTAACAAAGAACTTCAATATTTAATATGGAAAGATGCTCGATCATGGAGTGGTGTGGCGACTCCTGATGATCCTCGCATTCGGTCTACAACATCAGAAACCACCACTGAACTCACTATAACTGGTGTAACTCTGTCAGATTCAGCTCTCTATTATTGTGCTCTGAGAGTTGGAGCCCAGTGATACAAAGTATATGAGAAGCCGTACAAAAACTTAATTTAATAAATCTCTTTGAAGTAGAACCACAACACAACCACAATCTGTCATACACAGAAGCTAATAAATAAGGTGGAAGCACCTGTGTGACTGTGGTAAGACATTTTATCCACATATTTTAATAAGTTCAACAGAAGATGTACTTACAGAGTACGTTAAAATTAATGTCAGTTAATCATCATGGTTTTTAGGATATAAGTCAACACAATCTTCACAATTATTTGAATACAAAATACATGGTTTCAGCAGACTTTATATGTGAAAAGTTTTATGTGAAAATTTGTATGTGAACGTCTAATGTATATGTTTACATTGGGTGCTAGTCACTGAAAATCTGTAAATTTTTAACAATTTACTCATGAAGCCACACTGACTTTTTATTTATGTATTTTGCTTTAGAAATTAACCACAGGGCCATGAAAATACAAGGAGAAAAGTTTAAAAGATAAAATATAAAAGATATGAAGATGTATTTACAGCTGCTTGATTTTGGTCACCTAACATCTTTAGGAACATAAAGAGAATACATTTTAATTCAAATGAGTTATCTCAAAAATAAAAAATGGCAAACTTCAACATTTTAACTAAGATTTCAGATTTTTTGTGTTTCTTTAGATTTTTCCAGTTTATAAAAATTTTATTCAATGTTTTCCCCAAAATACCAAATTGGGTGTAAACATTTTTGGAGAGATTTTTTTTTTTGTTAGATTAGTTAATTTTTTTCTTTGGTGCTGACTAATCTAATATTTACACACAAATATATTATTGTAAAGCATTACAGAAAATATTAATTTAAAAGAGAGATCAGTGAGGGGTGTACTCATTTATGCTAACAAACAGACCAATTTATGCGTAAAAACTAATGAAACTTTTTAAAAGTAAAATTATATACTTTTTTAAAAGTACATTTTTACTCAGGCAATTTGTCAATTTTGCTCAGATGAAATTGTCATTTTGTCATTTTACAAGCCAATGCATTTTTTAATGAATGTACATCCATGGCAATTCACCACACAAAGAGAAATGAGTTCAATCAACATTTTTGGCCAACACCTCTTGTGGTGTTTCATGAATGACCTGAATGATAGCAGGAAGTATTTTAGAGCTGAATAGAAAATAGTGAAAGAAAAAATGACCTGCAAAGCACTGAGAGCACTAACATAATCGTATCATCATAATTACACATAAAAAAAATTGTTCAATTTATATCACGTTATATGGTAAAGCACCTTATCATATTGATGTTGACTACTCAAAAGTAACGCATATCAGTTATGTAAATAATTGCATGCAAGCACATTTTGTCTTCTGCATCAGATCTGGACGCGCAAATTCTTTTCTCGGATTGATGGCAGAGCGGAAACAGGAGGATTATTAACAGTTTTGTCACACAAAAAGGAGGACGTTCAGTCAATGTGTTGACTGAAGTTGCAGAGACTCACAGTAACACAGATCTAGAGCTCAGAGAACATCTATACACACACCTGATCTGACCTGTGGACATGGAGAAACAACTGATGCTCATTTTAATTCTGACTCCAGGTACAATAGCACTCTTGATTCATCACAGTGGGGTTAATGAGGTATGTTGAGGTCATTTTGTGTAAAACAGTGAAAAATAATATTTCTTTGTTTCAGGTGTGATGACTGCAGACCAGATTAGGCCAAAAAAAGAAGCTCTTACTGTAAAGGAAGAGGAGACTGTGACCCTCAGCTGCTCATATGATACAAGCAGCAGTTATGTTTGGCTTTACTGGTACAGACAGCATCTTAATAGAGATGTGAATCTATAACTTTAACTTGCATGTTCGGTATCATTTTAAAGGGCCCATAGTTTACCTCTTTTTTATGATTTAATATTAATATTATGGTTCTTCTGAGTGTGCCAGTTTAGGTTCAGTTCAAAACACAATTCAGATTTTTTTATTAATATAATGTGTAAAAAGTGTCATGTTGGGGCCGTGTCCACAGTTCGCTGATTTAGGGGTGTGTTTCTTCACATGTAGATTAGTTTCGGCTTCCCGCCCAACTTAACAAGGGGGCGGAGCCATGAGCTCACCCACTCTGTGTTTGGGCAGACTGAGAGAAGGAGCAAGAGTGAGAGGATCAGCATTCAGTCGTACATGTACGACTCAGACACAGACCAAGCAGAGAGTACAAAATCATTTGTGTCTTTGTATAGTTTTACAGCCAACTGTGTGCTAGTTTCAAGTACCGAGCTTGTACACCGAGACTAATAACCACGCACACTGAATTAACTTTGACTGAGGCACCGGATGCGCGGCTCGAAGCCGCGACACGGCACACCAGACATTCTCTGTGGCGCGGCAGAAACATGAAGTGTCCCGAATCGTCGCGCCGTTGTGTGTACCCTGATAGAAACCTATGTTTAGAATTCTAAAACGCATGGCACATCGTCAGGTACAGCAGCACCTAGTTAAGATCACAAGGAGCTTCTGTGATCGCGAGAAATGCAAACGGCTGAAGTATAAGGTAGACTCAATGAGAAGTACACATGTTTGCAAACCTACCTAAAGATACAACCAATAATTCCGATTAGAGCAATAATGTGGAGAATATTGATCTTGTGTTTAGCCCAATGAGCCTTGCATCTAAAAATAGAGCTAGGGTGTTCCTTTAGTGATATCGCTTCCACTCACGCTGAAAATGGCAGACGTGAATCAACAAACTGAGGATATGATGACGCGCCTGTCAATCAATATTGGTGGGTGGGGGGACCGCACTCCTACGTCAGGTAGCGGTCGATCTGAAAACCGCTCGAATTGGTCCACTGTTTTTTATGTTGTTAAACTGAAAAAAAAGCACTGGGTGTGCTTAAATCACCCCAATATGACGGTCTATACACCATACATGCACATATGTCTGTCCAAACAGCTTGAAAAGTAGATTTTTTACCATAGGTGCCCTTTAAATGTCTCTGTGTGATTGGTAAATGGTCTAAAAGTCCTACTGAAGTGTGAAATTGTCTGTCAATTATGAACTTTTTGCTCCAGGAATTGATTTGCTTTTAGGTTAACATATAAGCAGACAGGTCTCGGTGAAGCTTTTATTATCTTTAATTTATGGTTCTTTGTTCTGAGTTGTATTTAAAGGAAATGTGCACAAATATCATTGGGATCTTGAGACTTATGCTGCAACGTACTCCTCTGGTCAGATATGCATCTCTAACTCTTTGATTTATCTTTGAGTAATGGATGTTATATTTTTACAGTCTCATCTCTGAATTGGCTTTCTGATTGTTTTATTATGTTTTATTATTATTAGCATAATACAATTTTACCAGACAAATAAAATATTAAGTTTTGATTCATTCTGAATTCTCCTGAAATCTTTTTATATCCAGTAGATTAAGTGGAGTCTGGGCTGCCTTCAAATTCGACTTTTGATTCTAAAGACTGAAGAGAGTGGGAACAGATATAGATCAAAACTCTAAATTAAGTCATAAATGATGAATGTGATCCATTCCTACAATTAGAATCAATCAGTCTAAATTTTATAACCACTTAAAATTAGAGTCAGATTAAATTCAAAGCTAAAAAACGAATATAAATAAATTCTAATAAACAACAAAATTCTTTTCAGAAGAACTAGAAAAGGCTTACATGCATTCAACTTCAACCATGCTGTTAGTTTCGTCACTGGGCTAATAGATGGACTTCTACATTATATTTTTGTACCTTGTGGAATTTTTTTTTTTTTCTGTAATTCAGTTTTTATTTCCAAAAATGGGAATATACAATTTTTACAATCAGATAACAAAATACTTTTAACAGATATTACACCATATATATCCCCCCACCCTGTTATAAGCACATCAGGAAACACAGAATAACTGTAGTTTAGACCAAGCTATTAGATAAACTACATTTAAATTTGACATTCGTAGTATCAGATGAGGGTTAAGTGACCAAGATTTCTTTGACGCCGCATATATAGATTTTCTATATCGTAAGAATGTCCAGTTTCGCATGGTTGATCCGTGCTGATGACAGTTCCAGATACAGTATTTACAATAGTGAATGTAACCAGTGCTTAACTGAGAGATCATGAGGAGGTTTCCACCTCTGTACCAACATTTTCTTTGTAGCTGTTGAAGCAGCTAACCAAAAGTACAGACCTTTGCATTTAAGGGAAATTGAGAGTTATCATTCAATAATAACAATACAGGATCTTTGTGGAAACTAATTTTTGTAACTTTAATAACAATGTCCAGCACAGAATCCCAAAGTTTTTGCATGACCTAGTGGAAATTTTGATTCATGAAAATAAATGAGTGAGAAGTCAATAAATAGTCGAATGATTTAAAAAATGTATAATATTAAATGATTTTTTTTTTTAAACGAAGGACAAAGTGTTAAGACCACATATTTCAGAATGTTGGATTGTTCACAACAGGTTTTTGTCTTACCTTGTTCTTGTTAATGGTTATTGATGAACTGTGTAGTTTTGTCAGTGAAGTAAAAAGGGGCAGAAGGAGTGTTTGGAAACTTATTTCAGTTACACCACTGCTATGAACGTGAGCATTTGCTGCTTCTTATAGTCAAAGTCCCTTTAAGGAAAGCCATTTCACTCGGCGGCCATCTTTGAAACACCTCTCGGACAGTAAGCTCAGGCATTCTGTTTGAATGGGGAAACATCAAATTCTCCAAAATTGCTTGCCAAGCTTGAGATTGAATTTCATATTAGGAATCACCAATAAAATTAAACAACAACTGTGTCTTTAGTTTCATTTCTAAACATACAAATCACACAAAATCTGCAGAAACTCACGTCTGGTCCAAACCCCTCCCCCAGAGTATTGTCAGGCTATAGTGATCGATGATTGGTTCCCGTACTAGAAGGCTGGCTTTTTTCACCATATAGTGATCAATGATTGGCTCTTGTACTAGTAGGCGGGGCTTTATGCACCATATTGACAGTTACATATTTCCTAATCAAAAAGATACGAGTAACATGTCTTGTGTATTCTATAGTCAATTCAAATTAATAATAGCTTTATGGGCATGACAAATGTTATAAATGTATTGCCAAAGCCTTTATAAAGTTTACATAAAAAATGTAACATACATATTTAATAAAAACACACAGTAAATTGTAGTAGTAAAAAAAAAAAAAATAATATAATATAATAGTATAATGATTAAATAAAATATAAATAATATAACATATTATTCAATATACCATTTTATTCTTATAATATATTATTATCATATTATTATTATTCAATATATCATATTAATCATATATATATCATATGCTATAGTCTGTCATAGTTCAGCAGTGTCACTCAGAGGGGCTCAGCAGAATGTGTGATGTCATAAACAGAATTCTGTTCTGGAATACAGAAACTGCAGTTCTGATTCTAAACTGTTGTTGGTGTTTGAGTGGTCGAGTGATTGAGAGCTATTCTGTGACTTACTGACGAATTCATTTTCGGCCTTCAGTGTTCAGGATGGCGTTGTTCAGCAGTGCATTTAAAAAGCTGTTTGACTGTTTTATCCCTTTCTGGCATCGAAGGGAGACACAGCAATGTGCAGCTCAAGAACTGGCGGCAGTAAATAAATGTTCAGAGAGCGAGGTCTGCAACTTCACTGCTAATCCCAACAAGTGCAGGAAGAAACGCCGCAAGACGGCTAAAAGAGAGGTCAAAGCCCTGCAGACTCCTGCCAGACCCTCTGTCTTAAAGCCCATCAAGGGAAAACTACCAAAGCTTCCCAGTGGCTCTGGAGACTTCATCCTTCCAGCTGCTCGCTTCAAGCCCCTGTCGCCAGTGAAAAGACCACAAATGTGTGCTGTTGAAGGACCTGAGCAAGAGTTTGTCCTGCCTGGGTGCCCTTTTTATGTGGACCCTCCCAAACTGCTGGCTGTTCCTCCATGTCCTGTTCCTGCACCAGATGAACTGTTCTCCACAGTGTGTCCTATTCCTCCTCCTCGTGCATGTGCTCCTCTGAGATCAGTGTGTTCTCTCAGCTCACTGCAGTCTCAGTCTTCAGGTTCTGCCTGGTCTGTATCTGCTTCAGAGCTCATGTTTTCTGATACTGAGGATGAGGAAAGCGAGTTTGGGGAGACCATACAGACCTTCCTCGAGCCTGAAAGATGCCAAAGACAGATGATTGCCTGGGAAGAGGAGGAGGAGGAGGAGGAGGTGCTGGATGAGGAATCATGGACGAGTGAAGTGTTTGAGTTTGAGGACCTCAGTGAAGCTGGAGACTCTGAGGCTGAACATGATATCTCCTCTCTGTTCTGCGTGTCTCCTGCTGATGGTGCTGAGAGCAAGCTCAGTGGGAAAGTCCTGAAGCAGCCAAAGAACAAAAGAAAAGTGCAGATGAATCTGTTCACCTGGGCAGAGGAGAAGGTGAAGGAAAAGGTGGAGAGGAATCTCCAGAAGGAGAGGGAGAGAAGAGAAAGAGAGCTGCTGCACCAGCGTTACAGAAATGATCCTAAACTGAAGCACCTGTGGATCAACAAACACAACCACAACAACAGATGGTGCTGATGCTGATCATCGTCCCTCCCCATAATATCCCACTCACCCTTTACCCACTGCACAATCCTGCCTGTAAATAAACATGTGCAATGGCTGAAAGATCTGTGTCTCTTCTTGTTTTTTATATAATATAGAATAAAAACATCATATAAAGAACATGTTAAGCAGAAACACAATTATTTTGAATCTTTTCCTAAATCTCTGTATTTACTCTGTGAAAGATGCTAAAACCATATAACTGCTACTGTTAACTCGGATACCCCACAAATGATGGCTAGTACCATAACGCAAGTCAGCGTTACATGAGGGTGGCGTCAAAGACTGATAGAATGACGATGGTGAAGAGAACCAAACAGTCTGTATAGTTATATTTCACCCGAGTGGACACCGATAATGCTCGTTGCAACAAGTTGTTTTCTTGTAAAAGCAGAAAACACAAGCAATCTGGCTAAACATCTTTCAAAAGTGCATTAACAGAAGACAAATGCAGAGTTTTCAACTGCCTAGATACTAATGTTACATCATCCACATCCTCAGATAAGTATGCTATCAGTCATGAATAGATCAGTATGACACTAATAGTTTAACACACACATTCAGTTACATTGAAAACAGTATTTTTTTCTGCAGAAGCCTAAATAAATCTTAAATAGAGATGCTCTGATCAGGATTTGTGCAGCCGATACAGAGTACCAATTGAAACATTTGCTGGATAAGTTGGCAGTTCATTCCGCTGTGGCGACCCCAGATTAATAAGGGGACTAAGCCGAAAAGAAAATGAATGAATAAATCATAAACATTAGCCACAGCTGATCATTTAACTGCATTTTGCAACTCAAAGAGGGTAATTTCAACTGCAGGGAGCCAAGAAAGGTCCCAGTTCTGCCAGAAAAGTCTGTTGATTGATATGTTGAAGAATGGTTAAAAACAGTCATTTGCAGCCTAACATGCTCCAACTGTGTTCCTTTAACCCATTGTACATTCTTCTACAAGAAAACAGATGTACTTGTTTTACAATTAATGGTTTTATGTTATTTTGCATTACAATAGTATATAAATAAAAAGTGGTGCTAATTCCGTTCAATTTGTTTTTTTTTTTTGTTTTTTTTTAAACGTTAAAGTACCGAACCGATAAGTAGTATCGATAAGAGTAGTAATACCATTAAAACCTTAACAACACCCATCCCTATTGCTAATATTTAAACAAAATAAAAAGTTTGAGATCTCAGCACCATTTCAACTAAACGATACTTAACTGAGCTCCCTCTACTGACCTTTATTATTTTTGCATGATGAAAAGTAACTGTGTTTGGTGCTGTAATATTGAATTGAAAAAAATGTGAAAACCAAACATGTGAAATACTGAAACTGATTCAATCATCCAGTTTCAGCAACACATCATGTTCCATTACACACTGTACAATAATTCATTATTTCAATTGGGTATTTAAATGTGGTCGTCTTTCCTGAAACTTACAGTGTGTGTGTGTGTGTGTGTGTGTGTGTGTGTGTTTGTGTTTCCATATCGAACGATTTTTAATGTTGGTCTGTTCCAAATGAACTATAGAAATGTACCACAGGAGGGCAGCATCCCTCAAAAGTGCAATAAACAGTCTGAAGCAGAGACCAACATGAAGACTTGATATATCAAGAAAACAGCAGCAGAGATGAAACAGTGAGCTACAGTAAAGACAGATCTCAGCAATGTCAACACTGGTGATTATTATTCTTTTCTTCACAGCACAGGACTTTGGTAAGAAAGATCATCATTTACAATCTCTTATTTGTTTATCTGTGAGTTACTTTATATGTGTCAACATTAATAGTTGAATATTTATTTGCAGTGTGCAGGGGGCAAGACAAAGTTCAACAGCCTTCAGGAGAAATGACTGAAAATGAAGGAGATCAAGTCAATTTAATGTGTAATTACACTACTACAGCTTCAGACACAAATATTTATCTCTTCTGGTACAAACAGCTGCCAAACAGATCACCAACACTCATCCTGAATAAAGCTCCATTTAGTGAAGGAACTATTGAGCCTGAGTTTAACAAGAGATTTTCAGCAAAACTGAATTCAACATTAAGAACAGTTCCTCTGCTGATCCAGGATCTGCGAGTGTCAGACTCTGCTGTGTATTACTGTGCTCTGAGGCCCACAGAGACTTAAACACACTCAACACTCACACAAAAACACTGTGAGCCTCTGAGCAGTGTTGATCAATTAGTTTTCTTTAAATCAGGTCTGTAAAAAGGGATTGAGAATGTGCTTAAATATCATATTCTCTTTGATACCATTTTTCATATGTTTTAATTGCTTTTCATTATACAATAAATAATAAAGGTCAGTAGAAAGAGATCAATAGCTTGTGATCTATAAAAACAACTCAACAGTTGAATGAGTGCAGGTTTAAGTAAACAAAGTAAACGTCTTTAACTTAAATATTGACTTAATTAAACAACTTTAAATCATCATATGAGCCATAGTCATAAATAAATAAATAAAATAATGTATTCTGCTGTATGTATACTTACATTAAGGTTTCTACCCAAAGTTTTATAAATGAGACCCCTGGTCAACGCTGCTGTATGTAAAAAGGTCACTTTTACCCACCAAGCTATTTTCTCTTTAAAAGACGTCCAAACAAAGACATCTTTGCTAAAACAAGGCTAGATTTGGGCTGTCAGTGAGAATCTAATAGACGTCTAACAATAGTCCACAAATAGTCTAGTCATCAAACAGACAGAATTCACACGTGTAGTCATTCATTCCTGTCTAATTGAAAAGAAGTCTAGCTTTGGTCTATTGTTTGATGTGACGTCTTTTAGATTTTCACTTTCATACATGAACAATGCTGATCTGGATCTGAAATGTTCTTTTAATGTCTGCATTCTCAATAAATAACCTAAAGATTAAATGTGAATAATTAATATTGTATCTATATCAATATCTCCTGCTAGTGAAGTACTCAATATTCCAACACAATCTCACGGCAGTTTGTAACTTTTTGATTTAGTGGCTAATTCGTACGAATTTGTACGATCTAATTCGTACAATTTAGTACAATTTGCTCATCCCCCAATGGCGGTTGGGTTTAGGGGTGGGGTTAGGTGCCACGCCTCCTTTTTAAAATCGTACAATTTCGCACGACTGAACTCGTACAAATTCGTACGAATTAGCCACTAAACTGACAAAACGTAAAATACTTACGTTTTCACGTGAGATCAGGCTTAATATTCAGTTATTGAGCTTCACTGCACTTACAGCACAAGTGACCAATACACATCAATACACAAAGTGTTTTCTCTCTGTTGTTATAAAATGAAATGAGTGGAGCAGTGGGTGGAGTTTATTCACACTGCTGAGAGTGAAAGAGTTCAGTCAAACACTGTTTCTGCATCACTGACTCTATGAAGACAACATGTTTCTCTTCATCTGCATTATAATACAGCTCATCATAAGTAAGTATTAAATACACATAGTAAATAAATTCGCAACTTTGCAGATCTGCATTTTTTTTCTTCATTAATTGTGACTCTTTCCTTTTCATAGGAACTTCTGCAGATGAAATACATCCCCTGTCTTCAGATAAACGTGTGACTGAAGGTCAAAATGTGACTCTGTCTTGTAATTACAGCACCAGTACTGGCACTGTTGACTCTCTACAGTGGTATCGCCAGTATTCTGGAGCAAAACCAGAGCATTTACTTTCTCTAAATGAATATTCAAACAGCTCTAAGCTTGATCTTCGTCTGTTTTCAACCGCTGTAAAAGCACTGAAGCGTGTGGATCTGCTGCTCTCCTCTGCTGCGGTATCAGAATCTGCTGTGTATTACTGTGCTCTGCAGCCCACAGTCACAGGAAACACACAGACACTGAACAAAAACTTAAAGCACAGTATTGAGTCTGTAATACACAAATGTGATCACATGCTGAACAACTCTCAACAAATATTCAGGAGAAAACACACAAAATGTTCGCTGAGACTTTCGTCTGTAAGAGCACTTCATAATAATTGTATAAAATCATGATACATTTATTTTCAGAAGCAGACCACTGGACAGCCCAATTTATGATGATGGTTTATGATTTTTTTATCTGAATATGTGTTTAGATCACCAGCAGTGTTGCCCTTACAAGCTGCTGGAGAACATTCACATTCAGCCGACTTGCTACTCCCAAAAGTCATTGCACCAAATAACTCCTGCCATAGCTCACACTAATCTGGACACACGCAGAGCTGAATGATATACTAATGACATAAACTTGATACATAAACTTGATACACACCACACACACTCACTTCTGGGCTGAGCCTTGTATCCTGTAAGTGAGCATTGCTAAGTGTTATTCTTGCCTTGTCTAGCCATGTTTTTGACCCTTGCTTTGTTTATTGTTCATGTTGTTTAGCTTCCTGTCCGGACCATTTGCCTGTTTATTTCAACTACTCTCTGGATTACCTGTACGCTCCGGTTTGCACCTGTTTTGACCTTTGCCCGCCTGACGATTATAAAATAAAGCTGAGTTTGGGTCCACCCCAACCCATTGCCATATGGGTAATCTGTTGTTTGTTTTGTGCTGGTAAACTTCACACCAATATTGCCTGATGTACATCAATGTTCACCTGGCTCAGAAAGAATTTCTTTGGTTTTTATATCTCCTGACAGTGAAGTAACTCAAGATTCAGTTATTAAGCTTCACTGCACTTACAGCACCAGTGATCAATACACATCAATACACAAAGTGTTTTCTCTCTGTTGTTATAAAATGAAATGAGTGGAGCAGTGGGTGGAGTTTATTCACACTGCTGAGAGTGAAAGAGTTCAGTCAAACACTGTTTCTGCATCACTGACTCTATGAAGACAACATGTTTCTCTTCATCTGCATTATAATACAGCTTTACATGGGTAAGAGATATTCAGTCAATCCATGTTTAATATTTGAAATAAACAACTAAAACAGCTTAAAATATATTTGAGGTTTTGCAAATTTATGATTTTATTTTTGATATGAATATGAATGTTTTTATATTTGAGATTACTGTACTGTATGTAAGAAAGCCCAATCACAGCAGACCAATGTCAGGCCTGGATTCACATTGACAGAAGGATCTTTCCAAGAGCTTTGAGTAATGAAAACACCCCTGTGATGTAGAGGAGAACCTGTGCCCAAATCCACAAAATAGAAATCTGATATATAGAAATATACAGTATGCAAATTATATATGTGACATAATAGTTCATATGAATTTTACAAATATAAAATATGTCATACATGTCAAAATATTGCCATTTTTTTAACTATTAGAATTACAAATATCTACATATATGTAAATATATTATCTATTATGTTATATATGTTACCCCTACAAATATATTACCTATAATTTGTATAGGTGTCCATATGTCTGTATATGAACACACACACACATATATACTGTATATATATATATATATATATATATATATATATATATATATATATATATATATATATATATATATATATATGATATGGTTGAAAAAAATGTAAACAGTGATTTTTGCACTATTTTGACAAATTATTGACTATTATAATATTTTATATACAGTATGTGGAATCCAATTGTAACTTGCATATGTTGCCATATATCATGCCATATATCAGCTTTCTATTTGAGGACGTGCAGTGAGAAAGAAATTACAGTAAACCTACATTATGATGGAATGAATAAAACTAGTTCAGTGTATCCACTGTCTGTACTGTTCCCTCTACACTTATGTATAAACCACAATGAAACCTGTATCATAAATTTTAAACAGCAATATTTAATGATCGTTAAAGATTGTTTATTGAAACGATGTGCATCTTGTGTGCTGGTGATCTAAAGTTCTGTTCCTGTAGTATTTGTATGATAAAAGGATCATGTGAACCAATGATCCTGCAAATGTAGGACTTCTTAAAGGAAATGAACGCAGCATGCAGAGTTTTAAACACTGGAGAATCTGTTAGAAGTAGTGACTGTTTAGAGTTTTGAAAATTGACATCAGGGTTCTGAAATTTGTGGCAAAACAATTGAAAAAAACTGTGATTGAGACTTTTTTTCCCACAGGAATTGCAATTGCAGATAAAATACATCCCCTGTCTTCAGACAAACATGTAGCTGAGGGTGAAAATTTGACCCTGTCTTGTAATTACAGCACCACTGGCACTGTTGACTCTCTCCAGTGGTATCGTCAGTATCCAGGAGCAAAACCAGAGCATTTACTTGCTCTAAATAAATATTCAAACACATCTGAATCTGTGTGTGTGTGTGTGTGTGTGTGTGTGTGTGTGTGTGTGTGTGTGTGTGTGTGTGTGTGTGTGTGTGTGTGTGTGTGTGTGTGTTGACTTACAGCTCAGAGACTGAGAGTCTCAACAGAGAATTGAGCTGATCTTCAATATGAACACACGCTTTATACTGATTCTCACCCCGGCCACGGGTACAATACAGTTTTATCAATTGTAAACAAAGAAGACTGTTTATTAATTAAATAATTCTGTAACTGATTTACCTTTGCAAGTGCTTTATAGGTTTGTGATATTGATTTGTCAACCTTGCATTAAAAAAGCAAAACATCATAAACAACATATTTGTGCTTTTGTTGACAGGTTTGGTGTGTGGAGACAGCATTGAGCCCAATAAAGGGAAAGAGAAAACATCTGAAGAAACAGAACCTGTCAAGTTGAGCTGCTCTTATCGTACAAATAGTAAATATGTTTATCTTTACTAGTTCAGACAGTATCTCAATGGAGGACCTCAGTATTTATTATACTAAGGTGCACGTTCATATAGTTCTCAATACACTTCTGATAATTGGTTTGAGCCGACTACATCACGTTCATCCACTGAACTCACTATTACTGATGTGCGTCTGTCAGATTCAGCTCTCTATTATTGTGCTCTAGAGAGCCCAGTGATACAAAACATGAAACATGTCAAACAAAACCTGAAGCTCTTTTCTCTTTGAACTTTGTCAAAACCACAAACAAAACCTCAATCAAACCAGCCCTGAATATAATAAAATCTGTGGTCACACCTGTGAGAGGTTCAACTGGGTCTAATATAAAACACTATTTTCAGGAATTAATGTTAAATGGGGATATTTCAGTGCACAAATACACAACTTCATTTATAATTTATTTCATTCAGAAACTATAAAATATTTTACTTTTGTTAAATTAAAAAAATTGAATGTAATTATATAATGTGATATAAAGTCAGCACACTACATCAAAACTACAGTATGTGTATGCTGACATCCTGTATGACTAAAAAGATGAATAAAATAATACAACTAAACTTCATTTACATAGTTTTGCATAATATTTAAATTAGCATTTCTATTCTATTTCTCATCTGCTTAAATATAAAACTCTTTTCAGCAAATACAAAACCACAAGCATTCTCTGCATTCATTTGTGTTCCCCCTCTTTATTAAATGGTTTCTTTTAAAATCAGGAGTGGGGAAAGGGAGAGCGCTTCTCTGTTATCTATTTCAAGAAACATTTACAATGTCACCAATGTTCCCTCTAAGCTGCGCGCGTGCGCAATCGCGCACTGCCCGCAAATTCTCAGCGCACAAGAAAATCTATCCAGCGCATAAACAACATCAACATAACGTATTAATTAATATCTAATATTAGACTTAATCTAATCTAATTAATTCGCCCAATAATATTGTTTTTTTTTTTGTTTCTCACTCAGTGAGTGACAGGTGTCTAGCCAATGTTACGATACAGTTCGCTTACGGTACAAAGCCAATCATGGCATTGACGGTGCTTGCGTCTGGGCCCCGCCTATATGCGCCGTGCAGGTTAGCTAGCAGGTTAATAGATGCTAATACAAACCCCGCATCATGGCGAAACGAACAGGCAGCGACACATCCACTCACCAAGTAACAGTAAAAAAGAAATGCAGTTCTTATAAAGTGGAATGGTTGTCGGAGTATGTGCAAATTGAAGAAAAAGCGGTGAAATTGGGTGAGATTTTTCTTTTTCAAGTGAGAAAGGTCTACTCTGCAAAACATGCAGCGATGCCAAAATAGCAAGTGAGTTTTCAGAGGGAAAAATGTGGATTGAATGGAAGCTGGACTATCTCAAGCGTCACGTTCAGCATAAAAGTCATTTAAAAGCTGTCGAAACTGTACGAAGACTCAAGATGGGACAGGGGATTAGTACATTATTGCGGGAGAGCGCAAAAGACCGAGAGAAAAGGAACGAGCTGTCACACAAAACAAAATCGGACCCTGAACAAGTTAAAGTTCTCATTGACAATATTTTACTTGCCATCAAAATGAATGCATCAATGCTGTCAGTTCAACAAATCCACGATCACATGGCAAAGTATGTGAGTATACCAGAAAGCTGGCGAAGCAAAAACTATGCCATTGAATTTGTGAACTCAATCAATGAGATCGTCTTGAAATCGTCTTGAAGTGACACATTTGGACCAGCTGATGCGCATAAAATCAAAGCAAGAAGCAGACGAATCAACCTGGACAAAGTGTACAACCATTGGAGAAGTGAGAAGGACAGACGTGAAAAATAAGGTCAAATTTAAGTCAGATTTGTGCATATTCTAGTGACGGTTATTAAGATTTTGTCTTTATGGATATTAATCATTAAATGTTGTTACTATTAGGTCATTTATGGGTAGTAGAAATGCCAAGAAAAACTGTGTAATTAGATATTTTACAGACAAAGTGTTACAGGAATTTGCACTGTATCAAAAGCTACAGCACAAATCATTGTGCAAAATGTGAATGTTTTAATGTGAGCAAAATGTTATGTCTGAAAGGTGTATATGTCTCATATCTTCCAGAACAGGACCCTCAGCCAGGCCAAAGCAGGACTCTCAAATACAGTATAACATCTACACATCCCATTTTTCAGACTTTTGTCTCTTTTTTTTTTTAAGTGGACCAAATTACTTATTTAAAAATAAAGCGTGCATATCTGATGTTGCTCACAGTAGTCCTCAGTTTGCTCAGGGAGCTTGTGTGTATGCCCAGATACATGAAAAATTAGAGGGAACATTGAATGTCACTGTTTCAAATTCAAATAAAAAAAATTGCTATTTATTTGTCTTAATCCTCAAAGAATAAAACATCTCATGAAAATGTAATTACAGCACCTTGTAACGGTGGAAATGTCTCATTTCAGCTCCTGATTTATGTTGTCAGTGATTTCTGCTCTATTATAGTAAACAGTTACACATTAATTAAGCTCTATTACACAAGATTCACCAGATTTACACACTACAGTAAACTTCACTGTATGACATCAACTTTTTCATAGTTCTCTCAACCTACCATGTTAAGTTCAATATACTGTCACGGTCAGCCACATATCAATATGAAACTGATTTTACAGGTAAAATGTGAGTTTAGGGAGCTCATTTTCATAATCTTAAATCTTCTGCTAAGGAAAAAAGTCTACAACAACATACAGAACAACTAGATTAGCAAAACGATGAACAACTGTACTATAGGCGATCAATAACTGAGATATTGAGGACCTGAAGTAGTACCAGTTTCAGTGATGACAATAAGCAGAATGACTGAATATAATAATTAACAGACTGAATGCCACATCTGATCAGTCAGAATCCAGTATTCCAGAACAAAGTGTAATAGAAAACATACAGAACATCAAGTCATATTCTGCTGTTTATACACACACAACACCAGTGTATATTGAGTTGGAGTGCAGCTCAGGCTCCTCCCAGCAGCAGAGCAAGTGATATGAATTAACTGCTGCTTCAACAGATGCAGAAAGAGGAAGAGGAGCACAACATCTCTGCAGATTCTTCAACACTTTTAGAGGATTTCAGCTTCTTATAATGGCTTTCTGGACAAGTGGCATTGTGGTCATAATTCTGTATATCAAAGGTAAAACTATCAAAATGACTTAGATTTAATATATATTTTTGAAATGAAAGTTATTTATGTGTGTAATGTGAATATTTATACATTTATTTGTAATTCTATTTCAGGATGTGATTCTCAGGATAAAGTTGATCAGCACACAAAGACTCAATCTGCTTTTGAAGGTGATACTGTAACCATCGACTGCACATATCAGACTTCTTTTACCGGCCCGACTCTATTCTGGTACCAGCAGAAAGTCAACGGAGCCCCCAAACACATGCTCAATAAATTCTCTACAACTGGAAATAGTGAGGATGAATTTAAAGAGCGATTCAACGCAACTCTCAGCAAAACATCAGTTCCTCTGACAATCCAGGATCTGCGAGTGTCAGACTCTGCTGTGTATTACTGTGCTCTGCAGCCCACAGTGACTCAAACACACTCAACACACACACAAAAACTGATGAGGCTTCAACTTTCATACACAGATTCACAAACACTGAAATAGAGAAGAACCCAACATGAAATAAACCATTAAATCTTTCATCTGAGACAGCACTGAAAACTCATGACTGAGGCTAATATCACTCTTAATAAAAATTTAGCTATGCAAACTGATTTCTAGTGTTAGTTTTAGACAGTTTTACTAAATCTTTACTCTTCATTAATTCTCCTGCTTCATTTTGGTTTCAGTCAGTTATTTTGAACTTTCCCTACTTACAACTATACAGTTATCAAAAATACATTTGATTTTGTACATGTGTTTGTTCATATTAGTCTATTGTCAATGCCATGTAAATATGATTTGTGAATTCACTATGGTTGTATATAAAGACGTGAAAGACCAGAAAAGGGAAATAACAATAATATACACTCAAAATAAACATTTAATGATCTATTTGTTCTTCTTTAAGGAGTTAAAACATGAGTAAACAACAGCTTGTATCAATGGTTCAGAGACTGCTGGTGGTGTTGTGGGATATTTTCCTCACATACTAGAAGCACTCAGCAGCAAATATACTGTAGCTGACAATGTCCATCTCTAATGATCTCAGTGGATCCAAATCTGCAGGAGCAAAACTGCAAATAATCTATAATAATAATACAAGAAAACATCTCATAGTTTAAACGTTAATTGATATGTAGCACATTGTGTATGGGTAGATGTAAAGTGCCACAAGATGGCAGTGTTCACATTCATGAACTACAGCAATTAATAACAGAACAGAAGTTATAGTGTGTGAGAGAGGAGGAACTCAGTGTTGACAGATCTGACATGATCTAATGGTGTTTGACAACAGATTAAAACCATTCAGTCTGACTCTTCTCAAAGTTCAACACTTCAACAATGAATCTGCTGTATTCACTTATTCTCTTCTGTGCCTCAGCTGGTATGTCTGTTTATTTAGTTCATTATTACTTTTTGATAATCAATGTTTAATTAATCTAACTAAAAAGTAAATGTAATTCAACAAATGTTTTAATTTTTTAGCAGCTGTTCTTGGAAATGACATCAAGCCAAACATCACAGATGTTGTTTATGAGGAAGGTTTAGATGGTACAATATTCTGCAGTCATTCTCCTGGAGCTGCAGATTATATCTACTGGTACCGTCAGTATGGAGGATCAAAACCTGAATTTCTTGTACTCATTTTTGGCAGTTCAAAAAAAGCTGAAATATCAAAAGTAGACCCAAGATTCTCTGTTAAAGTTGAGAAAAAGGAAAGAAACCAAGCAGATTTGAAGATCTCCTCTGCTGCAGTATCAGACTCTGCTGTGTATTACTGCGCTCTGAGGCCCACAGTCACAGGAAACACAACAGCTCTAGACAAAAACCTGATACAATCAGATACAGTAGGGAAATAGAGAACAAAAGCTGTAACTACAAACTACAGTGATATAATATAAAATAATGAATAAATCAGCTACCTAGAGTAAAATCTGTTGGTAAAAGAATCAAAATCAAAAACATATTAACATTCTAATGTGAGTGAATCTTTAGGTAAATTCAGGTGAAGTACAATAAATCTCCACAATACTGTGCTTTAGTTTACAAATCAAATTAAAGATCCTGCAATGCAGAAAACTGTCAAAGGTAACAAATAAGAAATCTCCGCTGATTCTCACATATAATATTAAGTGCAGAAAAATGTTTGCCAGAGGTTGGCAGTGTGTTCAAACATTCACAAGCACACACTGCTATTACATTCTTGAGGACTGAAATGAAATTGCAGCAAAATTTAAACAGAATTTAAGACACACCTTTAAAAATTAGGAAGTGTGTGTGTGTGCGTGCGTGTGTGTGTGTGTGTGTGTGTGTGTGTGTGTGTGTGTGTGTACATGTTTTTGTGACATATCAGGACACAAATTTGTATAATGACATTGGTATGACAGAGATATTACAAAAAGGAGGTGAAATATGAAGACATTGGTGACGTCCTCATTTCTCAAAAAATGTCCAGTTACAGCTCAGAGACTCTCAACGAAGAACTGAGCTGAACTTCAACATAAACACGTGCTTTATACCGATTCTCACTGTAGCAGCAGGTATAGTGGTGAAAATACATCAAGCGGTGTATTTATTTATTTTTATCTTTGTAAATGTGTATTTCAAAAAACATTCCAGTGTCATTGTGCACAAAGAAAACAAAAAATAATAAAATAATAATAAAAAGTAAAACAGAGTTAAAACCGTAAAACTCTAACAGGATCTGGTATTACTTTGTCTTATTCCTGGTCAGAATTTGATGTAAATCAGTGGTTCTCAAACTTTTTTCATCAAGTACTACTAAAACGACCAGTATTGCAATACAGTAGCGTAGTAGGGCTAATTAAGCAGCTACAGCACTGCACAGTTCAAAAATGAGGAAGATTAATTACTATTATTAAGAATAGGTGTTATTGTCAGCCACTTTAAACATAAACTGTGCTTGCAGACAATAAAAAACTTCACTGTTTAAAATAAAATGTGCTTTCAAAAGTAAATTTAAAAAGGCACTGTTCTTAAAAAGTAAAAAGAACACTGCTCTACTTGTAAAGTACTAATGTATAGTAGCCTATTCATCAAAACCTGGAAATGTTGCTTCGACCTGATAAATATAGGCTATATGTCATACATACAGTATTATGCAAAAGTTTGGCCACCCCTGATCATTTTCACAATTGCAAGCCATAGCCTGCTAGCCTTTAAAATCAGCAATTTCATTTGGATATATATTGTAGCCTAGGAAAAAAGCAGCATTTCAGTTCTGATATAACATTTATTTGTGAAGTTTATTTGTAAACTAATTTTGAGAGGAGCACGTGATTATGGTTGAAAACGGCTGGTCCCGCAGTAACTGTCCTTTATTATTTATAAATTATACCTAGAAATGTTAAACCTCCCCCTACATCACTTCTGCGTAACTCCCATATCCCTCCTTTTACAATCAGTTTCCCCAAGAACCCTTCAGTTATACCTCCTGCATAGAGTTCATTCAAACACTTTCACTCCCTTTATTAAACACTGTAGAAGTCCATCTATTAGCCCAATGACGAAACTAACAGCATGGTCGAAGGTTAAATGCTTGTAATCCTTTTCTAGAGCTTCTGAAAAGAATTGTGTTATTTATTAGAATTTATTTACATTTGTTTTTCAGCTACGAATTTAATCTGACTCCAATTTCAAGTGACCGTCAAATTTAGACTGTATTTCTAATTGTTAGAACGGATAGCATTCATCATTTATGACTTAATTTAGAGTTTTGATTTATATCTGATCCAATACTCTTCAGTTATGTTTATTAGAGACTAAACATCGCTTAGAGTTCCATGCCCCGGGATTGCATTTCTTCTCATGGACATTATCTCGACACTCTAAAGTTAGTCAGAGGGTGTAGGGTTAACTAATACTCAAATAGAGTGGTTGCCTCCTGCTCACTCATACTAAAAGAGTAGTTAACTTAGTCATCTCCGTACAACTTGCTAATGTCAGTGATTAAATGATTAAGAGATCTTCATGCTGTAGTGCAACACTGCTTCGTACAGTCAAATGGGTCTCAAAAATCGAATATAATCATGTCACAAACATAATGGAAGCGCAGTCTCCACCTAATCTACTAGATATAAATAATTTCAGGAGAATTTAGAATGAATCAAAACTTAACACTTTATTTTCCAGATGAAAGAGGATCATGCCAATTACAGAATCAAAGAATAAAAAGCTTCCAAGATCCCGATGATGTCTTAGCACTTTTCCCTTAAATACTCAACTCAAAACAAACAGCCATAAATTCAAGACAACAAAAGCCACACAAGGACCCTTGATTGGTAGTGAGTTTGGGGTGTGAATCATTTGCTTTTAGGCGCAGTATCAAAGATTTTATCAAAGCCAAAAACCAGATCAACAGATACAGTGAAATTATGACCATTTTACCAATCACACAGAGACATTGAAAATGATACTAAACATGAATATAGAGCTGCAAGATATTAAAAACTTGGACATTTTGTGTGGAAACGTGAGTGATCTGCTCTGGTGGAGAAGGTAAAGTAATTGTCAGGAAGGGGGGGCTCAGGGTAATTTCAATAGAACAGCTGGTTCCCTAATCTTCTTCTCAGATCAGAAACTTTATTGTTTTAGTGACTGAAAATTCTCATCATCTCACCTCGTGGAGACAGTTCTCAGGGTTTGATATTATGGAGAGACATCCTTATAACCCCTTTCCCAGATTTTTCCCTCCTTCATTGCCCACCTACACGCTTCAAGAAGCATTCAATCCAGCTCGATCAGAAGCTACTACAGCGGGATTTAATTGTTGAATTGTTCCACGGGTCTCTTTCAGACACCATTCCCAATTCTAGACAACCCATTACACTCCACATCCTTTCTAAATGTATTCACACTCTACGCAAAGGATACATTTACACTCACACAGCCCGTACCCTCGATGCCATGTTCACACTGGTCTTTTTTGGTTTTATGAGATGTTCTGAACTAACAGTAACATCAAAAATCAACCTCACAATCCACCCCACCATAAGTAATCTAGATTTGCAGGATAAAGAAACTATCTTTCTTTATTAAGCAAAGCAAAACAGATCAATTATGCAAAGGACATTCTGTATACATTTTGACATCCCCTCCCCCACACACCCATTCCAAACCCTCTCAGAATTCTTAAACTACAAGAGAGACCAAGAGCAGAACCCTCCTGCCTCACTTTTTACTGATCCCCAGCACTGCCACAGTAGTTAAAACACCTCTGCGGAAGTGTACTTACCTTTCAATAGACTTCTTTACACATCTGCAACAGCAGAGATGCTCTGCTGAGCTTCATTTCCCCTCTTCACCACTGCCGCAGCAGTGGCGCTCTGCCTGAGCTCACATACACTTCCATTTAACCATACCACTACTGACAGACTCCCCAGAACTACCACAGCAGTTAAAACACCTCTGCGGAAGCGTATTTACCTTTTATTATTGACTTCCATTGCACCTCTGCAACAGCAGAGATGCTCCGCTGAGCTTCATTTCCCCTCTGCATCACTGCCGTAGCAGTGACGCTCAGCTTGAACTTGCATACACTTCCATTTATTCATACTATTACACTCCCCAGCACTGCCACAGCAGTTAAAACACCTCTGCGTAAGAGTTGTTTGATACTGAGTCCATCGCACCTCTGCAGTTCCCTGAGCTTAGCCTGACATTTCATCGTTGCCATTATAAAATCTCTCTAGCAGAGCTCATACATACCTGGATTCAAATGATTACATTCGTCCCACTCTCCCGCCCAGTCACAGCAGTTAAACACTGCTACGGGAACACACATTGCATTTGCAAACTACAGCTGCCAATACACCACTTCAGTAGCAGCGATCACTCTAACCTAAACCATTCACACTCTGCACCAGTTCCATCTTTGCTCCAGCAAACCCTCTCCTGGTACCATCTTTCTAACACCTTCCATCCAGCAGTTGGATATTGCTTTGATCTCTATTACCTTTTGGGGGGTTCTTCAATATGCGGCTGCTGTCCTGAGCTAAGCGTTTTGGGGAGTTCTTGTTTGCAGGGCGAGAGGGGAGTTTGAGCCCAGGTAGGTCTTGAGAACTCCCCAAAATACTTAGCTTGGCACTAAGCAGACTGCATCGCGGTGCACCGAAGAAACAATTAATTTTGACAAGTATGGGTGTCAAAATTAATTGTTTCTTCGGTGCACCGCGATGCAGATGCAGACAATTCGGTATCGGTTCAGTAATAATCATAACCGGTTATTGCGTACTGACGTCATTTATCTCATATGTGCTGTCGCGGTAGCTTACTATGGCAAGGCAGGCAAGTGCGAGTATTTAAAATGCTCCAACTACTTAAAAACGCAGAAACTGTGCACAATTCACTGCGTGTGTTTGCTGGACAGTCTTTCACTGACACTTACAGCAGAAGCCCCTGTTTCACTGTTATGGAGAAACTAAAAGTAAACTCAATTTCTCTCTCTTTCTCGCTGTGGACCTTTGACCTGCTGTCGTGAGGTAAAGTTTCCTCTCCTCTCAGCTGTTACAGCAATACTTCTGGATACAGACATGAGCTTGTCTGCATAGCGAGTTTTCTCCTCCACGTCTATCATGGATCAGCTGTGATCGCTGCTGCCGTTTATCAGTGTCACTCCTCAGTGAACAGCGAAAGAGCGTTAGAGACAATCGCAGCCCTTTCTGTTGAGAGCGTGACCAGTCATAAGGGTGTAAGAAAGAACTCGCTAGACAAGGCCCAGAAGCCGAGCTGTATATTTATATTTGTTTATTTGCTATAAATGCTCATGTTGTTCTGTGCACGTACTCTTTTTATGTAATCCGTATAAAAGTAAGGATTGGTACGGATTCTCCTGTCGCCTCATTACAGCGAATGTGATCCCGCCCTCAGTGAGCGCGCAGTTCATATGGAAATGAACTGAGGTAAGCCAGGTAATAATGTACACACTCCCAAGACATGGCATAAAACGACACGCTTTATTATAGTTACTTACTTTCGTTTGAATGATGGCACGCTACATGAGTGAAGAAGCACGGTACTGAACAGTGATGAAGAATTTACTTTCTCTTCAGAGCAAGAGCATGACTCTGATGACAAGCGCATACATTTTGAGGAATGTCTAGACCCAGCGGAGGATAGAATTCCTGTCGAGTAAGTCTTTTATTCTTACCTTTATGAAATATGTCCTTACAGGCCACTTATAGTTTCACTGCTATACAAAGAGTATCCTATAACGTATAGCGTATAATGATAAACATATCATATATAATAAAATATAATGTTATATGAAATAAACAATTATATGTATGTATTATGATATGTATAAGTGGTGCTAGTGGTTATATTACTACAGCAACTGTTGAATTAATAAAACAAATAATTTCAAGTACTTTACTAATATGTTTCAAAACAACTGCATTATTCACTATAACTTACTAATAAAGTTTTTCACGTGAGTGTTTTGTTTATAAGTTTGTGGAATCCATTCAAACACAGATTATCACAAACTGCCACATTTTTATGTTTCCAAAGTCATAAGAATATAGTGTAATATTGCCAGTCATAAAAACAAACAAAAAAACTCTTCTATCAACTGTTTTTCTCTCCAAATATGAATTCACAACATACGCAATGCCTTACTCTTGTTTGGTATCTTTATCCTGCTGATTAATAAAAGCATTACTGAGGTGCTTTTCTAAAAATAGGACAGAGCCACTGAAGACTGCAAGCAAAGCACTCATTCTTCCACCTCAATCTGTCTTTCAGACTTCAGTCCCAGCAACATTACAACTTCACACACAATATACAACAGTGGTTTACCTTTCTTTCCACATGCAATTCAAAGTCTGATTGTTACGCATGCTCTAAATTAAAAGGAAACATTGGTTTGAATTTGGCTCAAACATCTACTTGTGTTAAATTCTCTTTATCTCCAAATTTCTAAAATAAATGTGTATGTTTGGGTTTTTATTTCTATTTAATTTCCTAGGGTTAAAGTTCAAATTCTGAATGAAAACGTATATAAAAAAAGTCACTAAAAAGTCACTAAAAAAAAAAGATGTCACTAATGTAATGCTTGCATGTAACCATAAGAGGGCAGTAGGTTCTAAAAACTTTTATCTGACAAAACCTGTAGCTTTTTTCTAAGCCTAAAATATATATATATATATATATATATCTCCTTCTTGGATGCTCATGCTGTACCAAAATCATACTCTCCTCTCACAGACTTCACATTGTATTCAACAGTCATGGCACAAATGTTAAGGGTTATATCTCTTTTCACATTACTCAAGAACTTTACATTACTGGTAAGAACTTTACATTTAATTTAGCTTCACGTTCAAGTGAAATAGTTATATATGTTTTGTATGTACATTCTTTAAATATTTATTATCTTTACAGGGTGCAGATCAGAAGACAGAGTTGATCAGCCGGACAAACAACTGACTGAAGCTGAAGGAGGATCAGTGACATTACAGTGCAAATATGAAACAGATTCTGTGCAAAGAGATCTATTATGGTACATCCAGAGAACAAATGACTTCCCGAAATACATCCTGAGGAGAAGTAATTATGGAGGAGAAAATGGCACAGAGTTTCAGAAGAGATTTCACTCAGATTTTTCATCAGATTCAGTTCCTCTGCTGATCAGAGATCTGCGTGTGTCTGATTCTGCTGTGTATTACTGCGCTCTGAGGCCCACAGTGACAAAACTCAAGTCAAACCACATACAAAAACACAGGAGCTGAACCTCAGATGGAAGTTTAACATGCTCTTCCTGTTCAGATCATCAAATATTGCCTCTGATTTATCTTTAAACAAACAGTGCTTTTTAATTTCAGCAAAAATTATCTGAACACAACTATTAAATACAAATTAGTTATAAATATTAATACAGCAGTATATGGATGAAAGTGAAATGCATCAGGAAGTTCAATGTTTATTAGGTGTGTGTGTGTGTGTGTGTGTGTGTGTGTGTGTGTGTGTGTGATCTTCATTAAGACATGATCACATGCTTTATACTGTCTGTCACTCTGGTCACAGGTACGGTGTTTACTAAATTATTAATGTAACTAATAAATAATAATGATAATAACAATTAAATAAAATAATGTTTTGCGTTTTTAAAATCTTCTAACCCCAAGGCTATATCATTTAATTTTATTTTATTAAAAACATGTTTTACAAAAAAAAAAAAAAATGTCTGCAAGAACAAAATGCAAATTAGCAAAAAAAGTATAGTAGATGTCTAATTTAAAATTGTGCTTGTATATGCAAATTTCTCATAATTTTTTTCCTCATAGTTTAGTGTTATTAGGTTTGCTGTGTGGAGACAGCATTGAGCCACATAAAGGGACAGAAAAAATATATTGTCAAGTTGCTTATATAGTACTAATATAGAGCTGCTCGTATAGTACAAATACTGAATAAGTTTATCTACTGGTACAGAGAATATCTTGTACCAGTGCTGCAATATATAACTGCAATATTGATTACAAAAAAGTGCTCAATCACATTCTTATGATCACGTCTGATTATTAACTTCTGAATTTGCCTGATGCTTTTTAATACACTCTTTTCACATTTCCACCTTTGTCAACAGAATTCATCATAATTGTGTAAATGTAAAGAGCAGTGAGAATACCACAAATCAATTTTTACATTCCAATTAGCTCAAAACAAATGTGTTCTTTATCATGTTTAACATCATGTGACTTAATTTTAATACTGCAACTTGTGCAAGAAACCAAAAGAGGGCAACATCTCTCAGTTTCTCTCTCAACTGTGAAGATTCTTTTGTTTTCAGAAGCTCCTCCTCAGAGTCTTGTCATATTTAGGAATACATTTGTCTCTTACTTAAAGATTTATTTTAACTTCAGTGTCATTTTATAACAGATCATGAGCTTTTTGAGGAATTTATTTCTGCTTGGACTCTTCTGTCTTGGTATGCATTTTACTCATTTTTAGTCACTCATCACTCATTTACTCATTTTTTACTCATCAAACTCATATCAGCATCAAATATTCTTCAATCCTGACAGAGTGCAGATCAGAAGAGAAAGTTGATCAGCCAGACAAACACATGACTCAAGTTGAAGGAAAATCAGTGACGTTACGATGTACATTTACAACATCCTCAAGCCAACCGGACCTCTTCTGGTATATCCAGAGAGCAAGTGATCATCCCAAATACATCCTGAGGAGGAACAAGTATGGAGCTGGAGAAAATGGCACAGAGTTTCAGGAGAGATTTCACTCTGAACTTTCATCAGATTCAGTTCCTCTGACGATCAGAGATCTGCGTGTGTCTGATTCTGCTGTGTATTACTGTGCTCTGAGGCCCACAGTGACTAAACTCAAGTCAAACCACATACAAAAACATCACATGCTGACTGTGTGTCTGTGTTTCTTTACAATAAGAAGTTCTTGACATTCAATAACTAATCAAATGGTCACAGTTCAAAGGTCACAGATATTAATGAACTGTAGCAATCTATAGTCTTCTTATTTACAGCATGATTTAAGTTAGTTTGTAAGGATGGCTATATGTCTCCATAATATTAAACCAGGAAAACTGTTATGGAACTCTACACGAGACAAGACAACAAGAATGGTCAAGCACTAAAACAATAACATTTCTAATCTGAGAAGATCAGCTAGAAAACCAGTTGTTCAGGTTGTCTCGATCATGCATCCTGAGCCCCCCTCTTTGCCCTGGACTTTACCTTCTCCACCAGAGCAGCTCACTCACATTCAACACAGAATGTTTAAGTTTTAATACGGTGTATCTTGTGGCTTTATATTCATGTTTGGTGTCATTCTAAATGTCTCTGTGTGATTGGTAAAGTGGTCCTAATTTCACTGTAATATTTTACAATCTCCCTTATATTAGTTAATTTGGGTTTTGACTTTGATAAGATCTTTGCCAGATGCTCCATCCAAGGAAAATGGTCTTTGCATCAACTCATGACCAGGCAAGAGTCTTGGTGAAGCTTTTATTGTCTTGAATTTATGATGATTTGAGTATTTAGGCAAAGGGTGCAGAAGAGTCTGTGGGATTCTGTAGGCAGGATACCCCATTGCAGTTTGTGAGTCTCTGAGCTCTGCATCAGGACTCATATGCTGCAATGTATTTCTACACGGTCAGGTATTCATCTCGAACTCTTAAATGTATCTTTGAATAATTGATGTTGTACAATCTTGATTGGCTTATTTTGTTTAGTTATGTGAATTGGAATGGAAAATCTTTGCCTGACAAATAAATGTAAAAGTCTTGTTTAACTCTAATATCTCCTGAAATCATTTAAATCTAGTAAATTGTTTAGGCTGATGTTTCCGCAGCCTACCACCAGGATTAGTCATACATTCAGGCTCAATGGATGGAGCATGGGCACAGCATTAGAGATCTGTTGATTTCTGACAATCACTGACTTAGTATGATATAATCTAGGGGCTAAATCAAACTTTCTTTAAGAATGAGCAAGCATGGGGCGGCCTATTGTTATTTAAAGGAAATTAGCTTCCAGTTATATTCTCTAAGCTAAATCAAACTTTCTTTAAGTATGAGCAAGCATGGCCTATTAGTACTTAAAGGAAATTAGCTTATCTGCTAAGAATTGGAACTGGCGAGGATGTGTCCGTGATGAAACTGGCCAGCATACACACTCTAAGCGACTTCGGGTAAACGATGAATCATTAATTGAAAATAAGGATTTATTAGGTTAACCAACCTAAATTAGACCAAATCACAACCTATAAGGTTATCAGCTTGAATTAGATGAATCTAAATCTAAAATTATTATAAATTGGAGTCAGATTAAAATTCGGATTTGGAAACTAATTAAAATAAATTTTAACGAATAAAAATATTTCTTTTCACATGTGCTAAAAGGCTTACACGCATTTAACCTTCACCCGTGTTGTTAGTTTCATCATAGGACTAATAGATGGACCCTTACAGTTAAATATCATTGTACTTGCACAAAAGCATTGAGATTTAAAAGATGTGTACAGTAGATCTGTCTTGCAACAAACAATTGTATGTATTTTTTGCTTAAATGGTAACACTTTAAAATAATGGTTCATTTAAGCTTCTATAATGTATTTTCTAACACGAACAATCATATACAACATTTATTCTTTTTCATTATGAATCATAGTTCAACATTTACTAATACATTATTAAAGAGCCCCTATTTTGCATTATAAAAGGTCATATTTTGGTTTTGGGGGTTTCCAACAACAGGCTGATATGCATGCAAGGTCAAAAAACACTTTCATTGTCTTATAATATGCATTTATTTTTACCTAATTATCCTAACAACTCCCATATGATTTGTTCGGTGATTCGTTTGTTCCCAAACCCTTAGCATGCGGCTAATCGGTGCTGATCGGACCAATGACACATTCTGTTGTGATCGATCGACTGCGTTCAGCGCAAGATGGAGAGAAATGCCCACCACGGCTATGAAGTAGCACACAGAGTATGTGAGAGCTCACTGCAGGAATGCAATAAAGCAATACAGTTAAACACCAGCATATTACTCTACTCTTAACCCTAACACCAAGTAATAACAGCGACACACATTCAGTATTAATCCACACAGTGTCAAAAGCTGAACTATTTTGAAAATTGACCGTGCCGCATGTGTATGAACAGCTGATGGTGGCCATAGCAAAGGCAAACAGCAGAGGATCGCCAGTTCAGAAACACATTTAAATTGGTAAAGGAAGAAGCACGTGTTGCGTTTTCAACATGGATTTGAATGTAATATGTGAACAGCCCCATGAAGGTTTAAACTGAGAGATACAGTACAAGCATTGATCTGTAATAGATGAGCGATTACAAGCCGCGTGGGGTGATTACAACTTATAACACACAATTAAACACATATTTAGCAATTTACATAAAACGAGGCAATTTTAATTACATTTACATGTTATGATCCGGAGGAAGAAGAAACTGGTCCATATGAACTGTAACAGTTACTGACAAAGTCCCATACATAATAGTCTCTGCTGCTTCTTCCCTTAAATGCAAACGGCCGACGAATCCCACGTTGCAGTGTAGGTTATTGTATCAAAAATCTGAAAAATGTCAGGAACAAACACAACACTAGGTTGGCTATACTGTGGTGTTGTTGTGAAAATGAACTTTAACCCTTTATTCCCTGCAGCCGAATCTTCATCTGTCAGTGATCGTCATCTTCGTGTCATGATCAGTCTCATGATCCCCGGCGCTCCGCTAGTGTCTGAAGGGAAAGCGCATTCACATTTTACCGGAACCGGCACTTCATATTTAGTGATGTTCCGTATCGACGTCAACGCGTTCAAGCAAAAGATCCTAACCCAACTCGATTCATTCATTCAACTCTATGTTGACAATTTCGTTAAAGAATTAATAGTTTTTTTTAAACACGGTGCACTTTCAGATTTAAACCTCTGCTGGATGTTTTCATTATTTTGATTGATTGATTGGTTGATTGATTGATTGATACAGGGACAATGTACAACATGACATGTTGTGCCAAAGTTAGCTATAAAGCTTATTTGCATCTGAGTCCCTGGGCAGGAAGTTTTTTCAAATTTAACAGTAAAAAATAATACATTCACTTGAAAATGGAATCTCCTTTTCAAAAACCCATAATAGGGGCTCTTTAAGCTCTGCTTGTTAACATTAGTTAATGCACTGTGAGCTAGCAAATGAACATTACTAAATGAACAACTATTTTCATTAAATTAGGTTACCAAAGATGAATAAATACTGTAATTAATGTATTATTCATTGTTTTTTCATGTTAGCAAATACAGTTACAGTTTATGTCAACCGATATTTATTTTCTCTCTCTCTTAAAGAGCAACATTCAAGTATAATGTGTGTGAGGGAGGAGGAACTGTTGACAGATCTGGCATGATCTACTGGTGTCTGACAGAGACTGTGATTCAAACCATTCAGTCTGACTCTCCTCAGAGTTCAACACTTCAACAATGAAGCTTCATTCACTCATTCTCTTCTGTGCATCTGCTGGTAGGTGTCATTTTTGATTAATTTTGTTAATTTAATCACTTAAAAAAATTAAATCACAAAGACTTATACTGTTTCATTACAAAGACTCATTACAAATAATGTTTCAGCTGCTGTTTTTGGAAATGCCATCAAACCAAAGCAAACGGATGTTTTTGCAGATGAAGAATCACATGTGACATTATCCTGTAGTTTTAAAGCCTCTGGAGGTACAGATTATCTCCACTGGTACCGTCAGTATGGAAGTTCAAAACCTGAATTTCTTGTACTGACCTACAGCTCAGCAACAAAAGCTGCACAGTCTGATATAGACACAAGATTCATTACTAATATTACAAAAAAGGAGCATGTGGATCTGCTGCTCTCCTCTGCTGCAGTATCAGACACTGCTGTGTATTACTGCGCTCTGCAGCCCACAGTGACAGGAAACACATCAGCTCCATACAAAAACCTGATACAAAACAGAAGCAGAGAGTTGAAAATGACAAGAAAAAAGCTGTATCAGAAAACGCATTATTTATTAAAAAAAATAGCTGAACCAATGAATAAATCAAAGTCAAATTATTTCTTTATTATAATCTGTAAATTTGTGTGGCAAAGTGAAAGATTTACATTTTCTTTAATTATCTTAACCATCATTTTTGAAAGTAAACAAGTAAATCAAGAAACATTAAAAGATCTCAAAGATTTTCATGGGTAATATACAGTGCAGATAAATGTCTGCCACAGGATGGCAGTGTTCACACAGTCACACAGACACTCTGTGTTGTGCCATACTATTTATATAGATTTTATACTCCTATAATAGAAAAAGCATAACATATACATATACCCAAATAAAAATGTCAATATCTTTTTTTTTTCATTAGTGAATATCTCCATGCCCATAGTACAATTTGTCAAATATTACAGCTAATACCATCTTGTTTTAGACATATTTTATCAGCTTAACCTCATCAAGAGTGTGCCTGTCATGTTTCAGTTTTGTAAAATCTATAGCTAAATAAATATGTTTTATATGAAATACTTCACTATTGATAATGAAATAGCTATTTAATGCTGCTAAATGGAAATTTTCAACAGCATCAGTAAGTTCAGCTATCAGGAAGTGTGTGTGCGTGGTGTGCAGTAACTTACAACTCAGAGACTGAGAGGTTCAACAGAGAACTGAGCTGATCTTCAACATGGACATATGCTTTATACTGATTCTCACTCTGGTCACAGGTATGCACTATATAAGTATGTTTAAGTGATCCCAATATGTATATTTCACTTTTTGTGTATGTTGTGTGAATGTTGGAGATTTTTTTGATTGAACTTGATTTCACAATTCGAAAAAAAATGGCTAATTTGTTGTTTTATTGTTGACAGGTTTGGTGTGTGGAGACAGCATTGAGCCAGATAAAGGGACAGAAAAAAAGTCTGAAGAAATAGAAATGGTCAAGCTAAGCTGCTCTTACAGTACAAGCAGTGAAGATGTTATGCTTTACTGGTACAGACAGCATCTCAATAAAAAAAAATTGCAGTATCGACTACGCAAAGGTGCACGGTCATACAGTTTTCAACACACTTCTAATAAGCGGTTTCAGTTGGCTACATCACGTTCATCCACTGAACTCACTATTACTAATGTGCGTCTGACAGATTCAGCTCTCTATTATTGTGCTCTAAGAGTAGGAGCCCAGTGATACAAAACATGATACATGTCGTACAAAAACCTGAAGCTCTTTTCTCTTTCAACTCATCAAGAGAAAACCACAATCAAAACCTCAATCTAACCAGCTCTGAATATAATAAAATCTGTGGTCACACCTGTAAGAGGTTCAATCGAGCCTCATATAAAACACTACTTTCAGGAATTAATGTTGAATGGGGATATTTCAGTGCACAAATACACAACTTCATTTATCTTCATTTAACATTTTACATTTAGTCATTTGGCAGACAAATTTATCCAAAGTTACTTACAATTGAGGAGGCATTCAGCAATTCAACAAGAGGCAGTACACACAAAAAGTACTAATAATACTAATAATAACTATTAGTGCTCAGAGAATTAGGTGCTAGAGCAAGAGGGTGTTTTTTATAGAGAGAAGAGTGTAATGTAATTCGCAGATGATCCCTAAAACTGCGTGCATGAATGTCCAGCGAATATCAAACCTAAAACCAAATTTACCGAGCTAATTAAGCTGTCATTCAAATATTTTAATACAAACAAGTTGTTCAAGTCACAAGACCTAATAAAATATACTATACGAATTCATCACAAGGCCTACCGTATATATGCTGCACAGTTTTGTGGGACGAATGTTTGACGGTTGGTTATGATTATCCTGTGTCCTCTGTTCATCTTGCTGTTCCAATGCAGCAGCGGCTTCATGTAAAAGCTGACTAACAGTTTTTGCCACTGTATATATACATTTGTAAGTCACTCTGTCTTTTTTCATCAAAACCATGCTTCTCCCCTCGGGCTCTGAAAACACTCGACGTCACTTGAATAAGCCCCTCCCACTGATTAGCATAGGCTTTGCATACAGATTGACGTTGAAAATGAAAACTGAAATAAGAGTGTCAATAAAAGGAAAACTTCAATTTACATTTTAATTTGGATTGTGTCTCTATTATAGCGTGGACATTAATCATAAGCTTTGTAAAATTTGTGTTTGCATTTTATTTTTCAGTTTGGCTTTTTATTTTAACAATGCCAGTATTGAGGCAGAAATGCAGTGAAAATGAAATGTTAAATCGGCAACTTCATTTTACTTATAGATTTGACAGGGATGATGTGTTGTCACAATGACAATGAAAATTTAATAATTTAGTTTCATTTTCAATTTAGGCAGATATTTTGCAAACGGTGTTTTATAATTAAGATTGTTAATCTGGTTTTCATTTTAATTTCCAGTGTTTATTTGATTCATTTAAAATTGGCAGCATTTGTCGGCGCCAATAGCCTAATGGTTAGTGCGTCGACACATGGCACTGAGGTGCTCACGGCGACCTGAGTTCGATTCCCGGCTCGAGGTTCTTTGCCGGTCCTTTCCCTCGCTCTGTTTCCCATACCTCCCTGTCTGTAAATCTCCAATGTCCTATCAAATATAAAGGTGAAATCCCCTAAAAAAAAAAAAAAAAAAATTGGCAGCATTTACCAACCATACAAGAGGAGTCCATCACAAATTATTTCATCTTTGAGGTGTTTGTAGACGCAGGTTGATGCTCATTCCCCCAGCTTTTTGTGAAAACCGTCATTAGGCTCATCCACTTCTTGTTTTCAACAGCCGAACATGTACCTCTCGTTTTTCGCGGGATTAAAGTAGGCTCCCGGATTTTAAGTTTGCTCCTCAGTCAACACAATATTATGACAATAGACGTGCCGACATTCGTTGCCCAAAAGTCGGTGAAGTGCTGCCGCGCTCACCTCGCCGGATTTCTCAATTAATCCTGTCGCTAGTTCACAGTCTTCACTTTCCGCTCTGAAAATGTCCCAACTCTTCGATATATCCCCGGACATCCGCATGCCCTTGAGTTCTGGAATGTTGTTCATGGACATCTTCAGGGTTTAGTGCACTTCTGACACCATGTTTGTGTTCTATGCAATAAACAGGCAGGAACTGATATAAACCGTGTCTTTATTGATGACGGTCTCCACATGAACCAGCACAACAGTTTCTCCACCGGATACAGGTCATGTATGGTATTACACGGTGTAACATCTAGTGTAAATGGGCAAAACTGGTGCAAGTGTCAGTAAAAGATCAAAGTTGGTTGTTAGAATCAAAAGATTCAATGCAAATATATAATGTAAAGAAACAGCACACAAACAATCAAAACTACAGTACGTGTATGCTGAAGTTCTGTAAGAACTAAAAAGATGCATAAAATAATCACTTAACTTCATTTAATTAGTTTTGTTTAATAATTCAATTTCTATACTATTCCTATTTCTATTCTACTTATATATAACTCTCCTCAGCAAGTACAAAATCACATGCATTCTCTGCATTTATATATGGGCAGCTTCTTAATTAAAGGGGTTTGTTTGATATTTCAGTGATATGTGAGGACAAATCAAGAATGAGGAGAGGGAGAGCGCTTCTCTATTGTCTGTTTCAAGAGACATTTACAATGCCTGTGTGCACAAAGAAAAGAAAAAAATAAATGTAAAGGTGGAAATGTCTCAGTTCAGCTCCTGATTTATGTAATATGTCAGTGATTTCTGCTCTATTATAGTCAACAGTTACACATTAATTAAGCTCTATTACACAAATGTCACCAGATTTACACACTATAGTAAACTTCACTTTATATGACGACTTTTTTTTAATCTAGTTCGGTCATACCAGTTCTGTAAGTTCTGTCACTGTCAGCCACATACTGTATGAGTATGAAACTGATTTTACAGGTAAACTGTGAGTTTAGGGAGTTCATTTTTATAATCTTACATGCAGCTTTGTTATCATAAACCTTCTGCTAAAGGAAAAAAGTCCACAACAACATACAGAACAACCAGATTCGCTAAACACTGCAACCGTCACAGGTGATCAGTAGCTGAGATATTGAAAACTGGAAGTAGTGGCAGTTTCAGTGACTACAATCAGCAGAATGACATTTAATGATTAACACTAACAGACTGAATGCCACAAATGATCAGTCAGAATCCAGTATTCCAGAGCAAAGTGTAATAGAAAACCACTTTATTTTCAGTAAACAAAAACGTAATATAATTAATCAAATAAATGGACGCACACATCTTAAGATTATTATACATATACAGAACATTAAGTCATATTCTGCTGTTTATACACACACACACACACACACAACACTAGTGTATATTGAGTTTGAGTGCAGCTCAGGCTCCTCCCAGCAGCAGAGCAAGTGATATGAATTGACTGCTGCTTCAACAGATGCAGAAAGAGGAAGAGGAGCACAACATCTCTGCAGATTCTTCAACACTTTCAGAGGATTTCAGCTTCATATAATGGCTTTCTGGAAAAGTGCCATTGAGGTCATAATTCTGTATATTAAAGGTAAAACTATCAAAATGACTTAGATTTCAAATATATATATTTAAAACTAATGTTATTTATGTGTGTAATGTGAATATTTATACATTGTAATTCTATTTCAGGATGTGATTCTCAGGACAAAGTTGATCAGCACACAAAGACTCAATCTGCTTTTGAAGGTGATACTGTAACCATTGGCTGCACATATCAGACATCTATAAGCCAGACTCTATTCTGGTACCAGCAGAAAGTCAATGGAGTCCTGAAATGCATGTTGAATAAAATCACAAACACACCAAGACACACTGAGGAAGAAATCAAGTAGAGATTTTACTCAACTCTCAGCAAAACTTCTGACAATCAAGGATCTGCAAGTGTCAGACTCTGCTGTGTATTACTGTGTACTACTGTATACACACTTATATAAAAACTGATGAGGCCTCAACTTTCTTACACAGATTCGTAAAGCATGACTAAAACTAAGAGGAACCCAGCATTAAATGAATCATTAAATCTTTCATCTGATACTGCACTGAAAACTCAAATGACTTAGTAAACAGATTTTCAGTGTTAGTTTTAGACCCTTGTAAGGCAGAATGTTTTCCCCAGACAATTTTACTGGATCTTTACTCTTCATTTTGGTTTACATCATTTATTTGTCACTTTCCCTTTTTACAACTTTGGAAAAAAATACATTTGGTTTTTTTTTGCATGTGTTTGTTCATATTAGTCTATTGTCATTCTTGTCATTGCCATGAAAACACAATTTGTGAATTCACTATGAATGTGTAAACAGGTATGAAAGACTAGAAAATGAAAGTAATAATATACACTCTTCTTTAATGAGTTAAATCATGAGTAAACAACAGCTTGTATCAATGGTTCAGAGACTGCTGGTGGTGTTGTGGGATATTTTCCTCACATACTTGAAGCACTCAGCAGCAAATATACTGTAGCTGACAATGTCCATCTCTAATAATCACAATGAATATGAATGTATGGGAGCAAAACAGCAAATCTATAATAATAATGCAAAAATTATTTCGAGAATATTTTCATCTCATTGAATCAACTTCAGTTGATATTCACTACCTGATAAAAGTCCTGTTGCTTATTCAAGTTTTAGGAACAAAAAATAATAACTTGACTTCTAGTTGATCATTTGGTATCAGAAGTGGCTTATAAGAAAGGAAAGGCCTCTAGATTACGCTTATTTGACCAAAATAAAATATGATAATGCCTTTATTTTTTAATTATTTAATTAGGACAGTAATGTCTGGCTTTGCTCAGACAAAAGTCTTGTCACTGAACAGAAATAATGCACATTTTAGAATATAAAATAACTCAAATAACTTTTTAATAAAGTCATCTGGAATGGCAAAGACAGCATTCTTGCAGGACTCCCAAAGTTCAAGATTCTTTGGATTCATCTTCAGTGCCTCCTATGTCATCTTACCCCAGACATGCTCAATAATGTTCATGTTTGGTGACTGGGCTGGCCAATTCTGAAGCACCTTGACCTTTTTTGCTTTCAGCAACTTTGATGTGGAGGCTGAAGAATGGGAAACGAGCGCTATCCTGCTGAAGTATTTGCCCTCTTCTGTGGTTTGTAATGTAATGAGCAGCACAAATGTCTTGATACCTCAGGCTGTTGATGTTGCCATCCACTCTGCTGATCTCTTGCACACGCCCTTACTGAATTTACCCCAAACCATGATTTTTCCTTCAACTAGCTTGTGATTTCTGTGAGAATCTTGGGCCTGTGCAGGTTGCAATAGGCCTTCTACAGTATTTGTGATGATTGAGATGCAGTTCAACAGTTCAACAGATGATTCATCTACCTTCTGCCACTTTTCCAAATGATCAACTAGAAGTCAAGTTATTGTTTGTTGCTCTTACGGCTAGGATCAACAACGAGACTTTTGTCAGGTAGTGTATAACACATTGTGTAGGTATGAAGTGCCACAAGATGGCAGTGTTCGCATTCAGCAATGAGCTACAGCATTTAACAACACAACAGAAGCTATAAAGTGTGTGAGAGAGGAGGAACTCAGTGTTGACAGATCTGACATGATCTAATGGTGTCTGACAGAGACTGTGATTCAAACCATTCAGTCTGACTCTACTCAGAGTTCAACACTTCAACAATGAAGCTTCATTCACTTATTCTCTTCTGTGCTTCAGCTGGTATGTCTGTTTATTCCGTTAATTATTACTTTTTATGACAATGTTTATTTAAACATTTATTTTTCCTTTTTTCAGCTTCAGTCTTTGGAAATGACATCAAGCCAAACATCACAGATGTTGTTTATGAGGAGGGTTCAGATGGTAAAATATTCTGCAGTCATTCTCCTGGAACTGCAGATTATATCTACTGGTACCGTCAGTATGGAGGATCAAAACCTGAATTTTTACTTGTCACCTATGGCAGTGCAAAAGAAGCTGAAATATCAAAAGTAGACCCAAGATTCTCTGTTAAAGTTGAGAAAAAGGAACGAAACCAAGCAGATTTGAAGATCTCCTCTGCTGCAGTATCAGACTCTGCTGTGTATTACTGCGCTCTGCAGCCCACAGTCACAGGAAACACAACAGCTCTAGACAAAAACCTGATACAATCAGACACAAGAGAGAAACAGAGAAAAAGGAAGAAGAAAGAAGCTGTAACTGCAAATTACTGTGATATAATGCGAACAGTGAATAAACCACATTTTTCTAAATCAGAATCGCTCCAACAGGAGTGAATCTTTATAATACAGATGAAGAACATTAAATCTCTACAATAATGTGCTTTAGTTGACAAATCAAATCAGAAGATCCTACAATGCTGAAAACTGTCAAAGTTTACAAGCAATAAGTCTCCTCAGATGATTTAGAATATTCAGTGCAGGTAAATGTTGCCACGGGATGGCAGTGTGTCTACATATTCACACGCACACAGTGCTAATATATCATGAATGAATTTTTATGAGTTATTAAAAGATGATACAATTAGAAAATAAATATTCTCAATATGTTAATCATTTCTCCTTTATGAGGAATGAGAGAATATTGGACAGAGGAAAATTTAAGATTAACCACCCAAAATTAAAATTACCTCATCGTTTACTCTTCCTCACGTGGTTTTATTACTTATTTATATTTTAAATAATGCTGGTTGCTGGCACCCATTGACTTCCATAGTAAAAATAAATACTGTAGAAGTCAATGGGTGCCAGCTACAAAACGCTTCAAAGTATAAAACTTTTGTATTCATGAGTAAAACTCCAAACAGTTTGACCAACTGAAGGCTGAGTAAATGAAAGAATGACAGAATAAATGTTTTTTTGTCTGTACTCTCTCTTTAAGCCACACCTTTATAAATCAGGAAGTGTCTGTATATGTGTGTATGTTTGTGCTCAGAGACTGAGAACCTCACCAGAGAACTGAACTCATTCAGCATCTCATTCAACATGAACACAAGCTTTATACTGATTCTCACTATAGTAGCAGGTATGGAAAACAAATTAATTGGTTTGTTTATTTACTTTTTTAATCTTTGATTTCATAAATTAAAAATCCTTTAATTGTTTTGCTTTGTGCTGACAGGTTTGGTGTGTGGAGACAGCATTGAGCCAGATAAAGGGACAGAAAAAAAGTCTAAAGAAACCGAAACTGTCAAGTTGAGCTGCTCTTACAGTACAAGCAGTGAAAATGTTCTGCTTTACTGGTACAGACAGTATCTCAATAGAGAACCTCAGTATTTACTGCGAAAACCAGCACGGTCAGCACATAGTAGTTTAGAACACACGTCTGAAAATCGATTTCAGTTGGCTACATCACGTTCATCCACTGAACTCACTATTACTGATGTGCGTCTGTCAGATTCAGCTCTCTATTATTGTGCTCTAGAGAGCCCAGTGATACAAAACATGATACATGTCGTACAAAAACCTGAAGCTCTTTTCTCTTTGAACTCATCAAGAGAAAACCACAATCAAAACCTCAATCTAACCAGCTCTGAATATAATAAAATCTGTGGTTACACCTGTAAGAGGTTCAATCGAGCCTCATATAAAACACTATTTTCAGGAATTAATGTTAAATGGGGACATTTCAGTGCGCAAATACACATCTCTATCATCTTTATTTATAATTTATTTCAATCAGAAACTGTAAAATATTTTACTTTTGTTAGAATAAAAACTTTGAATGCAATATATATTGTAAAAAATCCGCACATGTACACTCAAAATTACGGTATGTGTATCCTAAAGGTCTGTATAACTAAAAAGATGCATAAAATAACGACTAAACTTCATTTACATACTTCTGCATAATATTTCTATTTCTATTTGCATTTTTATTCTATTCCTATTCTGCTAATAAATAAAACTCTTCTCAGCAAATACAAAATGGCATTCATTATCTGCATTAATGTGTGGTCACCCTCTTATTAAATGGTTTCTTTTGATATTTCAGTGATATGTGAGCACAAATCAAGAGTGGGGAAAGGGAGAGCGCTTCTCTGTTGTCTATTTCAACAAACATTTACAATGTCACTGTTAAATTCAGATAAAAGAAGTAAAACAAAAAAGTTAAAACCTTAAAAGTCAAGCAGGATCTGCTGTTTATTTGTTTTAAACCTCAAAGAATAAAACATCTAAAGATATGTTACCTTGTAACGGTGGAAATGACTCAGTTCAGCTCCTGATTTATCTGACTTGTCAGTGATTTCTGCTCTATTACAGTAAACAGTTACACATTAATTAAGCTCTATTACACAGATGTCACCAGCTTCACACGATAGTAAACTTCACTTTATGACAACAACTTTTTTTATCTAGTTCTGTCATACTAGTTCTGTAAGTTAAGAACAAAAGACTGTCACGGTCAGCCACATACTGTATGAGTATGAAACTGATTTTACAGGTAAACTGTGAGTTTAGGAATTTCATTTTATAATCGTACATGGAACTTTGTTATCTTAAATCTTCTGCGAAGGGAAACAATCTACAACATTATATAGAACAACCAAATAAACAAAACAATGAACACTGCAGCAATAGGAAAACCAGTTCCCTGGATTGTTTTACGAAATTACTTAAAACTCACCTTCTTAGTATTGCTTTGAATCTTTGAGGTCTTGTCATTTTTAATTATCTGTGATTTTGGTGTTTTATGTTTCTCTATTGTGGTTTTATTCTTTTTGTAAGCTGTAAGAGTCTGAGAAAAGCACTTTATAAAGAAAATTTATTATATTAGTCACAGGCGATCAATAACTAAGATATTGGAGACCAGAAGTAGTGGCAGTTTCAGTGACTACAATCAGCAGATTGACATTTAATGATTAACACTAACAGACTGACTGCCACAAATGATCAGTCAGAATCCAGTATTCCAGAGCAAAGTGTAATAGAAAACCACTTTATTTTCAGTAAACAAAAACGTAATATAATTAATCAAATGCATGATATTCTGCTGTTTATACACACACAAACACACAATACTAGTGTATAGAGTTGGAGTGCAGCTCAGGCTCCTCCCAGCAGCAGAGCAAGTGATATGAATTGACTGCTGCTTCAACAGATGCAGAAAGAGGAAGAGGAGCACAACATCTCTGCAGATTCTTCATCACTTTCAGAGGATTTCAGCTTCATATAATGGCTTTCTGGAAAAGTGGCATTGTGGTCATAATTCTGTATATCAATGGTAAAACTATCAAAATGACTTCGATTTAATAATATATTTTTGAAATGAATGTTATTTATGTGTGTAATGTGAATATTTATACATTTATTTGTAATTCTATTTCAGGATGTGATTCTCAGGATAAAGTTGATCAGCACATAATGACTCAATCTGCTTTTGAAGGTGATACTGTAACCATTGACTGCACATATCAGACTTCTTATGCAGGCCAGACTCTATTCTGGTACCAGCAGAAAGTCAACAGAGTCCCGAAATACATGCTGAATAAGCTGAGTAATACATCTGGACACACTGAAGAAGAATTCAAGAAAAGATTTCATGCAACTCTCAGCAAAACTTCAGTTCCTCTGAAAATCAAGGATCTGCGTGTGTCAGACTCTGCAGTGTATTACTGTGCTCTGAGGCCCACAGTGACTCAAACACACTCAACACACACACAAAAACTGATACACAGACTGAGTTGCATAATTCCATACACAGATTCATAAAACATGACTGAAACTGAGAAGAGCCCAACATGAAATAAATCATTAAATCTTTCATCTGATTCTGCACTGAAAACTCACACACCGACTGAGGCTAATATCATTCATAATGAAAAGTTAGCTTAGGAAACAGATTTTTTGTGTAAGTTTTAGGCCCTTGTAAGGCAGAATGTTTTTTTTCCACCAGATGTTTTACTGAATCTTTACTCTTTATTAATTCTCCTGCTTACCTTTTGCATGTGTTTGTTCATATTAGTCTATTGTCATTCTTGTCATTGCCATGAAAATATGATTTGTGAATTCACTATGAACGTATATAAAGATGTGAAAGACTAGAAAAGGGAAATAACAATAATATACACTCAAAATGAACATGTGTTCTATGTGTTCTTCTATAAGGAGTTAAATCATGAGTAAACAACAGCTTGTATCAATGGTTCAGAGACTGCTGGTGGTGTTGTGGGATATTTTCCTCACATACTTGAAGCACTCAGCAGCAAATTTACTGTAGCTGACAATGTCCATCTCTAATGTTCTCAGTGGATCCAAATCTGCAGGAGCAAAACTGCAAATAATCTATAACAATAATACAAGAAAACATCTCATAGTTTAAACTTTAATTGATATAAAGTATAACACATTTTGTAGGTATAAAGTGCCACAAGAGGGCAGTGTTCACATTCATGAACTACAGCAATTAACAACAGAAGAGAAGCTATGATGTGTGTGAGAGAGGAGGAACTCAGTGTTGACAGATCTGACATGATCTAATGGTGTCTGACAGACTGTGATTCAAACCATTCAGTCTGACTCTTCTCAGAGTTCAACACTTCAACAATGAATCTGCTGTATTCACTTATTCTCATCTGTGCCTCAGCTGGTATGTCTGTTTATTTAGTTCATTATTACCTTTTGATAATCAATGTTTAATTAATCTAACTAAAAAGTAAATGTAATTTAACAAATGTTTTAATTTTTTAGCAGCTGTTCTTGGAAATGACATCAAGCCAAACATCACAGATGTTGTTTATGAGGAAGGTTTAGATGGTAAAATATTCTGCAGTCATTCTCCTGGAGCTGCAGATAATATCTACTGGTACCGACAGTATGGAGGATCAAAACCTGAATTTCTTGTACTCATTTTTGGCAGTTCAAAAGAAGCTGAAATATCAAAAGTAGACCCAAGATTCTCTGTTAAAGTTGAGAAAAAGGAAAAAAAACATGCAGATTTGAAGATCTCCTCTGCTGCAGTATCAGACTCTGCTGTGTATTACTGTGCTCTGAGGCCCACAGTCACAGGAAACACAACAGCTCTAGACAAAAACCTGATACAATCAGATACAGTGGGGAAATAGAGAAAAAAAGAAGCTGTAACTACAAACTACAGTGATATAATATAAAATAATGAATAAATCAGCTACCTAGATTAAAATCTGTTGGTAATAGCATCAAATTAAAAACATATTAACATTCTAATGTGAGTAAATCTTTAGGTAAATTCAGGTGAAGTACAATAAGGCCCAATCCCAATTTTATTTTTGTACCCCTACCCCTTGGCCCTTGAAACCGAGTGTAAAGGAGAAGGGCTTCAAAATTTACCCCTAAGAAATGGGACACCACTACAACACCCGCACATGTTATCATATGTCATCGCGATCTCTTGGCTTCATATGAGATCAGACGATTGCGACTGCTGGAGTTATTCTAGTTGCTTTATTTTTTGGTATTTATCTTCAGGAAATCACTGAAGGCATATATTATGTTATTATAACGATAAAATGTGGCAATATGATCTTAACTGTACTGTGTTTTTACACTGTGTCCATTTTTATCCAAACACACGAAAACAACATTAACGTTATAGCAGGCACTATAAAAAGGTCATTCCCAGCCACTAGACTTTTCTGACAGGGTGTCGTTGAGTGCCAGAATGTTGTGGGACTGCAATACAGGAGTTATTATTATGGATGATAGATAGCTAAATTTAGCGGTTTATTTTTTAGCGACATCTTTAAAAAGCATGACGGTAAAACACAAACGCGGTTATGAATGTATTAAAACATTTCCTTGTTTGTTGTAAAAATACATAATAATGACAAAAAAATACTAGTTTGTGCATCTCCTTCCGTGTGAAGCCATCCTGCCGTCATAGCTGGTGTAGCTGGGAAATACTCTTACCCCTTGGTTTTGAATGTGGTCCTGAAAAATCTCTGTTTCACGGGCTATCTAGCCCTTCCCTTAGCCCTACGCCTTCAAGCTAAAAAGAAATGGGAAACCCCTACCCATTCACGTTAACATAAGGGGAAGGGTTAAGGGATAAAATTGAAACTGGGCCTAAATCTCTTAAATATCTGCTTTAGTTTACAAATCAAATTAAAGATCCTGCAATGCAGAAAACTGCCAAAGGTAACAATTAATAAATCTTCTCAGCTGATTCGCACATGTACAGTAATATTCAGTGCAGGTAAATGTTTGCTAGAGGATGGCAGTGTGTGTGTTCAAACATTCGCAAGCACACACTGCTATTACATTCTTGAGAAAATAAATTAAATTACAGTACAATTTAAACTGAATTTAAGACACACCTTTAAAAATCATTGTGCGAGTATGATGTGAGAGTATGTCTCAACAGATAACTGAGTTGATCTTCAACATGAACACAATACTGACTCACAGTAGCACTGTGCTTTATACTGACTCACTGTAGCAGCAGGTATAGTATTGAAAACACATTAAAGGTGCAGTATGTAAGTTTGACACCCAGTGGTTGAACTAGGCATTGCATTCCTGGATCAAAACACACACAAGCACAGGTTGCCAGATTAAGGACCTACAGGAGTTTGCTATCTGAAAGCAGCAGTAGACAGTTTACCTCAGATATTGAAAATAAAATAAGTCATTTGAAACTGAGCTTTAAAACTGAGAGTCAGTCGAAACATATCAGTGATTCAGCATGTACATTTATTAATGTTAAAGAGGTTTAATATTTATTTATTGGAATATAAATCTTACCATTTCATGAGTGAGTGCATATTCTGAGCTTCTGAATGGCTGTATTTCAATTTCTGAGGTGTTTTGTCAGGTACAAACAGCCAAATTTCTTATCACTGCAAATCTCATCACGCAGCGTGTTGTTTGGACTCAGGGTTACAATGTAACCTGTTCACCTAATGTTTATGCTTGTAATATTTATATTATTTGCTAATTAATAACCTCATGTGGAACTCTAATCTGCGTCTCATTTCGGAGTCTGCTACTTTCCACCGGAGGTCGCATTTCGCATTCAAGCCTTTCTGACTGAATGAATGAAATATGCTGTTTTCCACCAAGGCAACCCGCAGTGCTGAAATATAATTGGCTTAACTGGCACTGGGATAAAGGCAGGATAAAGGAACCAAAACAAAGACAGAGCTCCAAAACAAAAGGAACCAAAACAAAGCCCTGCACGTAACTCACATTTTCAAATCAGAATAACTGACTTCAGCATTGTTTTTCAGATAAACCAGAATGTTTACTTAGCATGTCTCTTAAAGCTTCAAGACACCCTGGAGTAATTTTTTGTGTGTTGAGCATCAGTTAAGACACCTGTCAGCTTTAATTGTGGTGAAAACTGGATAATTTTGAGCTTTTGTCAGCTAATTTCATCTTCCGGGTTTAAAATATTTTTTGGGGCGGGATCAAAATCGGTTGTAAGAGCCGTATTTCATAGTTTACTGTTCAAGGTAATTTTCATAATTTTTGTGTTTTATAATGTTCTTGTTGATTTGCATGTCATATACTTTGAGTTACTTTTCTACTGCGCTCGTGTAGTATGCTGTGATAGTACGTACATTTTGTGACACACGTGAGTTGTTAGTGTGATGTTGTTAGATTACCGACAGGGCTATTGGTTGCAATTGATAGGCAACGAGACCTACTGCACTGCTATCCACTGTGTCTGCATTCAAACCCGAGGATTCAGGAGGAGAGAAGTCCTCCTCACTTATAGTGTTTATATAAACAAGATTATTTTTAAATTGATATAACAAATTGTGATTATATATTATATGAAATTATGAATAGCCTATCATAGATGTCACAGCATTAAATTCCATACTGTTTATTTCTTTGCATTTTAACTTTGAAAACTGTAAAATCCTGCATCTTCTCACATTTTGTATGAGATTTTTCTTTTATCTTGAGTTGGTGAGCCCACTGACAAAAGCCCTTCTGTTTCCTCTGCTCTGCTGGCCACGCCCACAGCGCTCCACGCCCATTATGATGCATTTTTTGAAAAGATTCTGAGGTAGACTTGAACTGAAAGAGGGTGGGTTTCATGGCCCTTTAAATATCTGCAAACATTATGTGGTATTTTATGGTATTTTTATGCTTTAGAAGAGTAAAAAAACTTGCATACAGCACCTTTAAGCTGTGTATTTTTACTTTTTTTATCTTTGTAATTGTGTATTACATTACAGTGTCATTGTGTACAAAGAAAATAAAAAATAATCAAATAAAAATAAATGAAGTAAAAAAAAGTTAAAACCTTACAAATCTAACAGGATCTGGTATTCCTTTGTCTTAATTCTGGTCAGAATTTGATGTTATTAATAACTTGTATCAACGGTTTAGACTGTTGATGGTGCTGATGGATATTCTCCTGACACACTCGTTATATATAATGTGCTATATTGTAGATCAGTGGTTCCCAACCTTTTTTTGCCTGAGAAGCCCTTTTCCCCCAGATAAGGCCCACCTCCACATTTAATGATATTGTCGTTCATATAAGTTTGTAGTATGTATGCCAAGAAAAGGTTGTTTTCAAACAAACGGTTTGTTTATTACTATATCTAAATATGTTTCCGCACAAATAATAGCCTAATGTAAAATATAAAAGCAAAACATCAGTGGGCCATTTGTATTGGTTCCACCTTGTGCACCCCGGTACATCCTAGCAATATCAATTGCAAGTTTTTAATAAATAATGTTATCCCATAGTTTAAATTTCAAAACATGTGTAACAAAGTGCCACAAGATGGCAGTGTTCATAGACATTCATGAACTACAGCAATGAAAGAAAGAACAGAAGTTATAATGTGTGTGAGGGAGGAGGAACTCAGTGTTGACAGATCTGACATGATCTAATGGTGTCTGACAGAGACTGTGATTCAAACCATTCAGTCTGACTCTTCTCAGAGTTCAACACTTCAACAATGAAGCTTCATTCTCTTATTCTCTTCTGTGCTTCAGCTGGTAGGTCTATTTATTTAGTTAATTGTTACCTTTTGATAACATGTTAAATGAATCTAACTTAAAAGTAAAAAAGGTTTTTACAATGTTTTCTTTTTCAGCTTCAGTCTTTGGAAATGACATCAAGCCAAACATCACAGATGTTGTTTATGAGGAGGGTTCAAATGGTACAATATTCTGCAGTCATTATCCTGGAACTGGAGATTATATTCACTGGTACCGTCAGTATGGAAGATCAAAACCTGAATTTCTAGTTCTCATCTATGGTACTGCAAATAAAGGTGAAATATCAAAAGTAGACCCAAGATTCTCTGTTAAAGTTGAGAAAAAGGAACGAAACCATGCAGATTTGAAGATCTCCTCTGCTGCAGTATCAGACTCTGCTGTGTATTACTGCGCTCTGCAGCCCACAGTCACAGGAAACACAACAGCTCTAGACAAAAACTTGATACAATCAGACACAAGAGAGAAACACTGAAGCGGATGAAAAGGACAGTGAAAATGAAGGACAGTGATAATGAAGCTGAAACGGCCACTTGCAGTAATATAATCAGAACAGTGTATAAACCCCAAAATGAATCAGACGATTGTTTAACAATCAAAATCAATAACAACACTGTACAGTGAGTGAATCTATAGCACAATACAGATGGAGATGGTGAAATCTCGACAGTCCTGTGCTTTGGTGACAAATTAGGTTGGAAGATTTAAAAAACTGTCATTGATTCTCACATGTTCAGGGCTGTTAATGTCTGCCACAGGAAGGCAAGTGTTCACACATTCACATGCTGCTATTTTTCTAATTATATGTACAAATAAATAGATAATATTATTAGAAGGCAAATATTTTTCAGATTTGCATCAGTTAACATATTCATAAAAAATCAGATGAAATTAGAGTGAAATTTAAGCTGAATTTAAGCCACACCTTTATATATATCAAGTATGTGTGTGTGTGCGTGCGATGTGCAGTGACTTACAGCTCAGAGACTGAGAGGCTCAACAGAGAATTGAGCTGATCTTCAACATGAACACAAGCTTTATACTGATTATATGTGTTTATTTAACTTTGTTTGTACATGCTTTGAATGTTTGTGATTTTTTTTTGTCAAACTTGATTTTACTATTTCTTTTATGTCTTGCTTTTTGTTTTTGACAGGTTTGGTGTGTGGAGACAGCATTGAAGCAGATAAAGGGACAGAAAACACATCTGAAGAAACAGAAAATATTAAGCTGAGCTGCTCATATAGTACAAGCAGTGATTATGTTTGGCTTTACTGGTTCAGACACATCTCAATGGAGAACCTCCCCAGCCGGCACACGACCATCAATTTTGAAACATGGTTAAAATAAGGTCATATGTGTTTTAACGTTGAACTAATGTTGAGTTTGCTTTTCTTTCGTTGGTAATGTTCTGTTTATATTTGCCCGTGATCACAAACCAGCTTTGTCCTCGTTTCTTTATTGATTATGTTATACTATTGTAAGAGGCTAAATTATCATATGCATTTGTTTAAATGACAAAACATGTCTTTGACTCAAGAAGGTCCATACTGACTCCAAAGGCAGATACTGATAAGATCAGGGCCTGCTGTGTGGACTTTGGGGGTTTTACCATGTGGTCACATGTTGATTGGTCAGTTTGAATGTCTCAGCATTTGGGCTTAAGTCACATGGTCAAGAAAGATACCAAATAGGTGGTAAAACACTGCTCTGTCTCTTTTCCTGGCCTGTCTTTTCCTGGTCTGCTCCTCTCCTTCTCTGGAGTCTATCTTCTCTGACTCTACTGCAATCAGGCTAACTTCTGGGCCTGCTCTCTTTGTCTCTCTCTCCCTCCCCCTGTCTCTTCGTCTACCTCTGGTAACTTTGTTTTACATTTAAGCTGGGTACAATTTATATCATATGTTTTATCATTTCATATTTTATCATTTTATACAGTTATTTGTTATTAATTCAGTTGCAATCATAGAGAATTAATGTGATTAAATCATTTCATTATCAAGTATTTGTGAATTACTTTTGATTTAACATCTACACTTAATTGCTCCATATTGCAATAACAATACAATCACATAATATCAACGCTCTCCCACATTTTAAACTATTAATACTGCCTTTATTTTTTTGGTATAAGATTGCAGAAGAATGGTTTGACTAGAATGTACAGTTTTTTACCATCAACACTGATAATTTTTTAGTCATTCGGCAGAACTACAGTTCGAACTGCTGTGGTTTAAAACCCATTCTTACACTATGTTCTGGTGTGTGTTTTGTTTTCCTTTGTGTCTTCTTTCCTCTCTCTTGGAATACTGCGGTTTACTCGTAGCAGTACCTAATTGTGTGTGGTTTGTATGTGCGTTTAATAGAAGTATTAATTTAGTAGAAATTTTGCATCATTAATGTTATAAAAATTAAATGTAAATGAAACCGTATCAAGATCAGTGAAGTAGAAATATTCGGATGGATGAGTCAAAATTATTGAATGTGATGATATTATAGGACAAATTTAGATTAAATTAAAAATAAATGTTTGAATTTCACTTTGTATAATAGCAGATGCCAACTTAGTTGTAACCTAGTATTTCATTGACTGCAAGTTTTCTGGAAGCTCCAGTTGAGGGCATCAAGGACATACCGATGCCCTAAACCAGTGTCAGCCTGGACAGACATCTATTGCAGTTCTGTTACACCACACCAAACGTTCTGCTTTTGTATGGATGTCTGACTACTACGGTGTTCTCTGAAGGTATTACTGAAGCAAAACAACAGCACCCGTTACAGTGAAATTTGTGTTCATAAAGGTTAGTGATTTGTGTGTTACAGGTCCAGTACATTTGTTATAAAGGTTAAATCCCAGCGAAAAGTTACTTTTAAAATATGCAAATGTTTTCTTCTTCCCCCTCTCTCCAAACTAAACATTGGGTTGTGCTCGTTTTTGGTGATTTCGATGTGATATTTGACTCATTTGCCATGAAGCTATAGTTCCCTCTTTCTCCATGTACAGCAAGGGTCTCAAGAAGTCCAGAAAAGGAACTAAAAACTTTGTCAAAACTTTGCTTCTATCTTCAGTGGTTCAACTGTAATCATACAAAGCTCAAAAACACATTTGTGCATCAAAAGTATTGTACAAATAAATTGTTTTGCTTTGCCTCATAGTAAACACACAACAACAGGTTAGGGTGTGAGCTTGCTGCTCGTAGTAAACACACACCCTGATCTGATGCGGGAGAGATTTACGCAAACAAACTTGTATTTACTGTTTTGTTTTGCCTCAGTAAAGTGTTGTTGGAGCTTGGTATGTTCACAGTTGATCCACTGAAGTCACATGGAACGTTTTTTTGTGACTTATCTGGACTATGACCATCTCGGGACCATTGCTGTCTGTAGAGGACGAGGAGCATTTAATCTAAAATATTCTAGTTTGTGTTCTAAAGATGAGCAGGTCTCCAGGATGACACAAGTCAGTCATTAATAACAGAACTTATGTGAACATTTAATGTGACATTTTTTAAAGACCAATGTAATAGTGAAATTTATCTACTAGGTGAATGGTCCTATTCACTAACGTGAGCCATCATTGTAGGACAAATGTGAACATGCAATTTTAATGATACTAATAATAATGGAATAACAAATTGCTATTACTGTTGTATTGTGATTTAAGTTATAACAGTCAAATAGGTCTGAACATGTCAAGGTGTAACTGTTGTGTTTGTGCGAGAGAATGGAATCATATATTCTACACGTTTTCTTAATGATTTACTGAAATATTTGTTTTGTACTCAGTTTTGCTGCAGTAATGCTAAACACAATACATGTTCTTTATGCAAAAAGACAAAAACAACTAAATATTTAGCATGCAGACCTGCAAAGTGAGGGCGCAATGTCACATTTATAGATTATAGCAGGAGTTTTCACTATTGTGAATGTGAAGTCCTTCATTCACAATGAATTGGAGTGGCAAACCTTATTATTGATTTTGTAGGATACTCACCAGGGGGCTCATGTAAGAAGACTTGTGTTGAATTCATACTAAAACATTGCGTACGGACAAAGCTGTAAATGTGCGTACGCAGTAAAAAATTCAGATGACTGCGTACACTGCGTACGCTGAATCCCACGCATATTCTCTTTGTAAATCCAAATTAACATGAAACTGAGCGCACGTGCACAAGCGCAAAACCCCTCCCTGCCTCCTACCTCTAATAAATATGGTAATGACTCTACTTTGGCAAAACCACATGAAAAAGCAATGGCAAAAGCAAGCAAAAAGAGAAACTTTGAACACAATGTGAATTGGAGGTGCTCCTATCGGAGGTAGACCGGAGATAAACAGTGTTATTTGCAAGTTTGTTCTCCAGAATTAATAACAAAAGAAAAAAATAGAGTGGGAGAGTTTAGCTGACGAGGTTAACGCAGTGGGGTCTGAACATCGTATTGTGTTAAGCTCATTTGAACATCACATATTATTTGCACACATTTATTAAATAAAAATGTTTCCTATTCACGTATGTGCATGCAGTCAATCGCTCCGATTACACTGGGAAAACCGGCGATCGCTGCAAATTGGCTTTAATGTTTGGCTGGTCAACTGTATGGTATGGAAACCTTATAAACCTGCTAGACATGAAGATGATCCCATCCCATACAGCTGCCATTGCACGGCTCAAAGATACTTTGTAGTGTGCAATTGAACACAACTGCCTCTATGAGTCGCTAATGAAAATAAAACAAACACACACAGAAGATCCAAGATGGCGCCGATGACGATGGCAGCCTCCGTGTCGTACTCTGCAGTAGTGTTTGTGTTTTTGTTAGTTTGTCCTGTCTCGAGTCATATTCCTACAATTAGTTTCACCAGAGACGAATTGTTGGACATTCGGGCACATACACCACCGAATATTTTTCCATTCCTGGATTTATCTGATGTTCTGTTGGACATTGTAGTCGGCGGAGCCGCAGTGCTACTCAAACACTTTCATGCGCGCAGACGAGGAAAGCGTGCAGGCGCGCTGGTGAAACTCAAACAGCGCGGATTTCGGACCGCGTTGCCTAGCATCCATCTAGCAAATCTCCGCTCTCTACCCAACAAAATAGACGAACTCATTCTGCTCTCTCAGACAAACAGGGATTTTCTGCATTCAGCTGCTCTGTGTTTCACGGAAACCTGGCTGAACGACACCATACCGGACAACGCGCTTCACCTACCGGGCTATCAGCTGTTCAGAGCGGATCGCGACGAAGAATCAACGCGGAAATCACGCGGTGGCGGGACGTGCTTTTACATCAATGAAAGGTGGTGTACAGATGTAACAGTTTTAAAGAAGATGTGCTGTCCAGATCTCGAAGCACTGTTTATTAACTGTAAGCCTCTTTACTCCCCGCGCGAATTCTGCTCGTTCATCCTCGTCAGTGTTTACATTCCTCCGCTCGCGCACGCGAGTCTGGCGATACAGAAACTAGCTGATCAGATCACGGTGTTAGAGCAACAACACCCGGACTCTGTTTTAATCATTCTCGGGGATTTTAACAAAGCAAAACTGTCCCGTGAACTGCCAAAATATAGACAGCATGTTACATGTCCCACAAGAGACAGCAATATACTGGATCACTGCTATACTACAATAAAGGATGCATACCGCTCCGTCCAACGAGCAGCTTTGGGACACTCTGACCATTGTTTGATTCATCTCATTTCAACCTACAGGCAGAAACTGAAAACAGCCAAACCTGTATTAAGATCTGTGAAAAGATGGACTAAGGAAACAGAGCGGGATCTACAAGCCTACAAGTTTCCACCTCACTGACTGGAGTGTTTTTGAAGCTGCTGCAAACGATCTGGATGAGCTCACAGAGACTGTAACATCTTATATCAGTTTCTGTGAAGACGTATGCATTCCTACCAGGAATCAACTCACATACAACAATGACAAACCATGGTTCACTGTAAAACTCAGACAGCTACGTCAGGCCAAGGAGGTTGCTTACAGGAATGGGGATAGGGCCTTGTATAAGCAGGCCAAATACACACTGGAAAAGGAGATCAGAGTCGCAAAAAGGAACTATTCTGAGAAACTAAGGAGTCAGTTCTCTTCCAGCGACTCAGCATCCGTGGGGAAAAGTCTGAAAAACATCACAAACTACAAGACACCATCCCCCAGCACTGTAGACAATGAACGACTTGCAAACGACCTGAATGAGTTTACTGCCGGTTTGAGAAAACACCCCACACCCACTCTGAACTGCTCTTCACGCCACCATTAACACCTCCACCACCCCCTGCCTCCCCCATACCTGCCCTACAGTTTAACGAAGACGAGGTGCGCCAGGTCTTCCGGAAACAGAAGAGGAAAAAAGCACCAGGCCCAGATTTTATAACACCAGCCTGTTTAAAATCCTGTGCTGACCAACTGGCCCCCATCTTCACCCTGATCTTCAACAGATCACTGGAGCTGTGTGAAGTGCCCTCCTGCCTCAAACGCTCTACCATCATCCCCATCCCAAAGAAACCCAAACTTACAGGACTAAATGACTACAGACCGGTGGCACTAACATCTGTGGTCATGAAGTCCTTTGAAAAACTGGTGCTGGCCCACCTGAAGGACATCACTGAACCCTCACTGCACTCTCTTCAGTTTGCCTACAGAGCAAACAGGTCTGTGGATGATGCAGTAAATATGGGACTGCATTATGTTCTGCAACACCTAGACAGACCAGGGACCTATGTGAGGATCTTGTTTGTTGACTTCAGCTCTGCGTTTAACACTATCATCCCAAAACTTCTCCTGCCCAAATTAACTCAGCTCTCTGTGCCCACCTCTGTCTGTCCGTGGATCAACAGCTTCCTAACGGACAGGCAGCAGCTGGTGAAGCTTGGAAAATTCTCATCTAGCATCCGCACAATCAGCACTGGCGCCCCCCAGGGGTGTGTCCTCTCCCCACTGCTCTTCTCCCTGTACACGAATGACTGCACATCAAAAGACTCCTCTGTGAAGCTCTTGAAGTTTGCAGACGACACCACACTTATCGGCCTCATTCAGGACGGTGACGAGTCTGCTTACAGACAGGAGGTTAAGGAGTTGGCTGTCTGGTGTAGCCACAACAACCTGGAGCTCATCACGCTCAAAACAGTGGAGATGATAGTGGACTTCAGGAGAAACCCCCCTGCTCTCCCCCCACTGAGCATCATGGATAGCATTGTGGCAGCAGTGGAGTCATTCAGGTTCCTGGGCACCACCATCTCTCAGGACCTGAAATGGGACACTCACATTGACTCCATTGTCAAAAAAGCTCAACAGAGGCTCTACTTTCTTCGTCAGCTGAGGAAGTTTAACCTCCCAAAGGAGCTGCTGAAACAGTTCTACACCTCCATCATTGAATCAGTCATCTGCACATCAATAACTGTCTGGTTTAGCTCAGCTACTAAATACGATCTCCAAAGACTACGTCGAATAGTTCGGACTGCTGAGCGAATCACTGGTACAACCCTTCCTACTCCCCAAGAACTGTACTTATCCAGAGCGAGCAGAAGGGCTGCCAAAATCACTCTGGACCCCTCACACCCAGCACACTGCCTCTTTGAACTTTTACCTTCTGGTCGACGCTACAGAGCACTGCGCACCAGAACAGCCCGACACAGAAACAGTTTCTTCCCTCAGGCAATGCATCTCATGAACACTTGATGATAATAATTGCGAAACCAACATCACTACTTGCTATACACTTTTATACACATGTACACTTATTTAACAACACACTTTACATGCCAATTTGCATATAACAGCTGCACATATAACGTTGTATATAGTAATAAACATGTACATACACTTGTCAATCTGTATATTTGCACTCACTGCTTACTTCTATTTTTTTTTTTTTTAATATATTTATTATCTGTTTTTGTCCTGTCTCTGTAATTCTGTTGCACTGTAGAAGCTCTGTCACGAAAACAAATTCCTAGTATGTGTGAACATACCTGGCAATAAAGCTCTTTCTGATTCTGATTCTGAAATACACGTCCGCCAGACATGAAGTTGGCGTGGACCAACGCACATTGTCACGTTCATTTCATCGTTAGTAAATCCAAATGTGAGCATGAAATCTGGCGTACGCAAAGTTTTTGTGCGTACGCAGCGTTGATACATGAGGCCCCTGGTGTTTGAGAGTTAAAGATGTATTTAACTGCTAGACTGATATAGATGTCTTTAGTGTTTTACACTTAATTCTTTGTCCCCAGTGCCAGCTTTTACCTCTAGCATTTCTCTCAACCTATAAAACATTAAACAGATGTAATGTATTTTACTTGTGATTCTTAGCGGTGGGTGATGTTTTCTGATTTTTTACTGCAGCCACTTAAGAAGTTTGTATTTTGTAAACTTTGTCAACAGAATTGTATTATGGAGACTGTGTTGGTTGAAGCGTAGTTTAGTTATTTAGTTAGGTATTATCTGTCTTTCTGAAGATGGTAACCCTTTACAATAATGCTGTATTAGTAAATGATAGTTAATGTATTTACTAGCATGAACAAAGAACAATACATTAAAACATCTTTCATAATAAGAAAATACAGTTCATGTCAGCTCAGTGCATTCATATTAACAAGCATACATTTTGATTTTAATAGCATTGGGACATATTTAAATTAATTAAATGATTAATAAATGCTGTACAAGTATTCATTCTTTGTTCATGGTAGTAAATATTAACTAACTTCAACTCATGAAACCTAATTAAAAAGTGACCATTTAAATGTAGGCCTTTTTGAGTGTACTGCATGTATAGTAACCTGCATGGTTTTAATGAACTATTGTATGCTGTAAATGTTGCTGTATATTTAGAATAAATGAAATAATGTGAAATAATTTTTTATTAAATAAATTGATACACAGGCTAAGTTGTGTATTTGTATCGTGTATTTTTATTAGTAAAAATTTGTTTGCTATATTTATGGACTTTGTGTTATATGTAATTTCCATTTAAGTTACGTTGAAATGTACGGCGGTGAAACAACGTCAAGGTATCAACGTTGATCCAATTTGCAAAATTGAAAGGTAATTCAACCTTCATTCAACGTCTATAAAACGACCACAATTCACCCATGAAGAAGGTAAGAGTGTGAAACAATGTCGTGATTTCAACGGTGAATCACCGGTGGTTGTCCAACAGTGAAACAACATCACTATATAAACGTTGATTCAATTTGCAAAATCGAAAGGTAATTCAACATTGATCCAACCATAGACTTGATTCAACATTGATTGGTATATACTTCTGCACACCGTTTGTGTAGCTCTGCAATAACACTTCTGAACCGCTAACTGGCAGTAGGTTATGTTCCTCTGTGCCGAGTTTCTTCGCAGGTTTTTTCTAAATGCTACAAGTAGCTCAAACTTGCTCATTCAGAGGTGGTAACAGGCAGACGTGCAACAACTTTAACCATAAGGTAAACACAAAATAAAAGTTTCCACCTGAAGCTCCTTCATGTAACTTAACACCCGCTCCATCAGGCTCGCGACTCTCAGCACCACCCACGCTCGTCACCGCTACCAAGTCAACCAATCACAGAGCTTGCGCTACACATTGTTGCGATGTGTAGTTACATTTTTTGAGAGCCGCGCGTCGCCATCAGCCACGGCGAGGGCTATGCGACCGTGCAAAGGCTGCACCAGACCATACACGTGCGGTTGATGCAGAAGTATAAATTAGCCTTTAGGCAGTTACCGCTGTCGTCGAACAGTTAACATCTAGTGGCAGTTAAAACATTTTTAGAGAATCATTTTGATTAAAAACTAATACTTTCATATTAATACAAAAATTATTAAACCTAAAAATTATTAAATGGATAGATCACCCAACTCTGAAAAGTGTCATTATTTACTTACTTTTGCGTATAGAAAAAATATATTGTAATATTGATATTACAGCAACATAATTACCATAACATAATTTTCATTCATTTGGCCTGCAGAGCTCAAAAGCAGAAAACAGGGGCAAAACAAGTATTTGCTCAGCAGACCACTTTTTAATAAAATATTGCCATTTTATTGAGTTTTAATTGAGGAATTTTTTCCCGTTAAGTTGAATTTTTTTTATGATCAATTTTTTGTACCTTGTGGAATTTTTTTTCTGTAATTCAGTTTTTTATTTCCAAAAATGAGAATATACAATTTTTACAATCAGATAATAAAATACTTTAATGGATATTACCCCATATATCCCCCCTCCCCCCACCCTGTTCTAAGCACATCAGGAAACACAGAATAACTGTAGTTTAGACCAAGCTATTAGATAAACTACATTTAAATACATTTACAATCGTGTATCAGACGAGGGTTAAGTGTCCAAGATTTCTGTGACTTCGCATCCCGAATCCCAAAGTTTTGCATGACCTAGTGGAAATTTTGATTCATGAAAATAAATGAGTGAGAAGTCAACATATTTCCCATTCAAAAAGATACGAGTAACATGTCTTGTGTATTCTATAGTCAATTCAAATCAATAATTGCTTATTGGCATGACAATGTTACAAATGTATTGCCAAAGCCTTTATAAAGTTACATAAAAAAGTAACACACATATATGATAAAAACACACTGTAAAAGTGTAGAAGTTTATTATTAGAAATTGTAAATTGTAGTAGTAGTAGTAAAAAAATAAATAAATAAATAAAAGATTTATCATTTTTATTATTATTATTATAAGATATTAATATATAATATAAGATAATAATAATATATATATAAGATAATAAATATAAATAATATAACATAATTCAATATATCATATTAATCATATATATATCATATGCTATAGTCTGTCATAGTTCAGCAGTGTCACTCAGAGGAGCTCAGCAGAATGTGTGATGTCATAAACAGAACTCTGTTCTGGAATACAGAACTGCAGTTCTGATTCTAAACTGTTGTTGGTGTTTTGAGTGGTCGAGTGATTGAGAGCTATTCTGTGACTTACTGACGAATTCATTTTCGGCCTTCAGTGTTCAGGATGGCGCTGTTCAGCAGTGCATTTAAAAAGCTGTTTGACTGTTTATATCCCTTTCTGGCATCGAAGGGAGACACAGCAATGTGCAGCTCAAGAACTGGCGGCAGTAAATAAATGTTCAGAGAGCGAGGTCTGCAACTTCACTGCTAATCCCAACAAGTGGCAGGAAGAAAACGCCGCAAGGATGGCTAAAAGAGAGGTCAAAGTCCTGCAGACTCCTGCCAGACCCTCTGTCTTAAAGCCCATCAAGGGAAAACTACCAAAGCTTTCCAGTGGCTCTGGAGACTTCATCCTTCCAGCTGCTCGCTTCAAGCACCTGTCGCCAGTGAAAAGACCCCTAATGTGTGCCATGGAAGGACCTGAGCAAGAGTTTGTCCTGCCTGGGTGCCCTTTTTATGTGGACCCTCCCCAAAACTGCTGGCTGTTCCTCCACGTACTGTTCCTGCACCAGATGAACCTGTTCTCACAGTGTGTCCTATTCCTCCTCCTCGTGCATGTGCTCTCTGAGATCAGTGGTGTCTCTCAGCTCACTGCAGTCTCAGTCTTCAGGTTCTGCTGGTCTGTATCTGCTTCAGAGCTCATGTTTTCTGATACTGAGGATGAGGAAAGCGAGTTTGGGGAGACCATCCAGACCTTCCTCGAGCCTGAAAGATGCCAAAGACAGATGATTGCCTGGGAAGAGGAGGAGGAGGAGGAGGAGGTGCTGGATGAGGAGTCATGGACGAGTGAAGTGTTTGAGTTTGAGGACCTCAGTGAAGCTGGAGACTCTGAGGCTGAACATGATATCTCCTCTCTGTTCTGCGTGTCTCCTGCTGATGGTGCTGAGAGCAAGCTCAGTGGGAAAGTCCTGGAGCAGCCAAAGAACAAAAGAAAAGTGCAGATGAATCTGTTCACCTGGGCAGAGGAGAAGGTGAAGGAAAAGGTGGAGAGGAATCTCCAGAAGGAGAGGGAGAGAAGAGAAAGAGAGCTGCTGCACCAGCGTTACAGAAATGATCCTAAACTGAAGCACCTGTGGATCAACAAACACAACCACAACAAACAGATGGTGCTGATGCTGATCATCGTCCCTCCCCATATATCCCACTCACCCTTTACCCACTGCACAATCCTGCCTGTAAATAAACATGTGCAATGGCTGAAAGATCTGTGTCTCTTCTTGTTTTTATATAATATAAAATAAAAACATAATATAAAGAACATGTTAAGCAGAAACACAATTATTTTGAATCTTTTCCTAAATCTCTGTATTTACTCTGTGAAAGACGCTAAAACCATATAACTGCTAACGTTAACTCGGATACCCCACAAATGATGGCTAGTACCATAACGCAAGTCGGCGTTTCGCGAGGGTGACGTCAAAGACTGATAGAATGACGATGGTGAAGAGAACCAAACAGTCTGTATAGTTATATTTCACCCGAGTGGACACCGATAATGCTCGTTGCAACAAGTTGTTTTCTTGTAAAAGCAGAAAACACAAGCAATCTGGCTAAACATCTTTCAAAAGTGCATTAACAGAAGACAAATGCAGAGTTTTCAACTGCCTAGATACTAATGTTACATCATCCACATCCTCAGGTATGTATGCTATCAGTCATGAATAGATTAGTATGACATTAATAGTTTAATAAACACACACATTCGGTTACATTAAAAACAGTATTTTTTTTCTGCAGTGGCCTAAATAAATCTTAAATAGGGATGCTCTGATCAGGATTTGTGCAGTCGATACAGAGTACCAATTCTTTGTCTTGGTGATCAGCCGGTAGAGAGTACCGATTCTGATCTCGTCATTTACCTCCTCATGTGTTGTAGCTGTTGTAGACTCTGCATAAAATACAGGAGCGCGAGTGTATTTTCTTTTGCTTGTAAACTCATAAACATCTGCGATCGGTTCATGAGATCGGCCAGATTGGTGAGTACCGATCGAGTCATTAACTGAAATTATTAGCCGATATTGATCTACAGGTGATCGATCAGAGCATCCTTAATCTTAAACATTAAAAATGCCATTATATTCCTGTATTTACAAATAAATTAATAATAATAAACTATGCTTATTAAGAAATTATTAATTCAATTTTTACACTGCAAGAGGTTCCAAAACTGTATTACTATTAATCCTAAACACAGTCAATGCATTTATGTGAATCTTTTGATAAATCATAAACTCTCCCCGTAATGGGTTGCAGCTGGAAGGGCATCCGCTGTGTAAAACATATTATGGAAAAGTTGGCAGTTCATTCTGCTGTGGCGACCCCAGAATAATAAGGGGAAAAGAAAATGAATGAATGAATGAATCATAAACATTAGCCACAGCTGATCATTTAACTGCATTTTGCATCTCAAAGAGGGTAATTTCAACTGCAGGGAGCACAGAAAGGTCCCACGTCTGCCAGAAAAGACAAACATGTTGATTTTTCTCCAGAAGAATGGTTAAAAACAGTCATTTGCAGCCTAACATGCTCCAACTGTGTTCCTTTAACCCATTGTACATTCTTTTACAAGAAAACAGATGTACTTGTTTTACAATTAATGGTTTTATGTTAGTTTGCATTACAATAGTAATAATAAATTAATAATAAAAATAAAAAGTGGTGCTAATTCTGTTCAATTTGTTTGTTTTGTTTTGTTTTTTTAAAAAACATTAAATTACCGTACCAATAAGTAGTATCGATAAGAGTAGTAATCCCATTAAAACCTTAACAACACCCATCCCTATTGCTAATATTTTATCAAAATAAAAAGTTTGAGATCTCAGCACCATTTCAACTAAACGATACTTAACTGAGCTCCCTCTACTGACCTTTATTATTTTTGTATGATGAAAAGTAACTGTGTTTGGTGCTGTAATATTGAATTGAAAAAATGTAAAAACCAAACATGTGAAATACTGAAACTGATTCAATCATCCAGTTTCAGCAACACATCTTGTTCCATTACACACTGTACAATAATTCATTATTTCATTTGGGTATTTAAATGTGGTTGTCTTTCTCTAAACTTAGTGTGTGTGTGTGTGGTGTGTGTGTGTGTGCGCGTGTGTGTGTGTGTGTGTGTGTGCTAGGCTTGGGGCGGTATCCAAATTTTGATACCATCAAACCTCCTCTCTATTTTACCTCGTTAAACAGTATTACCGTGCATAATAAAAAAAATTATGATGTAAGGCTCAGACAGCGTCACCAAACTGTTGACTTGTGCCAAACCATTCAGAAACTGAATACTGTATATGCAACATTAGGTTCGCGGTCACCTGTTTGTCTTGTTCGTATTAGAGATCTGTGCGGGATGCTCTCTCTCATTCACACACATACACACACACACACACACACACCAAGCAGACAAGCACACAAACACACAAACAGCAGCGCGCGTGCTCGCTCGGGAACGATATTGTTACACCACCCCCCCCGTTCAAATTACAGCAGTTACTGACCGCTCCAGCACTTTAATCGCAAATTTATACCTGCACCGCAGGAAATCTGGTCTGGTCCCGAGGCTCCAACTGTACAACAGGGGGAATGCAGACCTCTAGTTCGTATTTACTACGCCTCCCTTCTTGTTCGGTCGAAACACGAAATACTGCCAAACTGCAGAGGTTGTGTTCTTTTTCGAGACCAGGTCACTTAGTGTGCAACACGCCATCTTATCTTACCTCACCTCTCTCTCTCTCTCTCCTCCATACTGTCCCGTGATGACAATCACGCATACACATTTTTAGGCATTAAATCATATTTAATATTTAATACTTGTCTCCTATATAACGGCATTGTTTTTTATAACAGTATAACAGTATTGAAACTGACAGTTGCTATTTTTAGATCCCGCGGTATACCATATTACCGCCCAAGTCTAGTATGTGTGTGTGTACATGGCCATATCGAATGACTTTTTAATGTTGATCTGTTGCAAATGGACTGAACTATAGAAATGTACCACAAGAGGGCAGCATCCCTCAAAAGTGCAATAAACAGTCAGAAGCAGAGAACAACATGAAGACTTGATATATCAAGAAAACAGCAGCAGAGATGAAACAGTGAGCTACAGTAAAGACAGATCTCAGTAATGTCAACACTGGTGATTATTCTTCTTTTCTTCACAGCACAGGACTTTGGTAAGAATCATTTACAATCTCTTATTTGATTATCTGTGAGTTACTTTATATGTGTCAATATTAACAGTTGAATATTTATTTGCAGTGTGCAGGGGGCAAGACAAAGTTCAACAGCCTTCAGGAGAAATGACTGAAAATGAAGGAGATCAAGTCAATTTAATGTGTAATTACACTACTACAGCTTCAGACACAAATACTTATCTCTTCTGGTACAAACAGCTGCCAAACAGATCACCAACATTCATCCTGAATAAAATTCCATTTAGTGAAGGAACTATTGAGCCTGAGTTTAACAAGAGATTTTCAGCAAAACTGAATTCAACATTAAGAACAGTTCCTCTGCTGATCCAGGATCTGCGAGTGTCAGACTCTGCTGTGTATTACTGTGCTCTGAGGCCCACAGAGACTCAAACACACTCAACACTCACACAAAAACACTGCGAGCCTCTGAGCAGTGTTGATCAACTAGTTTTCTTTAAATCAGGCCTAAATAAGAAACAGAATGTGCTTAAATATCATATTCTATGTGATGCCCCAACCCCCCCCCCCTTTTTTTTTTACCCAAACCATTCTTCATATGTTTTTAATTGCATTTCATCATGCAATATAATAAAGGTCAGTAGAGGGAGATCAATAGCTTGTGATCTATAAAAACAACTCAACAGTAGAATGAGTGCAGGTGTAAGTAAACTAAGTAAACGTCTTTAACTTAAATATTGACTTAATTAAACAACTTTAAATCATCATAGGCCATAATCATAAATAAATAAATAATGTATTCTGCTTTATGTATACTTACAGGAAGGTTTCTACCCAAAGTTTTATAAATGAGACCCCTGGTCAACGCTGCTGTATGTAAAAAGGTCCCCAAAGCTATTTTCTCTTTAAAAGACGTCCAAACTAAGACATCTTTGCTAAAACAAGGCTAGATTTGGGCTGTCAGTGAGAATCTAATAGACGTCTAACAATAGTCCACAAATAGTCTAGTCATCAAACAGACAGAATTCACACAGGTAGTCATTCATTCCTGTCTAATTAAAAAGAAGTCTAGTTTTGGTCTATTGTTTGATGTGACTTCTTTTAGATTTTCACTTTCATACATGAACAATGTTGATCTGGATCTGAAATGTTCTTTAAAAACATTTCTGCATTCTTATTAAATAACCTAAAGGTTAAATGTGAATAATTAATATTGTATCTATAATCATATCTCCTGCCAGTGAGGTACTCAAGATTCAGTTATTGAGCTTCACTGCACTTATAGCACCAGTGACCAATACACATCAATACACAAAGTGTTTTCTCTCTGTTGTAATAAAATGAAATGAGTGGAGCAGTGGGTGGAGTTTATTCACACTGCTGAGAGTGAAAGAGTTCAGTCAAACACTGTTTCTGCATCACTGACTCTATAAAGACAACATGTTTCTCTTCATCTGCATTATAATACAGCTTTACATGGGTAAGAGATATTCAGTCAATCCATGTTTATTATTATTATGAATAAACAACTAAAATGATACAAGTCTATTTGGGGTATTGCAAATCTATTTCTGATTAATTGAGACTTTTTTTCCCACAGGAACTGCAATTGCAGATAAAATACATCCCCTGTCTTCAGACAAACATGTAGCTGAGGGTGAAAATGTGACTCTGTCTTGTAATTACAGCACCAGTACTGGCACTGTTGACTCTCTCCAGTGGTATCGCCAGTATCCAGGAGCAAAACCAGAGGTTTTACTTTCTCTAAATGAATATTCAAACAGCTCTAAGCTTGATCTTCGTCTGTTTTCAACCGCTGTAAAAGCCCTGAAGCGTGTGGATCTGCTGCTCTCCTCTGCTGCAGTATCAGACTCTGCTGTGTATTACTGTGCTCTGAAGCCCACAGTCACAGGAAACACACAGATACTGAACAAAAACTTAAAGCACAGTATTGAGTCTGTAATAAACAAATGTGAACACATGCTGAACTGCTCTCAACAAATGTTCAGGAGAAAACACACAAAATGTTCGCTGAGACTTTCGTCTGTAAGAGCACTTCATAATAATTGTATAAAATCATGATACATTTATTTTCAGAAGCAGACCACTGGACAGCCCGATTTATGATGATGGTTTATGATGTTCCATCTGAATATTATGGTGTTATGATCACCAGCAGTGTTGCCCTTACAGGCTGCTGGAGAACATTCACATTCAGCCGACCTACTACTCTCAAAAGTCATTGCACCAACTAACTCCTGCCATAGCTGGACACTAATCTGGACACACGCAGAGCTGACGCTCATTATTACTAATGACATGAACTTGATACACACCACACACACTCACTTCAGGGCTGAGTCTTGTATCCTGTAAGTGAGCATTACTAAGTGTTATTCTTGCCTTGTCTAGCCATGTTTTTGACCCTTACTTTGTTTATTGTTCATGTTGTTTTGCTGCCTGTCCGGACCATTTGCCTGTTTATTTCAACCACTCTCTGGATTACCTGTACGCTCCGGTTTGCACCTGTTTTGACCTTTGCCCGCCTGACGATTATAAAATAAAGCTGAGTTTGGGTCCACCCCAACTCATTGCCATATGTGTAATCTGTTGTTTGTTGTGTGCTGGTAAACTTCACACCAATATTGCCTGATGTACATCAATGTTCATCTGGCTCAGAAAGAATTTCTTTGCTTTTTATATTTCCTGACAGTGAAGTAACTCAAGATTCAGTTATTGAGCTTCACTGCACTTACAGCACCAGTGACCAATACACATCAATACACAAAGTGTTTTCTCTACTATTGTTAGGAAATAAAATGAGTGGAGCAGTGGGTGGAGTTTATTCACACTGCTGAGAGTGAAGGAGTTCAGTCAAACACTGGTTCTGCATCACTGACTCTATGAAGACAACATGTTTCTCTTCACCTGCATTATAATACAGCTTTACATGGGTAAGAGATATTCAGTCCATCCATGTTTTATTATGAATAAACAACTAAAATACCGTAAATATATTGAGGCTTTTCTATATCTATTATTTTATTTTTGATTAATTTTTCCCGCAGGAACTGCAATTGCAGATGAAATACATCCTCTGTCTTCAGACAAACATGTAGCTGAGGGTGAAAATGTGACTCTGTCTTGTAATTACAGCACCAGTACTGGCAATGTCGGCTCTCTCCAGTGGTATCGCCAGTATCCAGGAGCAAAACCAGAGTTTTTACTTTCTCTAAATGAATTTTCAAACACATCTGAACCTGATCTTCGTCTGTTTTCAAATGCTGTAAAAGCACTGAAGCGTGTGGATCTGCTGCTCTCCTCTGCTGCAGTATCAGACTCTGCTGTGTATTACTGTGCTCTGCAGCCCACAGTCACAGGAAACACACAAACTGAACAAAAACCTAAAACATCAGCATGTTAGAATTTGATGGATTAAAAAGTTTTAAATGGTTGTACAATTGTTAAATAGTTATAATCTTACCTGTAGCTACTACAGTATATGTTATCTGAAGTCCAGAACACACTGGTCAAGCAGCAATGCAAAAACTACATGAACTAATCAAAGGTAGGAATATTTGCACATTAATAAAAGTTTTTTTTTCTTTGGAACAAAATGATCAAAAACTGAGAATCTGTGGTGATGCCAAAGAAAAATAAGTTTAGGTTCCTTTAAGAACCTTTCAATGATCAGTTCTTCAAATAACATTGAAACAACCAACAGAAATGTATTGCAAAGAATCTTCTGTGGAATTTAAACGTTCTTGAAGGGGCATTAATGCCAATAAGGAGTAGCAGAAACAAACTATTTAAAGTTATTATTGTTACAACTGTGTCAATCATCCAGTTTCAGCAATAAATCACGTTCCATTACACACTGCACAATAATAAAGAGAATACACTTTTGTGTGTGTGTGTGTGTGTGTGTGTTTGTGTGTGGCCTTACTGAATGATTTTTAATGTTGATCTGTTCCATATAACTAAAACCATATAACTGCTAACGTTAACTCGGATACCCCACAAATGGTACGTAGACATACAGAATGATTTTTAATGTTGGTCTGTTTCAAATGAATGACTGAATTATACAAATGTACCACAGGAGGGCAGCATCCCTCAAAAGTGCAATAAACAGTCTGAAGCAGAGAACAACATGAAGACTTGATATATCAAGAAAACAGCAGAGATGAAACAGTGAGCTACAGTAAAGACAGATCTCAGTAATGTCAACACTGGTGATTATTATTCTTCTCTTCACAGCACAGGACTTTGGTAAGAAAGATCATCATTTACAATCTCTTATTTGTTTATCTGTGAGTTACTTTATATGTGTCAACATTAATAGTGGAATATTTATTTGCAGTTTCAAGACAAGTTCAACAGCCTTCAGGAGAAATGACTGAAAATGAAGGAGATCAAGTCAATTTAATGTGTAATGACTAGGGCTGGGCGATGTGGGCAAAAAATCATATCTCTGTATTTTTAGGAGGAACGACAGTTTACGATATATATTCGGTATTTTTCCATAAATGGTTACTTGAGAGTCAAAGCCCTTATTAAAACTTTATTTACAGCTTCAGACACAAATACTTATCTCTTCTGGTACAAACAGCTGCCAAACAGATCACCAACACTCATCCTGAATAAAGCTCCATTTAGTGAAGGAACTATTGAGCCTGAGTTTAACAAGAGATTTTCAGCAAAACTGAATTCAACATTAAAAACAGTTCCTCTGCTGATCCAGGATCTGCGAGGGTCAGACTCTGCTGTGTATTACTGTGCTCTGAAGCCCACAGAGACTCAAACACACTCAACACTGATGCATATATTGAGCAGCCTTTAGGACTGTGGCACATTAAGGAGGAGACTGTAAGACTGTGTTCATGTGTGTTCAGTCAAACTCCTCCTACAGGTCTTTATCACAGGTTTACTACAGTACAACTTCATCAAAGAGAGGCTCAAACAACAGTCTACTGAACACTTCAACAAGTTCATCACATCTAAATGAGTATTTTAATAACTACTCTAATGCCAAACTGGCAAAGAATCTTCTTCCTCACATTTCTCTGGGGTAAGTCAAAATCCTCAAGTACACATTTAGTGATATTCATCTAATAAGTGAATTTGATCCTCATCAGTGATGTTTTATTTGATCTTACAGGACGTGTTTCTCTGGATAAAGTTGAACAAAACTCAAGAGTTGAAACTGCTGTTGAAGGTGAAGATGTAATAATCAACTGTCAGTATGAAACCAGTGATACATCGCCGGATCTCTTCTGGTACCAGCAAAAAGTCAACAGAGTCCCAGAATACATTGAACAGATTCAGTTCTGATGAAAAGCAATTCAAGGATAGATTTAGCAGCAAACTCAACACAAGCTCAAAATCATTTCCACTGAAGATCCAGGATGTGTGTGTGTCAGACTCTGCTGTGTATTACTGTGCTCTGAGGCCCACAGAGACTCAAACACACTCAACACTCACACAAAAACACTGTGAGCCTCTGAGCAGTGTTGATCCACTAGTTTCTTTAATCAGGCCTGTAAAAGGGAATATATCATGCCCCCCCTCCTTTTTTTTACCCAAACCATTCTTCATATGTTTTAATTGCTTTTCATGATACAATAAATAATAAAGGTCAGTAGAGGGAGATCTATATGTTGTGTATTATATGTTCTATATGTTGTGATGTATTAAAAATCTGACTCAATAGTAGACGTCTAACAATAGTCCAAAAATAGTCTAGCACACAAACAGACAGAATTCACATGTGAAGTCATTCATTCCTGTCTAGTTGATAAGGAGTTTATATTTGCACTATTGGTTGATATTTATTCGCTTTTCACTGACAGCATACATTTAGCATTATGTTTGGATGTCTACTAGATGTCTCTAAACACAACAAATGCTTGCTAGGAGTTTTGTTTTTAAGAATACTTTTTAATCTAATGAAAACTCTAATGATAAATGTAGTTACAGAAGCAGACCACTGTGAGGCGCAATCTATGATGAAGATTTATGATGCTCCAGCTGTGAACTGTACAGTATGTCAAATCTCTTGTTTGTTGTGTGCTGGTAAACTTCAGATTAATATTGCCTGCTGTATATCAACAATGTTGATCTGGATCAGAAATGTTCTTTTAATGGCTGCATTCTCAGTAAATAACCTAAGTCAGGGTTCTTGCACCATTTTAAAAGTAAAATTTAATGCTTTTTAAGACCTTTTTAAGACCTCAACATATTAATTTAAGACCCAAAAATTTCATAATTTCTTTGGAATAGGCTACTCCATTTAGTGTCCTCATTCGATTTAAATGAATTATGCCTCACAGCTCTTTTGCCTTTTTATGAATGAGTCGTTTATATGTGTTAACATTACTTATTCATAACATAGGCTATAGGCCACTTGGAAGTTGAAACAAAAATAAAGTAAGTCCTCTGTAACATCTTAACATCTCAGCACTCTAAATAGGTCTAGGTGCATACACTTAGCCTTTAAATTGGCCAACACACCAATAAAAATAAGTCTTTCTTAAATTCAATTAAAATAAATGATAATGACGGGTATTTGGCAATAATGAAATTAAGATAAAGGCTCTGTGGGATTTATTTCGCCACTTCTCTTCACAATCTGCATTAAGGCGATGGTGAAGCTGAATAATAAAAGAATAATGCCAACATTAGCCTATATACTCTGACTACATGATTTTATGGTTTAATTTTAATATTTAGTTATAATTTGAAAATTCTTTAACGTTACTCATAAAGATTAGGCTACGTGTTTTTTGGAGGAACATTATTGAATTCACTGTAAATGGCTTTAGCGCAGTCCTGCACTCACTGAGCAGCTCTGAACACCCTTTCACCGCTGCTGCTACTAACCAGGATGCACTACTGATCTGGCTAATTTAGCGTGTTTTAGGTAGGATTGTTTGTTCATCTTCCACCAGTCAAGAACATTCATTTCATTTTCCATGACAGTGGTTTCAATGTAGCGAGTGAGCTCGTCAATTTCCCTGTCAGCTTGCTGTACATTGCAGTTTAGCACTCTACTGTAATTCGCAGTGTATGAGCAACCGCCGAAATACCTTAGCGGCTAGAATAACTGTTCTTATTAAACTAACAGCTGGCCTTACAGCAGTGAAAAACTCACCCTTTTTGACTTCATCATCATTTGTTTCACCTTTGCAGGGATGGATTTTAATGTTGTAACAAACTGTTTGATTACTCTCCCATGCTAATCGCAATGCATCACAAGACTGTTCATTTATTGCGCAAGCCTGAGCCTGGCCCGACCCCGTCTAAAATGATAGAAATTAAGCCCAAACCCACCCGAACCTGTCAGGTTCGGGCAAAGATCTTCAAATCTAGTCTGAACTAGTAACATTGTTAGGTCTAGCTGCAAAAAATGCATGGATTAACCTGGACTCGCTATGACTAGCTGCTGCAACGTACCGCTGATGTTTTCCTCCTTTCATGTGCGACTCAACTGCTTTAAGCCCCATGGTCCCTAAAGAAAAGGTCTTTGTTTCACACATACTAAATTATCAACTATTAGAAGTTTTACAGTGGACCACTGTGCTTCCGTATCCTTATTAGGGACACCGGCTGAAAATTTAATACCTACAGCTACTTTAAGGTAAATTTAAGACAATTTAAGACCTTAATTTCATGGATTTTAATTTAAGACATTTTAAGATTTCTTAAGGACCCACAGGAACCCTGTAAGTGTTAAATGTGATCAATTAATAATATATGAGAATATCTCTTGACAGAGTGAAGTACTCAAGATTCAGTTATTGAGCTTCACTGCACTTACAGCACCAGTGATCAATACACATCAATACACAAAGTGTTTTCTCTCTGTTGTTATAAAATGAAATGAGTGGAGCAGTGGGTGGAGTTTATTAACACTGCTGAGAGTGAAAGAGTTCAGTCAAACACTGTTTCTGCATCACTGACTCTATGAAGACAACATGTTTCTCTTAATTAACCTGCATTATAATACAGCTTTACATGGGTAAGAGATATTCAGTCCATCCATGTTTATTATTATGAATAAACAACTAAAAAAAAGACTTTAAATATGTTTGAGGTTTTGCATATTTATTATTTTATTTTTGATTAATTGAGATATATTTTCTCCATAGGAACTTCAATGGAAGATGAAATACATCCCCTGTCTTCAGACAAACATGTAGCTGAAGGTCAAAATGTGACTCTGTCTTGTAATTACAGCACCACTGGCAATGTTAACTCTCTCCAGTGGTATCGCCAGTATCCTGGAGCAAAACCAGAGTTTTTACTTTCTGTCACTGAATACTCAAACACATCTGAGTCTGATCTTCGTCTGTTTTCAAACGCTGTAAAGCACTGAAGCGTGTGGATCTGCTGCTCTCCTCTGCTGCGGTATCAGAATCTGCTGTGTATTACTGTGCTCTGCAGCCCACAGTCACAGGAAACCCCAAACACTGAACAAAAACCTAAAACATCATGTTTGAATTTGTTGGATTTCAAATTTGCAATATGTTGCAAATAGTTATTTAGTTATAATTTTATCTGTAGCTATGTTATCTGAAGTCCGTAACACACTTGTCAAGCAGCAATGCAAAAACTACACAACTGATCAAAATATTTCAGAATGTTTAAATGTTCACAACAGGTTTTTGTCTTCCCTTGTTCTTAATGGTTATTGATGAACTGTGTATTTTTAACAGTGAAATAAAAAGGGGCAGAAGGAGCGTTTGGAAACTTATTTCATTTACACCACTGCTATGAGTGTGAGCATTTGCTGCTTCTCATAGTTCAGCAGTGTCACTCAGAGGAGCTCAGCAGAATGTGTGATGTCATAAACAGAATTCTGTTCTGGAATACAGAAACTGCAGTTCTGATTCTAAACTGTTGTTGGTGTTTGAGTGGTCGAGTGATTGAGAGCTATTCTGTGACTTACTGACAATTCATTTTCAGCCTTCAGTGTTCAGGATGGCGTTGTTCAGCAGTGCATTTAAAAAGCTGTTTGACTGTTTTATCCCTTTCTGGCATCGAAGGGAGACACAGCAATGTGCAGCTCAAGAACTGGCGGCAGTAAACAAATGTTCAGAGAGCGAGGTCTGCAACTTCACTGCTAATCCCAACAAGTGCAGGAAGAAACGCCGCAAGACGGCTAAACGAGAGGTCAAAGCCCTGCAGACTCCTGCCAGACCCTCTGTCCTAAAGCCCATCAAGGGAAAACTACCAAAGCTTTCCAGTGGCTCTGGAGACTTCATCCTTCCAGCTGCGCTTCAAGCCCCTGTCGCCAGTGAAAGACCACTAATGTGTGCTGTGGAAGGACCTGAGCAAGAGTTTGTCCTGCCTGGGTGCCCTTTTAATGTGGACCCTCCCAAACTGCTTCCTCCACGTCCTGTTCCTGCACCAGATGAACTGTTCTCCACAGTGTGTCTTACTCCTCCTCCTCGTGCATGTGCTCCTCTGAGATCAGAGTGTTCTCTCAGCTCTCTGCAGTCTCAGTCTTCAGGTTCTGCCTGGTCTGTATCTGCTTCAGAGCTCATGTTTTCTGATACTGAGGATGAGGAAAGCGAGTTTGGGGAGACCATCCAGACCTTCCTCAAGCCTGAAAGATGCCAAAGACAGATGATTGCCTGGGAAGAGGAGGGGGAGGAGGAGGAGTGCTGGATGATGAATCATGGACGAGTGAAGTGTTTGAGTTTGAGGACCTCAGTGAAGCTGGAGACTCTGAGGCTGAACATGATATCTCCTCTCTGTTCTGCGTGACTCCTGCTGATGGTGCTGAGAGCAAGCTCAGTGGGAAAGTCCTGGAGCAGCCAAAGAACAAAAGAAAAGTGCAGATGAATCTGTTCACCTGGGCAGAGGAGAAGGTGAAGGAAAAGGTGGAGAGGAATCTCCAGAAGGGGAGGGAGAGAAGAGAAAGAGAGCTGCTGCACCAGCGTTACAGAAATGATCCTAAACTGAAGCACCTGTGGATCAACAAACACAACCACAACAACAGATGGTGCTGATGCTGATCATCGTCCCTCCCCATAATATCCCACTCACCCTTTACCCACTGCACAATCCTGCCTGTAAATAAACATGTGCAATGGCTGAAAGATCTGTGTCTCTTCTTGTTTTTTTATAATATAAAATAAAAACAATATAAAGAACATGTTAAGCAGAAACACAATTGTTTTGAATCTTTTCCTAAATCTCTGTATTTACTCTGTGAAAGACGCTAAAACCATATAACTGCTAATGTTAACTCGGATACCCCACAAATGGTACGTAGACATACAGAATGATTTTTAATGTTGTTCTGTTTCTAATGAATGACTGAACTATAGAAATGTACCACAGGAGGGCAGCATCCCTCAAAAGTGCAATAAACAATCTGAAGCAGAGACCAACATGAAGACTTGATATATCAAGAAACAGCAGCAGAGATGAAACAGTGAGCTACAGTAAAGACAGATCTCAGCAATGTCAACACTGGTGATTATTATTCTTCTCTTCACAGCACAGGACTTTGGTAAGAAAGATCATTTACAATCTCTTATTTGTTTATCTGTGAGTTACTTTATATGTGTCAACATTAACAGTTGAATATTTATTTGCAGTGTGCAGGGGGCAAGACAAAGTTCAACAGCCTTCAGGAGAAATGACTGAAAATGAAGGAGATCAAGTCAATTTAATGTATAATGACTAGGGCTGGGCGATGTGGGCAAAAAAATCATCTCTCTGTATTTTTAGGAGGAACGACAGTTTACGATATATATTCGGTATTTTTCCATAAATGGTTACTTGAGAGTCAAAGCCCTTATTAAAACTTTATTACAGTGTTTGAGCAAATAGAATTCACTGTGTGATAAATACTGAACTTATAATCAGTGAATATGCGGTGGTTCCACTATCAAAATGCGGTATAAATTTGTCCTATTTTGGCCTTTTTAATTCTTTTGAACACATTCAGGAGCTGCTTGTCAATTTGACAAGGCTTTTATGTTCATCTTGCTGTCAATTACGGAAGAAATGATTGACAAACATGCATGCGAGAGTGAGTCAGATTTGTCCAGGGAGTCAGATTTCGGTACTGCATGATCCTCCATGTCGCATGTAGTGATGGTTCATTCTTGAACGTTTCATTCATTTTGAACAAATCTTTTGTATGACTCGGGGAGTGAATCATTCGTTTGCGCATGTACACATTTGTGCAAGTGGAGCTCACATGCTTCCTTGGAGTGGTCTGTTACGCTCAGAATGCGCACTGTGGCCTCAAACCATATCGATATGAATGATATTGCATAATCCTGCATCGCATTGGGGAATCATATCGATATCCCCAGAACTTGATACTGAATACTGCCCAGCCCTAGTAATTACACTTCTACAGCTTCAGATATTGATCTTTTCTGGTACAAACAGCTGCCAAACAGATCACCAACACTCATCCTGAATAAAGCTCCATTTAGTGAAGGAACTATTGAGCCTGAGTTTAACAAGAGACTTTCAGCAAAACTGAATTCAACATTAAAAACAGTTCCTCTGCTGATCCAGGATCTGCGAGTGTCAGACTCTGCTGTGTATTACTGTGCTCTGAAGCCCACAGAGACTCAAACACACTCAACACTGATGCGTATATTGAGCAGCCTTTAAGACTGTGGCACATTAAGGAGGAGACTGTGTTCATGTGTGTTCAGTCAAACTCCTCCTACAGGTCTTATCACAGGTTTACTACAGTACAACTTCATCAAAGAGGCTCAAACAACAGTCTACTGAACACTTCAACAAGTTCATCACATCTAAATTAGTATTTTAATAACTACTCTAATGGCAAACTGGCAAAGAATCTTCTTCCTCACATTTCTCTGGGGTAAGTCAAAATCCACAAGTACACATTTAGTGATATTCATCTAATAAGTGAATTTGATCCTCATCAGTGATGTTTTATTTGATCTTACAGGACGTGTTTCTCTGGATAAAGTTGAACAAAACTCAAGAGTTGAAACTGCTGTTGAAGGTGAAGATGTAATAATCAACTGTCAGTATGAAACCAGTGATACATCGCCGGATCTCTTCTGGTACCAGCAAAAAGTCAACAGATTCCCAGAATACATGCTGAACAGATTCAGTTCTGATGAAAAGCAATTCAAGGATAGATTTAGCAGCAAACTCAACACAAGCTCAAAATCATTTCCACTGAAGATCCAGGATGTGTGTGTGTCAGACTCTGCTGAGTATTACTGTGCTCTGAGGCCCACAGAGACTCAAACACACTCAACACTCACACAAAAACCTGTGAGCCTCTGAGCAGTGTTGATCCACTAGTTTCTTTAAATCAGGCCTGTAAAAGGGGACATATCATGTTTTAAATATCACACTCTCTGTGATGACCCCCTTTCTACACAAACCAATTTTCATGTTTTAATTGTTTTTCATCATACAATAAATAATAAAGGTCAGTAAAAGAGAACAATACCTTGTGATCTACAGTACAAAAACAACTCAACAATAGAATGAGTGCAGCTATAAGTAAACGAAGTAAAAAAAAACTTAAATATTGACTTAATTGAACAACTTTAAATCATCATATGAACCATAATCATTAAAAAATACATTAAAAAAATCTATTGTGCTGTACGTTCACTTTTAGGAAGGTTTCTAGGTTAAGTTTTATAAATGACACCCTCTTTTCAATGCTGCTGTTTGGTAAAGGTCCTTTTTACACACAAAGCTATTTTCTCTTTAAAAGACGTCCAAACAAAGATATCTTTGCTAAGAAAAGGGTAAATTTGGGCTGTCAGTGAGAATCTAATAGACGTCTAACAATAGTCCACAAATAGTCTAGTCATCAAACAGACAGAATTCACATGTGAAGTCATTCATTCCTGTCTAGTTGATAATAAATCTAATTTTGGACTATTGATTGAGGACTATTCGATTTTCACTGACAGCATATATTTAGCATTGTGTTAGGATGTCTAATACAAAATCTTTTTTTTTTTTTGGAGCTATAGCGTTCAGTATAATTAACTGATTTGCACAATTGTTAAGTTGTTACAATACCTGTAGCTACTATTTGTTATCTGAAGTCCATAACATACTGGTCAAGCAGCAATACCAAATATACATAAGCTGATCACAATACTTGCCTATAACTATAAACACACCAGTGTATATTGAGTTTGAGTGCAGCTCAGGCTCCTCCCAGCAGCAGAGCAAGTGATATGAATTGACTGCTGCTTCAACAGATGCAGAAAGAGGAAGAGCAGCACAACATCTCTGCAGATTCTTCAACACTTTCAGAGGATTTCAGCTTCATATAATGGCTTTCTGGAAAAGTGCCATTGTGGTCATAATTCTGTATATCAAAGGTAAAATTATCAAAATGACTTAGATTTAATATATGTATTTTGAAATGAAAGTTATTTATGTGTGTAATGTGAATATTTATACATTTATTTGTAAATCTATTTCAGGATGTGATTCTCAGGATAAAGTTGATCAGCACAAAAACACTCAATCTGCTTTTGAAGGTGATACTGTAACCATTGACTGCACATATCAGACTTCTCTACAACACCCACTCTATTCTGGTACCAGCAGAAAGTCAATGGAGTCCCCAAACACATGCTCAATAAAATCACTACACATCTGGACACACTGAGGATGAATTCAAGGAGAGATTTCATGCAGCTCTCAACAAAACTTCAGTTCCTCTGACAGTCAAGGATGTGCGAGTGTCAGACTCTGCTGTGTATTACTGTGCACTGAGGCCCACAGTGACTCAAACACACTCAACACTCACACAAAAACACTGTGAGCCTCTGATATGAATTTTATACTTAATTACACTTAAGAAACAGATTTGTGCCACAAAAGTATTCCTTCCTTTACAGAATCCAATAAAAACAATGTCAATTTCATTTTAAAATGGCAAATTCCTACAATTTGAAACAATTTTATTTATATTTAGCAGTTCAGTAGTCAGTGCTGACTGCACTAAACCTTTAACAACTAAACAAATCAAACAAAGAAACTAACAATACATCACTCAGCCATTGAGAAAAGCTAACATTATTTTCTTTAAGTAAAATAAATGAAAAAAGCAAACAAAAAATGAGATTCGGCTTTTTAGAAATTGTTTTGTTGCTCTTTGCTAATAATGAGATCAAGTCTATAACAGCCTCAGTTTCAGTCTTTATTTTTATTATACTTATACTTTTTATATTTTGTTCCTATATAATATATAATTATTATAATATATAATCATAAATCAGTTGCTTCATATATGACACAGACAGTAAAAATGTGTTTAACCTCTGGGTGGCGATGTATACATGTACACACACACACAGACACACACACCACACGTTTGTTTTTGTGAAAAGTAGGGACATTACATAGGTTTCCATTCAATTTATACTGTCCAAACCGTATATTGTATTGCCCTCACCCCACCCTACCCCTAAACCCAACCATCACAGGAGACTGTGTGCAGCTTTACTCTCTGATTAAACTCATCTTGTGGGATTCATAAGCTTTTTGAGAAATGAGGACGTCACCAATGTCCTCATATTTCACCTCATTTTTGTAATACCTGTGTCATACCTATGTCATTATACAGATTTGTGTTCTGATATGTCACAAAATCACGTACACCACACACACACACACACGCACACACACACGCACACCACACGCACACCACACACACACACAAAACATCTACTGTTGAACATCATCAATGCTTGAAGCACATTTTCCTGTCATGTGACAATTTCCTTGATAAACTTGGGTTGCAGCTGGAAGGGCATCTGCTGCTGGATAACTTCTTTTCGCTGTGGCGACCCCTGATCAATAAAGGGACTAAGCCAAAAAGGAACATGAATGAATGAACTTACACCTACAACCTCAAGAGTTGTTGATTCAGCTCATTTTAATAAGTAGTTTGAACATATATTGTATAATTATTATCTGCAATGACAGGATGTATTGGCAAAGACTATTAGGAGTGTAAATCTGCCACTGAAGGACATCAGGTCAGCCTGTGAATATAAAATATTTCAGTATAATACTATTATTAGCTTTACTTGTAAATTCAGCGCTCAAATGACCACCCTGGCTCAAATGACCACCATCTTTGAAAAATATTCAAACATGACTCCTTGGATTGGCTGTTTTTTTAAGTTATGCTGGGAAAAAGGAAATTTTTAAACACATTTTTGTCTCTTTCTTCTCATTAAACAATTGTATTTGTATTGCTTAAAGGTGATAATTAACTGAACTTCTGTTGAGTGTAATATACTTTGCATACTAATGAAACATTTTTCGCAGAAGTAGATCAAGCTGATAGAAATGCATAGGTCTGATTGTCTAAAATTAACTTAAGCACTGTTAAGCACTGTAATTAACTTCCTGTGAGCAGAAATGTGTTAAAACTGAACACAGAATATGTGCAGTTGAGAAAAGTCTCATGCTTTTAATGTTGTGCAGAGAATGTGTAGAGGATGTATGTATGGGTGCGGCCAATAGAGGACTGGAGAATGATTGACAAGTGACCAATTTCACTAAACTCCACCTGTTAATATCAGTTGCCTATATAAGTTGAAGTCAGGAAACAGATGTGGTTGCGCACCAATGAATGTAACAATTCAACAACTTTGCAGAAATCTTTTTTTTAGTGTACTGATGAAACACAAACATGGATCAAGCAGAAGCTCTGAGTTTAAATACAGATTTAATGGCCCAAATTCAGTTCCTCTCCTGATCCATTGTGTGATTCTCATAAAAACACCACCAAACACACCAAGAATATTTGACATTTTCTGAACAAATGATGGCAGATGTTTTTGGGTCAACATGAAAGTTATGATGACAATTAGTTATATAGAATAAAGCCATTGCCCCTTGCTAGACTTAACAGCATTAAATAAAAATAGAGATGATTGGTTATGATGTCTATGACCACATGTACACTACACAAAAACAGAGCTCCTCCCCACTGCTGAGACTGATATATGCAACAGTTAAAATGTTTAGTTTACAAGTTTTGGCACATATAACACATCAAAGACTGATACACCTCTAAACTATTTTCGGTCCGTTTAAATTGAGGTACAGTATCAACATGGAGAGATGTCTGCTGATGATTGTTATTACAGTTTCAGGTGGATAAAACTGACACTTTTAACATCACATTGCGCTTTGATTAGAATAACAGTTTGATGATTACAGTTCTACAGTGATGTTTCAACTTTCATTACAGGTGTATTTGCTGACAGCATTCGTCCAGACACTAATGTGATCAGTAATGAAGGAGAGTCTGTGACACTGAGATGCTCGTATGATACGAGCAGCAATTATGTTTGGCTTTACTGGTACAAACAGTATGTTAATACTGAACCTCAATATTTACTATGGAAAGGAGCTCGAACATACAATGAAGCTGATGATATATCAGACAGTCGGTTTGATTCGATTACATCCCAAACCTCCACTGAACTCATTATTAAGAGTGTATCTCTGTCAGATTCAGCTCTCTATTATTGTGCTCTAAGAGTATTAGCCCAGTGATACAAAATGCCTGAGAGGCTTTACAAAAACTCATAAACCATTATTGCTTTGAACAACAGCAATCTAATGAGTATCAAACCACAGACAATCTCCTGTAAACCACAGAGACTGTAAATAATGAAAAGATGCAAACACCTGCTGAACAATGAAGAGGCGTTCATCGAGTGATGGGACGGAAGAGAGAGAGAGTTTTAATTTTATTGCCATTTCAGCTTCTATGGCTATGTCATGGCAAAAAATAAAATAGATCAATTTTACCACGTTTTATAAATACCAATTTTCTATAATTATAAAAATATTCTAACAATTAAAAGTAATCAACAGCAATAAATAATACACAAGGTAAAATACATAAATAATGATAATATTTAGATAAAAATCTAAAACAGATTTTTAAGGTTTCCTTTTGATAAAAATTGTACAATTTTAGATGGATTCACATTTAAAAATATTTCATTTAAAGTCTCTCCAGATAAAATTGTTGTCTAATAACATAAAAATGGGGCACTGCACCAGAATATGTTTAACAGTTTGGTTTCTGTTGCAATATTGACATTTTGGTGGTTCTTCAGTAAATGTTCATGTGTGAGTTGGGGACGGAAGAAAAAAGATCACATTAAAATATATAATAGAAATATATATATTTCAAAATATTATAATAAAAAATTGATGAAGACTACATGATTGCTAAATGCATGCTACATGCATTTTGCAAGAGCAGAAGATTTAAAAATTCTATATTTCAAGACAAAACTTTTTTTTTTTGCTTTTTTTTTCTATTCCATTGCTGTATGTAAAGTTTTATTTATAGTTTTTTAGAACCATTTTTGGGGAAACTATGGAGAAATGGTTATGCCCAACTGAGCCTGGTTTCTCTCAAGGTTTTTTTTTTTCCTTTACTTTCATCAATTGGTGAAGTTTTGTTCTTTGCCTCTGTCGCCACTGGCTGGCTTGGTTTGGGACTTGTGGAGCTGCTCATCGATGGATTTGCTCTTCAGTGTTTGGACTTTCAGCAGTGAAAATTAAACCACATTGAATTAAACTAAATTGAACTTCAACTCTGAAAACTGGACTGACAGTTTCATCAGTTGTTGGCCATCAGTTTATATCTGTAAACTGATTTAAGAACCCAGAAAAAGCCCTACATAAATGTAAGAAATTATAATTATTATAATATTTGCATTCAGTTTTTTTATTCAGTATTTATGCAAAAATATGTAGCAACACACTTAAAAGTTCATGTAATTAATATCTGATATATAACATTCAGATACATTTACAGTTTGACAAAAGTTTAAGTTCAAAGACATTTTCATCAACAATATGCAGTTCAAATATAATGTTTGACTTGAATTTTGGAAAAAGGGGCGGGTCTTAATATCTTAGTCCACACCCACAATATTAATATAAAAGCACGTCAGATAGCCAGGCCATTTAGTTGTCTATGATTTAGGTAGAATGTTAACACAGATATGATATAATTCATCATTCAAACCAACATAATAGGATTCAAACTCAAATCTGAAAATGAACATGGAGCGATACTTATTGATTCCCATAATTATATCAGGTACATTGATTATATTACTGTGTGATGTTAATATTTCTGTTTTCAGTTTTAATTGAAATGAATGTAGTTGTGAAGTGTCTTCTCTTACTTCCAGGTGTGTTTGCTGACAGCATTGGACCAAATGACAAAGATGCAGTTAAAACCAGGACAGAAGGAGAATCTGTGACACTGAGCTGCTCATATGATACACAGAGCAATTATGGTTATCTTCTCTGGTACAGACAATTTACTAACAGTGAACCTGAGTATTTACTAAGGAAAGGAGCTCGATCATATGGAGTAGAGAATAAAATAGATTCACGGTTTCATCCGACTACATCCCAAACCTTCACTAAACTTACTATTCCTGGTGTAACACTGTCAGATTCAGCTCTCTATTATTGTGCTCTAAGAGTTGGAGCCCAGTGATACAAAATGCCTCAGAGGCTTTACAAAAACTCACACACACACCATTAAAGTTTAAAAGTCAGTAATCAAACGTTTATCATACCACATTTATATCTTTCGTAAACCACCAAGACAGAAAATAACAGAATGTGGAAGCACCTGCTGAACATTTCAAGTACATGAAGTGTACAGAGAAGAGAGGATATGAAATCAGACTAGCAGAACTAGCTGTTTGTGATGTTTAAATAGTTCAATCATGTGTTAAAGTTACAGTATTCCATAGCATAACTTTATAAGGAGAATCCAAAGTTGAACTTTCAACTGCATGTCAGCTCAAATGATTGTGTAAGTATAGTGAAAAACAGGTGGTTTTGCAATACAAATACATAAAAGTAATTACTCTAAAAATATTCAGTTCATTTTTATTTCTATAGGACTTTTTATGAAGAGTGTGTCAAAAAAACTTAACACAGATGAAGATAGGCCTGTCATGATATGGAATTTTTCTTGTGCAATATATTGTCACAGAAATTATTGCGATAATCGATACTATTGTCATTTCGAGATTATTTGTATGCCACTGATTACATAATGATTATATAACAGCATAATAATGCAAATAGCCATAAATACTTTAAAACAGTGGCTCTCAACTGGTTTGGCCATGGGACCAACATTTTTACATGGTCATCAAGACGCGACCCAAATATTTAGGAACTTAATAATATATTGTAGGAATTATAATTAATCTGTATTTATTTGTTAACATACACAAGTAGTGACAGATAAATCATAAGAAAATCACCAAGACTTACAAATAAACAATATTTTATTGCTGTCATTTAATATGATAGCAGAAAAACTACACACAGCATACATCATATGATAGAAATTTTACAAAGTAAAAATCAAATACTGTAAACAGTGGGTAAGGAAAGGTTCAGATACCACAAACTAAACTGAACTATTAATAAAACATTAACACTGATCCTGTTGAACAGAACAAACCAGCAGATTACAGTAAAATGACAAAATAATCAGAAACATTTTTATAAAAATCACCAGTTATTTGCTCTTCTGCTATTGTGTGGGCTTTTTTAGCCTTTACTACTTGGTGAGCTACATACAGTAGTAAGTTGCGCGGAGTGTCTGTATTTGTTTTGAACATGAAGATGTTGGGCACTTTTGTGATGCCCTCTGCTACTGGAGTAGTCTTTGAAAATAGTCCACAGGTTTGTCCTTGCAACTGAGATGTTTGGTTTCTAAATGTCATTTTATTTTAGAAGGTTTCATGCTCTTGTGAGAGCACCTCTCTACATGACACACTGAGGTTAATATATGTAAATCCATACTTTACATATTCGGGGTTGTACTTGCGCTTCGACATATTTGTTGCTATAATTGAATACATTTCACATGTCATGCGGTACGGTTGTCACACGCCATTTCAAAAGAAAAGTCCTGTACAAAAATACACACGGCCCTGTTTACATTAATACGTCTTAGTTTGAAAATGGCATTTTAGAACGAAAACGATCCACATCCATACTGGTGTTTCATCTAGCATTTTTGAAAAGATATCCATCCACACTATACCACTGAAAATGCACATCACGTGACCACACACACACACACGGTCATGCACTGCAGCATGTGCACACATCTGAGCAACAGGCAATCAGATGGTGCTTTAAGCACAAAACCCCAGAGAGCAGTGCACGTCGGACAGTTTATCAAGGATGTACCGCTGGATAATGTGCCGCTGGATGGCACCACTAACTCGGTTTAGTGCTCGTGTCCACGGAATATACATTTTCCTGTAATTTAGTGACTGTTTATTCCATGTGATAAAAAACTACTAGTCAGTCAACAACTCAAACTATTTTAAGACATTAAATCGTTTAAAGGCCTTCAAATATTAAGTCCAGTTGAAAGTAGCCTAATATAATTTAACATTTCCCCTGAAAAAAATATCATACATCACTAGAAAGAGTTTATCACTTTCACTTTCCTTGAAAATTTTCAGGCTTTTCAATAGTTTTTATTAATAATAAAATATATTTTTATAAATTTGTAATAGCCAAAAGAAATGTTTACTTTCATTCTCTCAATCGCAGTGAAATTTTGGCTTCTGCTATAAGTGTCAGTAACAGTGTGTCCAGCAAACACACACGCAGTAAAATTGTGTACAGTTTCTGCATTTTAAAGCTACTTGCGCTCGAGTCCCTTGTCATAGTAAGCTACTGCGACATAGCGAAAATGAGATAAATTAAGTCAGTACATAACTAGTTATAATTAATACTGAACCGATCAAATTGTCCGCGTCTGCATCGCGGTGCACTGAAGAAACAATTAATTTAATTAACACCCATAATCAACATGACGTCAGATTGACGTTGTACCCCAACATTATGAGACATTGGATTCTAGGTGGAAATGAAAATCGGGTTGACGTCAGAACCCAACGTCAGACCGACGTCAGAGTCCAACATCGGACAAACATTGGATTTTGGTCACTTTCCAACGCAACCTAAAACAACCAAATATCAATGTCTAATGATGTTACAGCTTGATGTTGTGTGGAGGTTACCCCATGACGTCTACCAGATGTTTGATTTTGGTTACCATACCCGACAAACAAATGTCAGTATTTGACGTCAATACAGTATGTTGGTTCAAGATGTTGGCTCGATGTTGGATTTTGGTCACTTTCCAATACAACATAAAATCAACCAATTATCGACATCATTTGACATCATTTTTGGACATTAAAATAACATTGTCCTTAGCTAAACATTGAATTGTTTTCCTGGCTAGACATTAAATTTTGGTCACCTGACATCACGTCCTAAGTCTAACCTAATAGAATTGCCTTATGATTTTGTGTGCCTTATGACATTGCGTTTCTCAGTGACTTTAAAGACCATATTAAATCTTTCATCTTAAAGAAAAGACAATGAAACGATGGCTGGACAATAATATTTGGATAATTTATTCTTATTATGTGAGCAAACAAACATATGTTTATTTTTCTACATGATACTGCTGACTGTGACAGAATTATTGTTTGTGTTACCTGAATGTCATTATTCGGACATAATTATATTTCAATTTGGTGTTCAAAGAAGCATAATTCAATGCACTATATCAACAGTTGACCATGTGATATATAGCAAGAGAAACATCAAGAGTGCGCACATCTAGGAAATTCTTAAAGCCGGGTGCTCAATCAAGCCAAACAATAGATTGTTTTTTTTTTTAAATGTGTTTAAGTGTGTTTATGTATGTGTGTGTATATATATTTTCCAGTCTTTTACTGTTTTTTTGGCTTTTTTTTCTTGTTTGTTACTCATTTGTTTATTGGGCTGATTATTGCTTGCAGGTGTGATGTGTAGAGTTTGACGACGTCTTGAGTTTCCCTGTGTTTCCTGTGTGACCTGATGAAGTAGGTAGTACAGTAGGTTGAAATGTTGTCCTATTAAATTTGTCTTTGAGTGCTAAAGTCAACCCAGGCTTATTCTGAAAATGTACCGCTATATACATTTTTGAAGAGCACCAAATACGTCCCAGGAGGTACATTTTTTGCAGTTTTTGTTTTCCCGAATCCACCAGAGGCCGTTGTGTATGCTTTTTGAGATCTCAAATTTCTCTCGCCAGTGCCATTCGCGCCTGCTGATCTCACGCAAATCCACTAGAGGCTAATCGACCGTCCGACCTACCGACTGGCAGACCGACTGACCAACCCACCCTCTTCTTTTCTTAAACCCAACCAATAGCGTTTTCAAAAGCAGAGATTGACCCACCCCCCGCCTTCCCTAAACCCACTTATCGACGTCAACGCGTTCAAGCAAAAGATCCTAACCCAACTCGATTCATTCATTCAACTCTATGTTGACAATTTCGTTAAAGAATTAATCGTTTTTTTTAAACACGGTGCACTTTCAGATTTAAACCTCTGCTGGATGTTTTCATTATTTTGATTGATTGATTGGTTGATTGATTGATTGATTGATACAGGGACAATGTACAACATGGCATGTTGTGCCAAAGTTAGCTATAAAGCTTATTTGCATCTGAGTCCCTGGGCAGGAAGTTTTTTCAAATTTAACAGTAAAAAATAATACATTCACTTGAAAATGGAATCTCCTTTTCAAAAACCCATAATAGGGGCTCTTTAAGCTGTGCTTGTTAACATTAGTTAATGCACTGTGAGCTAGCAAATGAGCATTACTAAATGAACAAATGTTTTCATTAAATTAGGTTACCAAAGATGAATAAATACTGTAATTAATGTATTCATTGTTTTTCATGTTAGCAAATACAGTTACAGTTTATGTCAACCGATATTTATTTTCTCTCTCTCTTAAAGAGCAACATTCAAGTATAATGTGTGTGAGGGAGGAGGAACTGTTGACAGATCTGGCATGATCTACTGGTGTCTGACAGAGACTGTGATTCAAACCATTCAGTCTGACTCTCCTCAGAGTTCAACACTTCAACAATGAAGCTTCATTCACTCATTCTCTTCTGTGCATCTGCTGGTAGGTGTCATTTTTGATTAATTTTGTTAATTTAATCACTTAAAAAATTAAATCACAAAGACTTATACTGTTTCATTACAAAGACTCATTACAAATAATGTTTCAGCTGCTGTTTTTGGAAATGCCATCAAACCAAAGCAAACGGATGTTTTTGCAGATGAAGAATCACATGTGACATTATCCTGTAGTTTTAAAGCCTCTGGAGGTACAGATTATCTCCACTGGTACCGTCAGTATGGAAGTTCAAAACCTGAATTTCTTGTACTGACCTACAGCTCAGCAACAAAAGCTGCACAGTCTGATATAGACACAAGATTCATTACTAATATTACAAAAAAGGAGCATGTGGATCTGCTGCTCTCCTCTGCTGCAGTATCAGACACTGCTGTGTATTACTGCGCTCTGCAGCCCACAGTGACAGGAAACACATCAGCTCCATACAAAAACCTGATACAAAACAGAAGCAGAGAGTTGAAAATGACAAGAAAAAAGCTGTATCAGAAAACGCATTATTTATTAAAAAAATAGCTGAACCAATGAATAAATCAAAGTCAAATTATTTCTTTATTATAATCTGTAAATTTGTGTGGCAAAGTGAAAGATTTACATTTTCTTTAATTATCTTAACCATCATTTTTGAAAGTAAACAAGTAAATCAAGAAACATTAAAAGATCTCAAAGATTTTCATGGGTAATATACAGTGCAGATAAATGTCTGCCACAGGATGGCAGTGTTCACACAGTCACACAGACACTCTGTGTTGTGCCATACTATTTATATAGATTTTATACTCCTATAATAGAAAAAGCATAACTATACATATACCCAAATAAAAATGTCAATATCTTTTTTTTTCATTAGTGAATATCTCCATGCCCATAGTACAATTTGTCAAATATTACAGCTAATACCATCTTGTTTTAGACATATTTTATCAGCTTAACCTCATCAAGAGTGTGCCTGTCATGTTTCAGTTTTGTAAAATCTATAGCTAAATAAATATGTTTTATATGAAATACTTCACTATTGATAATGAAATAGCTATTTAATGCTGCTAAATGGAAATTTTCAACAGCATCAGTAAGTTCAGCTATCAGGAAGTGTGTGTGCGTGGTGTGCAGTAACTTACAACTCAGAGACTGAGAGGTTCAACAGAGAACTGAGCTGATCTTCAACATGGACATATGCTTTATACTGATTCTCACTCTGGTCACAGGTATGCACTATATAAGTATGTTTAAGTGATCCCAATATGTATATTTCACTTTTTGTGTATGTTGTGTGAATGTTGGAGATTTTTTTGATTGAACTTGATTTCACAATTCGAAAAAAAATGGCTAATTTGTTGTTTTATTGTTGACAGGTTTGGTGTGTGGAGACAGCATTGAGCCAGATAAAGGGACAGAAAAAAAGTCTGAAGAAATAGAAATGGTCAAGCTAAGCTGCTCTTACAGTACAAGCAGTGAAGATGTTATGCTTTACTGGTACAGACAGCATCTCAATAAAAAAAATTGCAGTATCGACTACGCAAAGGTGCACGGTCATACAGTTTTCAACACACTTCTAATAAGCGGTTTCAGTTGGCTACATCACGTTCATCCACTGAACTCACTATTACTAATGTGCGTCTGACAGATTCAGCTCTCTATTATTGTGCTCTAAGAGTAGGAGCCCAGTGATACAAAACATGATACATGTCGTACAAAACCTGAAGCTCTTTTCTCTTTCAACTCATCAAGAGAAAACCACAATCAAAACCTCAATCTAACCAGCTCTGAATATAATAAAATCTGTGGTCACACCTGTAAGAGGTTCAATCGAGCCTCATATAAAACACTACTTTCAGGAATTAATGTTGAATGGGGATATTTCAGTGCACAAATACACAACTTCATTTATCTTCATTTAACATTTTACATTTAGTCATTTGGCAGACAAATTTATCCAAAGTTACTTACAATTGAGGAGGCATTCAGCAATTCAACAAGAGGCAGTACACACAAAAAGTACTAATAATACTAATAATAACTATTAGTGCTCAGAGAATTAGGTGCTAGAGCAAGAGGGTGTTTTTTATAGAGAGAAGAGTGTAATGTAATTCGCAGATGATCCCTAAAACTGCGTGCATGAATGTCCAGCGAATATCAAACCTAAAACCAAATTTACCGAGCTAATTAAGCTGTCATTCAAATATTTTAATACAAACAAGTTGTTCAAGTCACAAGACCTAATAAAATATACTATACGAATTCATCACAAGGCCTACCGTATATATGCTGCACAGTTTTGTGGGACGAATGTTTGACGGTTGGTTATGATTATCCTGTGTCCTCTGTTCATCTTGCTGTTCCAATGCAGCAGCGGCTTCATGTAAAAGCTGACTAACAGTTTTTGCCACTGTATATACATTTGTAAGTCACTCTGTCTTTTTTCATCAAAACCATGCTTCTCCCCTCGGGCTCTGAAAACACTCGACGTCACTTGAATAAGCCCCTCCCACTGATTAGCATAGGCTTTGCATACAGATTGACGTTGAAAATGAAAACTGAAATAAGAGTGTCAATAAAAGGAAAACTTCAATTTACATTTTAATTTGGATTGTGTCTCTATTATAGCGTGGACATTAATCATAAGCTTTGTAAAATTTGTGTTTGCATTTTATTTTTCAGTTTGGCTTTTTATTTTAACAATGCCAGTATTGAGGCAGAAATGCAGTGAAAATGAAATGTTAAATCGGCAACTTCATTTTACTTATAGATTTGACAGGGATGATGTGTTGTCACAATGACAATGAAAATTTAATAATTTAGTTTCATTTTCAATTTAGGCAGATATTTTGCAAACGGTGTTTTATAATTAAGATTGTTAATCTGGTTTTCATTTTAATTTCCAGTGTTTATTTGATTCATTTAAAATTGGCAGCATTTGTCGGCGCCAATAGCCTAATGGTTAGTGCGTCGACACATGGCACTGAGGTGCTCACGGCGACCTGAGTTCGATTCCCGGCTCGAGGTTCTTTGCCGGTCCTTTCCCTCGCTCTGTTTCCCATACCTCCCTGTCTGTAAATCTCCAATGTCCTATCAAATATAAAGGTGAAATCCCCTAAAAAAAAAAAAAAAAAATTGGCAGCATTTACCAACCATACAAGAGGAGTCCATCACAAATTATTTCATCTTTGAGGTGTTTGTAGACGCAGGTTGATGCTCATTCCCCCAGCTTTTTGTGAAAACCGTCATTAGGCTCATCCACTTCTTGTTTTCAACAGCCGAACATGTACCTCTCGTTTTTCGCGGGATTAAAGTAGGCTCCCGGATTTTAAGTTTGCTCCTCAGTCAACACAATATTATGACAATAGACGTGCCGACATTCGTTGCCCAAAAGTCGGTGAAGTGCTGCCGCGCTCACCTCGCCGGATTTCTCAATTAATCCTGTCGCTAGTTCACAGTCTTCACTTTCCGCTCTGAAAATGTCCCAACTCTTCGATATATCCCCGGACATCCGCATGCCCTTGAGTTCTGGAATGTTGTTCATGGACATCTTCAGGGTTTAGTGCACTTCTGACACCATGTTTGTGTTCTATGCAATAAACAGGCAGGAACTGATATAAACCGTGTCTTTATTGATGACGGTCTCCACATGAACCAGCACAACAGTTTCTCCACCGGATACAGGTCATGTATGGTATTACACGGTGTAACATCTAGTGTAAATGGGCAAAACTGGTGCAAGTGTCAGTAAAAGATCAAAGTTGGTTGTTAGAATCAAAAGATTCAATGCAAATATATAATGTAAAGAAACAGCACACAAACAATCAAAACTACAGTACGTGTATGCTGAAGTTCTGTAAGAACTAAAAAGATGCATAAAATAATCACTTAACTTCATTTAATTAGTTTTGTTTAATAATTCAATTTCTATACTATTCCTATTTCTATTCTACTTATATATAACTCTCCTCAGCAAGTACAAAATCACATGCATTCTCTGCATTTATATGGGCAGCTTCTTAATTAAAGGGGTTTTTTTGATATTTCAGTGATATGTGAGGACAAATCAAGAATGAGGAGAGGGAGAGCGCTTCTCTATTGTCTGTTTCAAGAGACATTTACAATGCCTGTGTGCACAAAGAAAAGAAAAAAATAAATGTAAAGGTGGAAATGTCTCATTCAGCTCCTGATTTATGTAATATGTCAGTGATTTCTGCTCTATTATAGTCAACAGTTACACATTAATTAAGCTCTATTACACAAATGTCACCAGATTTACACACTATAGTAAACTTCACTTTATATGACGACTTTTTTTTAATCTAGTTCGGTCATACCAGTTCTGTAAGGTCTGTCACTGTCAGCCACATACTGTATGATAAAACTGATTTTACAGGTAAACTGTGAGTTTAGGGAGTTCATTTTTATAATCTTACATGCAGCTTTGTTATCATAAACCTTCTGCTAAAGGAAAAAAGTCCACAACAACATACAGAACAACCAGATTCGCTAAACACTGCAACCGTCACAGGTGATCAGTAGCTGAGATATTGAAAACTGGAAGTAGTGGCAGTTTCAGTGACTACAATCAGCAGAATGACATTTAATGATTAACACTAACAGACTGAATGCCACAAATGATCAGTCAGAATCCAGTATTCCAGAGCAAAGTGTAATAGAAAACCACTTTATTTTCAGTAAACAAAAACGTAATATAATTAATCAAATAAATGGACGCACACATCTTAAGATTATATACTATACAGAACATTAAGTCATATTCTGCTGTTTATACACACACACACACACACAACACTAGTGTATATTGAGTTTGAGTGCAGCTCAGGCTCCTCCCAGCAGCAGAGCAAGTGATATGAATTGACTGCTGCTTCAACAGATGCAGAAAGAGGAAGAGGAGCACAACATCTCTGCAGATTCTTCAACACTTTCAGAGGATTTCAGCTTCATATAATGGCTTTCTGGAAAAGTGCCATTGAGGTCATAATTCTGTATATTAAAGGTAAAACTATCAAAATGACTTAGATTTCAAATTATATATTTAAAACTAATGTTATTTATGTGTGTAATGTGAATATTTATACATTGTAATTCTATTTCAGGATGTGATTCTCAGGACAAAGTTGATCAGCACACAAAGACTCAATCTGCTTTTGAAGGTGATACTGTAACCATTGGCTGCACATATCAGACATCTATAAGCCAGACTCTATTCTGGTACCAGCAGAAAGTCAATGGAGTCCTGAAATGCATGTTGAATAAAATCACAAACACACCAAGACACACTGAGGAAGAAATCAAGTAGAGATTTTACTCAACTCTCAGCAAAACTTCTGACAATCAAGGATCTGCAAGTGTCAGACTCTGCTGTGTATTACTGTGTACTACTGTATACACACTTATATAAAAACTGATGAGGCCTCAACTTTCTTACACAGATTCGTAAAGCATGACTAAAACTAAGAGGAACCCAGCATTAAATGAATCATTAAATCTTTCATCTGATACTGCACTGAAAACTCAAATGACTTAGTAAACAGATTTTCAGTGTTAGTTTTAGACCCTTGTAAGGCAGAATGTTTTCCCCAGACAATTTTACTGGATCTTTACTCTTCATTTTGGTTTACATCATTTATTTGTCACTTTCCCTTTTTACAACTTTGGAAAAAAATACATTTGGTTTTTTTTTGCATGTGTTTGTTCATATTAGTCTATTGTCATTCTTGTCATTGCCATGAAAACACAATTTGTGAATTCACTATGAATGTGTAAACAGGTATGAAAGACTAGAAAATGAAAGTAATAATATACACTCTTCTTTAATGAGTTAAATCATGAGTAAACAACAGCTTGTATCAATGGTTCAGAGACTGCTGGTGGTGTTGTGGGATATTTTCCTCACATACTTGAAGCACTCAGCAGCAAATATACTGTAGCTGACAATGTCCATCTCTAATAATCACAATGAATATGAATGTATGGGAGCAAAACAGCAAATCTATAATAATAATGCAAAAATTATTTCGAGAATATTTTCATCTCATTGAATCAACTTCAGTTGATATTCACTACCTGATAAAAGTCCTGTTGCTTATTCAAGTTTTAGGAACAAAAAATAACTTGACTTCTAGTTGATCATTTGGTATCAGAAGTGGCTTATAAGAAAGGAAAGGCCTCTAGATTACGCTTATTTGACCAAAATAAAATATGATAATGCCTTTATTTTTTAATTATTTAATTAGGACAGTAATGTCTGGCTTTGCTCAGACAAAAGTCTTGTCACTGAACAGAAATAATGCACATTTTAGAATATAAAATAACTCAAATAACTTTTTAATAAAGTCATCTGGAATGGCAAAGACAGCATTCTTGCAGGACTCCCAAAGTTCAAGATTCTTTGGATTCATCTTCAGTGCCTCCTATGTCATCTTATAACCCCAGACATGCTCAATAATGTTCATGTTTGGTGACTGGGCTGGCCAATTCTGAAGCACCTTGAACCTTTTTGCTTTCAGCAACTTTGATGTGGAGGCTGAAGAATGGGAACGAGCGCTATCCTGCTGAAGTATTTGCCCTCTTCTGTGGTTTGTAATGTAATGAGCAGCACAAATGTCTTGATACCTCAGGCTGTTGATGTTGCCATCCACTCTGCTGATCTCTTGCACACGCCCTTACTGAATTTTACCCCAAACCATGATTTTCCTTCAACTAGCTTGTGATTTCTGTGAGAATCTTGGGCCTGTGCAGGTTGCAATAGGCCTTCTACAGTATTTGTGATGATTGAGATGCAGTTCAACAGTTCAACAGATGATTCATCTACCTTCTGCCACTTTTCCAAATGATCAACTAGAAGTCAAGTTATTGTTTGTTGCTCTTACGGCTAGGATCAACAACGAGACTTTTGTCAGGTAGTGTATAACACATTGTGTAGTATGAAGTGCCACAAGATGGCAGTGTTCGCATTCAGCAATGAGCTACAGCATTTAACAACACAACAGAAGCTATAAAGTGTGTGAGAGAGGAGGAACTCAGTGTTGACAGATCTGACATGATCTAATGGTGTCTGACAGAGACTGTGATTCAAAACCATTCAGTCTGACTCTACTCAGAGTTCAACACTTCAACAATGAAGCTTCATTCACTTATTCTCTTCTGTGCTTCAGCTGGTATGTCTGTTTATTTCCGTTAATTATTACTTTTTATGACAATGTTTATTTAAACATTTATTTTTCCTTTTTTCAGCTTCAGTCTTTGGAAATGACATCAAGCCAAACATCACAGATGTTGTTTATGAGGAGGGTTCAGATGGTAAAATATTCTGCAGTCATTCTCCTGGAACTGCAGATTATATCTACTGGTACCGTCAGTATGGAGGATCAAAACCTGAATTTTACTTGTCACCTATGGCAGTGCAAAAGAAGCTGAAATATCAAAAGTAGACCCAAGATTCTCTGTTAAAGTTGAGAAAAAGGAACGAAACCAAGCAGATTTGAAGATCTCCCTGCTGCAGTATCAACTCTGCTGTGTATTACTGCGCTCTGCAGCCCACAGTCACAGGAAACACAACAGCTCTAGACAAAAACCTGATACAATCAGACACAAGAGAGAAACAGAGAAAAAGGAAGAAGAAAGAAGCTGTAACTGCAAATTACTGTGATATAATGCGAACAGTGAATAAACCACATTTTTCTAAATCAGAATCGCTCCAACAGGAGTGAATCTTTATAATACAGATGAAGAACATTAAATCTCTACAATAATGTGCTTTAGTTGACAAATCAAATCAGAAGATCCTACAATGCTGAAAACTGTCAAAGTTTACAAGCAATAAGTCTCCTCAGATGATTTAGAATATTCAGTGCAGGTAAATGTTGCCACGGGATGGCAGTGTGTCTACATATTCACACGCACACAGTGCTAATATATCATGAATGAATTTTTATGAGTTATTAAAAGATGATACAATTAGAAAATAAATATTCTCAATATGTTAATCATTTCTCCTTTATGAGGAATGAGAGAATATTGGACAGAGGAAAATTAAGATTAACCACCCAAAATTAAAATTACCTCATCGTTTACTCTTCCTCACGTGGTTTTATTACTTATTTATATTTAAATAATGCTGGTTGCTGGCACCCATTGACTTCCATAGTAAAAATAAATACTGTAGAAGTCAATGGGTGCCAGCTACAAAACGCTTCAAAGTATAAAACTTTTGTATTCATGAGTAAAACTCCAAACAGTTTTGACCAACTGAAGGCTGAGTAAATGAAAGAATGACAGAATAAATGTTTTTTTGTCTGTACTCTCTCTTTAAGCCACACCTTTATAAATCAGAAGTGTCTGTATATGTGTGTATGTTTGTGCTCAGAGACTGAGAACCTCACCAGAGAACTGAACTCATTCAGCATCTCATTCAACATGAACACAAGCTTTATACTGATTCTCACTATAGTAGCAGGTATGGAAAACAAATTAATTGGTTTGTTTATTTACTTTTTAATCTTTGATTTCATAAATTAAAAATCCTTTAATTGTTTTGCTTTGTGCTGACAGGTTTGGTGTGTGGAGACAGCATTGAGCCAGATAAAGGGACAGAAAAAAAGTCTAAAGAAACCGAAACTGTCAAGTTGAGCTGCTCTTACAGTACAAGCAGTGAAAATGTTCTGCTTTACTGGTACAGACAGTATCTCAATAGAGAACCTCAGTATTACTGCGAAAACCAGCACGGTCAGCACATAGTAGTTTAGAACACACGTCTGAAAATCGATTTCAGTTGGCTACATCACGTTCATCCACTGAACTCACTATTACTGATGTGCGTCTGTCAGATTCAGCTCTCTATTATTGTGCTCTAGAGAGCCCAGTGATACAAAACATGATACATGTCGTACAAAAACCTGAAGCTCTTTTCTCTTTGAACTCATCAAGAGAAAACCACAATCAAAACCTCAATCTAACCAGCTCTGAATATAATAAAATCTGTGGTCACACCTGTAAGAGGTTCAATCGAGCCTCATATAAAACACTATTTTCAGGAATTAATGTTAAATGGGGACATTTCAGTGCGCAAATACACATCTCTATCATCTTTATTTATAATTTATTTCAATCAGAAACTGTAAAAATATTTTACTTTTGTTAGAATAAAAACTTTGAATGCAATATATATTGTAAAAAATCCGCACATGTACACTCAAAATTACGGTATGTGTATCCTAAAGGTCTGTATAACTAAAAAGATGCATAAAATAATGACTAAACTTCATTTACATACTTCTGCATAATATTTCTATTTGCATTTTTATTCTATTCCTATTCTGCTAATAAATAAAACTCTTCTCAGCAAATACAAAATGGCATTCATTCTCTGCATTAATGTGTGGTCACCCTCTTTATTAAATGGTTTCTTTTGATATTTCAGTGATATGTGAGCACAAATCAAGAGTGGGGAAAGGGAGAGCGCTTCTCTGTTGTCTATTTCAACAAACATTTACAATGTCACTGTAAAATTCAGATAAAAGAAGTAAAACAAAAAAGTTAAAACCTTAAAAGTCAAGCAGGATCTGCTATTTATTTGTTTTAAACCTCAAAGAATAAAACATCTAAAGATGTGTTACCTTGTAACGGTGGAAATGACTCAGTTCAGCTCCTGATTTATCTGACTTGTCAGTGATTTCTGCTCTATTACAGTAAACAGTTACACATTAATTAAGCTCTATTACACAAATGTCACCAGATTCACACGATAGTAAACTTCACTTTATGACAACAACTTTTTATTTATCTAGTTCTGTCATACCAGTTCTGTAAGTTAAGAACAAAAGACTGTCACGGTCAGCCACATACTGTATGAGTATGAAACTGATTTTACAGGTAAACTGTGAGTTTAGGAATTTCATTTTATAATCGTACATGGAACTTTGTTATCTTAAATCTTCTGCGAAGGGAAACAATCTACAACATTATATAGAACAACCAAATAAACAAAACAATGAACACTGCAGCAATAGGAAAACCAGTTCCCTGGATTGTTTTACGAAATTACTTAAAACTCACCTTCTGAGTATTGCTTTGAATCTTTGAGGTCTTGTCATTTTTAATTATCTGTGATTTTGGTGTTTTATGTTTCTCTATTGTGGTTTTATTCTTTTTGTAAGCTGTAAGAGTCTGAGAAAAGCACTTTATAAAGAAAATTTATTATATTAGTCACAGGCGATCAATAACTAAGATATTGGAGACCAGAAGTAGAGGCAGTTTCAGTGACTACAATCAGCAGAATGACATTTAATGATTAACACTAACAGACTGAATGCCACAAATGATCAGTCAGAATCCAGTATTCCAGAGCAAAGTGTAATAGAAAACCCCTTTATTTTCAGTAAACAAAAAACGTAATATAATTAATCAAATGCATGATATTCTGCTGTTTATACACACACAAACACACAATACTAGTGTATAGAGTTGGAGTGCAGCTCAGGCTCCTCCCAGCAGCAGAGCAAGTGATATGAATTTACTGCTGCTTCAACAGATGCAGAAAGAGGAAGAGGAGCACAACATCTCTGCAGATTCTTTAACACTTTCAGAGGATTTCAGCTTCATATAATGGCTTTCTGGAAAAGTGGCATTGTGATCATAATTCTGTATATCAATGGTAAAACTATCAAAATGACTTAGATTTAATATATATTTTTGAAATGAAAGTTATTTATGTGTTTAATGTGAATATTTATACATTTATTTGTAATTCTATTTCAGGATGTGATTCTCAGGATAAAGTTGATCAGCACATAATGACTCAATCTGCTTTTGAAGGTGATACAGTAACCATTGACTGCACATATCAGACTTCTTATGCAGGCCAGACTCTATTCTGGTACCAGCAGAAAGTCAACAGAGTCCCGAAATACATGCTGAATAAGCTGAGTAATACATCTGGACACACTGAAGAAGAATTCAAGAAAAGATTTCATGCAACTCTCAGCAAAACTTCAGTTCCTCTGAAAATCAAGGATCTGCGTGTGTCAGACTCTGCAGTGTATTACTGTGCTCTGAGGCCCACAGTGACTCAAACACACTCAAGACACACACAAAAACTGATACACAGACTGAGTTGCATAATTCCATACACAGATTCATAAAACATGACTGAAACTGAGAAGAACCCAACATGAAATAAATCATTAAATCTTTCATCTGATTCTGCACTGAAAACTCACACACCGACTGAGGCTAATATCATTCATAATGAAAAGTTAGCTTAGGAAACAGATTTTTTGTGTAAGTTTTAGGCCCTTGTAAGGCAGAATGTTTTTTTTCCACCAGATGTTTTACTGAATCTTTACTCTTTATTAATTCTCCTGCTTTTCTTTTGCATGTGTTTGTTCATATTAGTCTATTGTCATTCTTGTCATTGCCATGAAAATATGATTTGTGAATTCACTATGAACGTATATAAAGATGTGAAAGACTAGAAAAGGGAAATAACAATAATATACACTCAAAATGAACATGTGTTCTATGTGTTCTTCTTTAAGGAGTTAAATCATGAGTAAACAACAGCTTGTATCAATAGTTCAGAGACTGCTGGTGGTGTTGTGGGATATTTTCCTCACATACTTGAAGCACTCAGCAGCAAATATACTGTAGCTGACAATGTCCATCTCTAATGATCTCAGTGGATCCAAATCTGCAGGAGCAAAACTGCAAATAATCTATAACAATAATGCAAGAAAACATCTCATAGTTTAAACTTGAATTGATATAAAGTATAACACATTTTGTAGGTATAAAGTGCCACAAGAGGGCAGTGTTCACATTCATGAACTACAGCAATTAACAACAGAAGAGAAGCTATGATGTGTGTGAGAGAGGAGGAACTCAGTGTTGACAGATCTGACATGATCTAATGGTGTCTGACAGAGACTGTGATTCAAACCATTCAGTCTGACTCTTCTCAGAGTTCAACACTTCAACAATGAATCTGCTGTATTCACTTATTCTCTTCTGTGCCTCAGCTGGTATGTCTGTTTATTTAGTTCATTATTACCTTTTGATAATCAATGTTTAATTAATCTAACTAAAAAGTAAATGTAATTTAACAAATGTTTTAATTTTTTAGCAGCTGTTCTTGGAAATGACATCAAGCCAAACATCACAGATGTTGTTTATGAGGAGGGTTCAGATGGTAAAATATTCTGCAGTCATTCTCCTGGAGCTGGAGATTATATCTTCTGGTACCGTCAGTATGGAGGATCAAAACCTGAATTTCTTGTACTCATTTTTGGCAGTTCAAAAGAAGCTGAAATATCAAAAGTAGACCCAAGATTCTCTGTTAAAGTTGAGAAAAAGGAAAAAAACCATGCAGATTTGAAGATCTCCTCTGCTGCAGTATCAGACTCTGCTGTGTATTACTGCGCTCTGAGGCCCACAGTCACAGGAAACACAACAGCTCTAGACAAAAACCTGATACAATCAGATACAGTGGGGAAATAGAGAAAAAAAGCTGTAACTACAAACTACAGTGATATAATATAAAATAATGAATAAATCAGCTACCTAGATTAAAATCTGTTGATAATAGCATCAAATTAAAAAACATATTAACATTCTAATGTGAGTAAATCTTTAGGTAAATTCAGGTGAAGTACAATAAGGCCCAATCCCAATTTTATTTTTGTACCCCTACCCCTTGGCCCTTGAAACCGAGTGTAAAGGAGAAGGGCTTCAAAATTTACCCCTAAGAAATGGGACACCACTACAACACCCGCACATGTTATCATATGTCATCGCGATCTCTTGGTTCATATGAGATCAGACGATTGCGACTGCTGGAGTTATTCTAGTTGCTTTATTTTTTGGTATTTATCTTCAGGAAATCACTGAAGGCATATATTATGTTATTATAACGATAAAATGTGGCAATATGATCTTAATTGTACTGTGTTTTTACACTGTGTCCATTTTTATCCAAACACACGAAAACAACATTAACGTTATAGCAGGCACTATAAAAAGGTCATTCCCAGCCACTAGACTTTTCTGACAGGGTGTCGTTGAGTGCCAGAATGTTGTGGGACTGCAATACAGGAGTTATTATTATGGATGATAGATAGCTAAATTTAGCGGTTTATTTTTTTAGCGCCATCTTTAAAAAGCATGACAGTAAAACACAAACGCGGTTATGAATGTATTAAAACATTTCCTTGTTTGTTGTAAAAATACATAATAATGACAAAAATACTAGTTTGTGCATCTCCTTCCGTGTGAAGCCATCCTGCCGTCATAGCTGGTGTAGCTGGGAAATACTCTTACCCCATGGTTTTGAATGTGGTCCTGAAAAATCTCTGTTTCACGGGCTATCTAGCCCTTCCCTTAGCCCTACGCCTTCAAGCTAAAAAGAAATGGGATACCCCTACCCATTCACGTGAACATAAGGGGAAGGGTTAAGGGATAAAATTGAAACTGGGCCTAAATCTCTTAAATATCTGCTTTAGTTTACAAATCAAATTAAAGATCCTGCAATGCAGAAAACTGCCAAAGGTAACAATTAATAAATCTTCTCAGCTGATTCGCACATGTACAGTAATATTCAGTGCAGGTAAATGTTTGCTAGAGGATGGCAGTGTGTGTGTTCAAACATTCGCAAGCACACACTGCTATTACATTCTTGAGAAAATAAATTAAATTACAGTACAATTTAAACTGAATTTAAGACACACCTTTAAAAATCATTGTGCGAGTATGATGTGAGAGTATGTCTCAACAGATAACTGAGTTGATCTTCAACATGAACACAATACTGACTCACAGTAGCACTGTGCTTTATACTGACTCACTGTAGCAGCAGGTATAGTATTGAAAACACATTAAAGGTGCAGTATGTAAGTTTGACACCCAGTGGTTGAACTAGGCATTGCATTCATGGATCAAAACACACACAAGCACAGGTTGCCAGATTAAGGACCTACAGGAGTTTGCTATCTGAAAGCAGCAGTAGACAGTTTACCTCAGATATTGAAAATAAAATAAGTCATTAGAAACTGAGCTTTAAAACTGAGAGTCAGTCGAAACATATCAGTGATTCAGCATGTACATTTATTAATGTTAAAGAGGTTTAATATTTATTTATTGGATTATAAATCTTACCATTTCATGAGTGAGTGCATATTCTGAGCTTCTGAATGGCTGTATTTCAATTTCTGAGGTGTTTTGTCAGGTACAAACAGCCAAATTTCTTATCACTGCAAATCTCATCACGCAGCGTGTTGTTTGGACTCAGGGTTACAATGTAACCTGTTCACCTAATGTTTATGCTTGTAATATTTATATTATTTGCTAATTAATAACCTCATGTGGAACTCTAATCTGCGTCTCATTTCGGAGTCTGCTACTTTCCACCGGAGGTCGCATTTCGCATTCAAGCCTTTCTGACTGAATGAATGAAATATGCTGTTTTCCACCAAGGCAACCCGCAGTGCTGAAATATAATTGGCTTAACTGGCACTGGGATAAAGGCAGGATAAAGGAACCAAAACAAAGACAGAGCTCCAAAACAAAAGGAACCAAAACAAAGCCCTGCACGTAACTCACATTTTCAAATCAGAATAACTGACTTCAGCATTGTTTTTCAGATAAACCAGAATGTTTACTTAGCATGTCTCTTAAAGCTTCAAGACACCCTGGAGTAATTTTTTGTGTGTTGAGCATCAGTTAAGACACCTGTCAGCTTTAATTGTGGTGAAAACTGGATAATTTTGAGCTTTTGTCAGCTAATTTCATCTTCCGGGTTTAAAATATTTTTTGGGGCGGGATCAAAATCGGTTGTAAGAGCCGTATTTCATAGTTTACTGTTCAAGGTAATTTTCATAATTTTTGTGTTTTATAATGTTCTTGTTGATTTGCATGTCATATACTTTGAGTTACTTTTCTACTGCGCTCGTGTAGTATGCTGTGATAGTACGTACATTTTGTGACACACGTGAGTTGTTAGTGTGATGTTGTTAGATTACCGACAGGGCTATTGGTTGCAATTGATAGGCAACGAGACCTACTGCACTGCTATCCACTGTGTCTGCATTCAAACCCGAGGATTCAGGAGGAGAGAAGTCCTCCTCACTTATAGTGTTTATATAAACAAGATTATTTTAAATTGATATAACAAATTGTGATTATATATTATATGAAATTATGAATAGCCTATCATAGATGTCACAGCATTAAATTCCATACTGTTTATTTCTTTGCATTTTAACTTTGAAAACTGTAAAATCCTGCATCTTCTCACATTTTGTATGAGATTTTTCTTTTATCTTGAGTTGGTGAGCCCACTGACAAAAGCCCTTCTGTTTCCTCTGCTCTGCTGGCCACGCCCACAGCGCTCCACGCCCATTATGATGCATTTTTTGAAAAGATTCTGAGGTAGACTTGAACTGAAAGAGGGTGGGTTTCATGGCCCTTTAAATATCTGCAAACATTATGTGGTATTTTATGGTATTTTTATGCTTTAGAAGAGTAAAAAAACTTGCATACAGCACCTTTAAGCTGTGTATTTTTACTTTTTTTATCTTTGTAATTGTGTATTACATTACAGTGTCATTGTGTACAAAGAAAATAAAAAATAATCAAATAAAAATAAATGAAGTAAAAAAAAGTTAAAACCTTACAAATCTAACAGGATCTGGTATTCCTTTGTCTTAATTCTGGTCAGAATTTGATGTTATTAATAACTTGTATCAACGGTTTAGACTGTTGATGGTGCTGATGGATATTCTCCTGACACACTCGTTATATATAATGTGCTATATTGTAGATCAGTGGTTCCCAACCTTTTTTTGCCTGAGAAGCCCTTTTCCCCCAGATAAGGCCCACCTCCACATTTAATGATATTGTCGTTCATATAAGTTTGTAGTATGTATGCCAAGAAAAGGTTGTTTTCAAACAAACGGTTTGTTTATTACTATATCTAAATATGTTTCCGCACAAATAATAGCCTAATGTAAAATATAAAAGCAAAACATCAGTGGGCCATTTGTATTGGTTCCACCTTGTGCACCCCGGTACATCCTAGCAATATCAATTGCAAGTTTTTAATAAATAATGTTATCCCATAGTTTAAATTTCAAAACATGTGTACAAAGTGCCACAAGATGGCAGTGTTCATAGACATTCATGAACTACAGCAATGAAAGAAAGAACAGAAGTTATAATGTGTGTGAGGGAGGAGGAACTCAGTGTTGACAGATCTGACATGATCTAATGGTGTCTGACAGAGACTGTGATTCAAACCATTCAGTCTGACTCTTCTCAGAGTTCAACACTTCAACAATGAAGCTTCATTCTCTTATTCTCTTCTGTGCTTCAGCTGGTAGGTCTATTTATTTAGTTAATTGTTACCTTTTGATAACATGTTAAATGAATCTAACTTAAAAGTAAAAAAGGTTTTTACAATGTTTTCTTTTTCAGCTTCAGTCTTTGGAAATGACATCAAGCCAAACATCACAGATGTTGTTTATGAGGAGGGTTCAAATGGTACAATATTCTGCAGTCATTATCCTGGAACTGGAGATTATATTCACTGGTACCGTCAGTATGGAAGATCAAAACCTGAATTTCTAGTTCTCATCTATGGTACTGCAAATAAAGGTGAAATATCAAAAGTAGACCCAAGATTCTCTGTTAAAGTTGAGAAAAAGGAACGAAACCATGCAGATTTGAAGATCTCCTCTGCTGCAGTATCAGACTCTGCTGTGTATTACTGCGCTCTGCAGCCCACAGTCACAGGAAACACAACAGCTCTAGACAAAAACTTGATACAATCAGACACAAGAGAGAAACACTGAAGCGGATGAAAAGGACAGTGAAAATGAAGGACAGTGATAATGAAGCTGAAACGGCCACTTGCAGTAATATAATCAGAACAGTGTATAAACCCCAAAATGAATCAGACGATTGTTTAACAATCAAAATCAATAACAACACTGTACAGTGAGTGAATCTATAGCACAATACAGATGGAGATGGTGAAATCTCGACAGTCCTGTGCTTTTGGTGACAAATTAGGTTGGAAGATTTAAAAAACTGTCATTGATTCTCACATGTTCAGGGCTGTTAATGTCTGCCACAGGAAGGCAAGTGTTCACACATTCACATGCTGCTATTTTTCTAATTATATGTACAAATAAATAGATAATATTATTAGAAGGCAAATATTTTTCAGATTTGCATCAGTTAACATATTCATAAAAAATCAGATGAAATTAGAGTGAAATTTAAGCTGAATTTAAGCCACACCTTTATATATATCAAGTATGTGTGTGTGTGCGTGCGATGTGCAGTGACTTACAGCTCAGAGACTGAGAGGCTCAACAGAGAATTGAGCTGATCTTCAAACATGAACACAAGCTTTATACTGATTATATGTGTTTATTTAACTTTGTTTGTACATGCTTTGAATGTTTGTGATTTTTTTTGTCAAACTTGATTTTACTATTTCTTTTATGTCTTGCTTTTTGTTTTTGACAGGTTTGGTGTGTGGAGACAGCATTGAAGCAGATAAAGGGACAGAAAACACATCTGAAGAAACAGAAAATATTAAGCTGAGCTGCTCATATAGTACAAGCAGTGATTATGTTTGGCTTTACTGGTTCAGACACATCTCAATGGAGAACCTCCCCAGCCGGCCCGACCATCAATTTTTGAAACATGGTTAAAATAAGGTCATATGTGTTTTAACGTTGAACTAATGTTGAGTTGCTTTTCTTCGTTGGTAATGTTCTGTTTATATTTGCCCGTGATCACAAACCAGCTTTGTCCTCGTTTCTTTATTGATTATGTTATACTATTGTAAGAGGCTAAATTATCATATGCATTTGTTTAAATGACAAAACATGTCTTTGACTCAAGAAGGTCCATACTGACTCCAAAGGCAGATACTGATAAGATCAGGGCCTGCTGTGTGGACTTTGGGGGTTTTACCATGTGGTCACATGTTGATTGGTCAGTTTGAATGTCTCAGCATTTGGGCTTAAGTCACATGGTCAAGAAAGATACCAAATAGGTGGTAAAACACTGCTCTGTCTCTTTTCCTGGCCTGTCTTTTCCTGGTCTGCTCCTCTCCTTCTCTGGAGTCTATCTTCTCTGACTCTACTGCAATCAGGCTAACTTCTGGGCCTGCTCTCTTTGTCATCTCTCTCCCTCCCCCTGTCTCTTCGTCTACCTCTGGTAACTTGTTTTACATTTAAGCTGGGTACAATTTATATCATATGTTTTATCATTTCATATTTATCATTTTATACAGTTATTTGTTATTAATTCAGTTGCAATCATAGAGAATTAATGTGATTAAATCATTTCATTATCAAGTATTTGTGAATTACTTTTGATTTAACATCTACACTTAATTGCTCCATATTGCAATAACAATACAATCACATAATATCAACGCTCTCCCACATTTTAAACTATTAATACTGCCTTTATTTTTTGGTATAAGATTGCAGAAGAATGGTTTGACTAGAATGTACAGTTTTTTCCCATCAACACTGATAATTTTTTAAGTCATTCGGCAGAAACTAAAGTTCGAACTGCTGTGGTTTAAAACCCATTCTTACACTATGTTCTGGTGTGTGTTTTGTTTTCCTTTGTGTCTTCTTCCTCTCTCTTGGAATACTGCGGTTTACTCGTAGCAGTACTAATTGTGTGTGGTTTGTATGTGCGTTTAATAGAAGTATTAATTTAGTAGAAATTTTGCATCATTAATGTTATAAAAATTAAATGTAAATGAAACCGTATCAAGATCAGTGAAGTAGAAATATTCGGATGGATGAGTCAAAATTATTGAATGTGATGATATTATAGGACAAATTTAGATTAAATTAAAAATAAATGTTTGAATTTCACTTTGTATAATAGCAGATGCCAACTTAGTTGTAACCTAGTATTTCATTGACTGCAAGTTTTCTGGAAGCTCCAGTTGAGGGCATCAAGGACATACCGATGCCCTAAACCAGTGTCAGCCTGGACAGACATCTATTGCAGTTCTGTTACACCACACCAAACGTTCTGCTTTGTATGGATGTCTGACTACTACGGTGTTCTCTGAAGGTATTACTGAAGCAAAACAACAGCACCCGTTACAGTGAAATTTGTGTTCATAAAGGTTAGTGATTTGTGTGTTACAGGTCCAGTACATTTGTTATAAAGGTTAAATCCCAGCGAAAAGTTACTTTTAAAATATGCAAATGTTTTCTTCTTCCCCTCTCTCCAAACTAAACATTGGGTTGTGCTCGTTTTTGGTGATTTTCGATGTGATATTTGACTCATTTGCCATGAAGCTATAGTTCCCTCTTTCTCCATGTACAGCAAGGGTCTCAAGAAGTCCAGAAAAGGAACTAAAAACTTTGTCAAAACTTTGCTTCTATCTTCAGTGGTTCAACTGTAATCATACAAAGCTCAAAAACACATTGTGCATCAAAAGTATTGTACAAATAAATTGTTTGCTTTGCCTCATAGTAAACACACAACAACAGGTTAGGGTGTGAGCTTGCTGCTCGTAGTAAACACACACCCTGATCTGATGCGGGAGAGATTTACGCAAACAAACTTGTATTTACTGTTTGTTTTGCCTCAGTAAAGTGTTGTTGGAGCTTGGTATGTTCACAGTTGATCCACTGAAGTCACATGGAACGTTTTTTTGTGACTTATCTGGACTATGACCATCTCGGGACCATTGCTGTCTGTAGAGGACGAGGAGCATTTAATCTAAAATATTCTAGTTTGTGTTCTAAAGATGAGCAGGTCTCCAGGATGACACAAGTCAGTCATTAATAACAGAACTTATGTGAACATTTAATGTGACATTTTTTAAAAGACCAATGTAATAGTGAAATTTATCTACTAGGTGAATGGTCCTATTCACTAACGTGAGCCATCATTGTAGGACAAATGTGAACATGCAATTTTAATGATACTAATAATAATGGAATAACAATTGCTATTACTGTTGTATTGTGATTTAGTTATAACAGTCAAATAGGTCTGAACATGTCAAGGTGTAACTGTTGTGTTTGTGCGAGAGAATGGAATCATATATTCTACACGTTTTCTTAATGATTTACTGAAATATTTGTTTTGTACTCAGTTTTGCTGCAGTAATGCTAAACACAATACATGTTCTTTATGCAAAAAGACAAAAACAACTAAATATTTAGCATGCAGACCTGCAAAGTGAGGGCGCAATGTCACATTTATAGATTATAGCAGGAGTTTTCACTATTGTGAATGTGAAGTCCTTCATTCACAATGAATTGGAGTGGCAAACCTTATTATTGATTTTGTAGGATACTCACCAGGGGGCTCATGTAAGAAGACTTGTGTTGAATTCATACTAAAACATTGCGTACGGACAAAGCTGTAAATGTGCGTACGCAGTAAAAAATTCAGATGACTGCGTACACTGCGTACGCTGAATCCCACGCATATTCTCTTTGTAAATCCAAATTAACATGAAACTGAGCGCACGTGCACAAGCGCAAAACCCCTCCCTGCCTCCTACCTCTAATAAATATGGTAATGACTCTACTTTGGCAAAACCACATGAAAAAGCAATGGCAAAAGCAAGCAAAAAGAGAAACTTTGAACACAATGTGAATTGGAGGTGCTCCTATCGGAGGTAGACCGGAGATAAACAGTGTTATTTGCAAGTTGTTCTCCAGAATTAATAACAAAAGAAAAAAATAGAGTGGGAGAGTTTAGCTGACGAGGTTAACGCAGTGGGGTCTGAACTATCGTATTGTGTTAAGCTCATTTGAACATCACATATTATTTGCACACATTTATTAAATAAAAATGTTTCCTATTCACGTATGTGCATGCAGTCAATCGCTCCGATTACACTGGGAAAACCGGCGATCGCTGCAAATTGGCTTTAATGTTTGGCTGGTCAACTGTAATGGTATGGAAACCTTATAACCTGCTAGAACATGAAGATGATCCCATCCCATACAGCTGCCATTGCACGGCTCAAAGATACTTTGTAGTGTGCAATTGAACACAACTGCCTCTATGAGTCGCTAATGAAATAAAACAAACACACACAGAAGATCCAAGATGGCGCCGATGACGATGGCAGCCTCCGTGTCGTACTCTGCAGTAGTGTTTGTGTTTTTGTTAGTTTGTCCTGTCTCGAGTCATATTCCTACAATTAGTTTCACCAGAGACGAATTGTTGGACATTCGGGCACATACACCACCGAATATTTTTCCATTCCTGGATTTATCTGATGTTCTGTTGGACATTGTAGTCGGCGGAGCCGCAGTGCTACTCAAACACTTTCATGCGCGCAGACGAGGAAAGCGTGCAGGCGCGCTGGTGAAACTCAAACAGCGCGGATTTCGGACCGCGTTGCCTAGCATCCATCTAGCAAATCTCCGCTCTCTACCCAACAAAATAGACGAACTCATTCTGCTCTCTCTCAGACAAACAGGGATTTTCTGCATTCAGCTGCTCTGTGTTTCACGGAAACCTGGCTGAACGACACCATACCGGACAACGCGCTTCACCTACCGGGCTATCAGCTGTTCAGAGCGGATCGCGACGAAGAATCAACGCGGAAATCACGCGGTGGCGGGACGTGCTTTTACATCAATGAAAGGTGGTGTACAGATGTAACAGTTTTAAAAGAAGATGTGCTGTCCAGATCTCGAAGCACTGTTATTAACTGTAAGCCTCTTTACTCCCCGCGCGAATTCTGCTCGTTCATCCTCGTCAGTGTTTACATTCCTCCGCTCGCGCACGCGAGTCTGGCGATACAGAAACTAGCTGATCAGATCACGGTGTTAGAGCAACAACACCCGGACTCTGTTTTAATCATTCTCGGGATTTTAACAAAGCAAAACTGTCCCGTGAACTGCCAAAATATAGACAGCATGTTACATGTCCCACAAGAGACAGCAATATACTGGATCACTGCTATACTACAATAAAGGATGCATACCGCTCCGTCCAACGAGCAGCTTTGGGACACTCTGACCATTGTTTGATTCATCTCATTTCAACCTACAGGCAGAAACTGAAAACAGCCAAACCTGTATTAAGATCTGTGAAAAGATGGACTAAGGAAACAGAGCGGGATCTACAAGCCTACAAGTTTCCACCTCACTGACTGGAGTGTTTTTGAAGCTGCTGCAAACGATCTGGATGAGCTCACAGAGACTGTAACATCTTATATCAGTTTCTGTGAAGACGTATGCATTCCTACCAGGAATCAACTCACATACAACAATGACAAACCATGGTTCACTGTAAAACTCAGACAGCTACGTCAGGCCAAGGAGGTTGCTTACAGGAATGGGGATAGGGCCTTGTATAAGCAGGCCAAATACACACTGGAAAAGGAGATCAGAGTCGCAAAAAGGAACTATTCTGAGAAACTAAGGAGTCAGTTCTCTTCCAGCGACTCAGCATCCGTGGGGAAAAGTCTGAAAAACATCACAAACTACAAGACACCATCCCCCAGCACTGTAGACAATGAACGACTTGCAAACGACCTGAATGAGTTTTACTGCCGGTTTGAGAAAACACCCCACACCCACTCTGAACTGCTCTTCACGCCACCATTAACACCTCCACCACCCCCTGCCTCCCCCATACCTGCCCTACAGTTTAACGAAGACGAGGTGCGCCAGGTCTTCCGGAAACAGAAGAGGAAAAAAGCACCAGGCCCAGATTTTATAACACCAGCCTGTTTAAAATCCTGTGCTGACCAACTGGCCCCATCTTCACCCTGATCTTCACAGATCACTGGAGCTGTGTGAAGTGCCCTCCTGCCTCAAACGCTCTACCATCATCCCCATCCCAAAGAAACCCAAACTTACAGGACTAAATGACTACAGACCGGTGGCACTAACATCTGTGGTCATGAAGTCCTTTGAAAAACTGGTGCTGGCCCACCTGAAGGACATCACTGAACCCTCACTGCACTCTCTTCAGTTTGCCTACAGAGCAAACAGGTCTGTGGATGATGCAGTAAATATGGGACTGCATTATGTTCTGCAACACCTAGACAGACCAGGGACCTATGTGAGGATCTTGTTTGTTGACTTCAGCTCTGCGTTTAACACTATCATCCCAAAACTTCTCCTGCCCAAATTAACTCAGCTCTCTGTGCCCACCTCTGTCTGTCCGTGGATCAACAGCTTCCTAACGGACAGGCAGCAGCTGGTGAAGCTTGGAAAATTCTCATCTAGCATCCGCACAATCAGCACTGGCGCCCCCCAGGGGTGTGTCCTCTCCCCACTGCTCTTCTCCCTGTACACGAATGACTGCACATCAAAAGACTCCTCTGTGAAGCTCTTGAAGTTTGCAGACGACACCACACTTATCGGCCTCATTCAGGACGGTGACGAGTCTGCTTACAGACAGGAGGTTAAGGAGTTGGCTGTCTGGTGTAGCCACAACAACCTGGAGCTCATCACGCTCAAAACAGTGGAGATGATAGTGGACTTCAGGAGAAAACCCCCCTGCTCTCCCCCCACTGAGCATCATGGATAGCATTGTGGCAGCAGTGGAGTCATTCAGGTTCCTGGGCACCACCATCTCTCAGGACCTGAAATGGGACACTCACATTGACTCCATTGTCAAAAAAGCTCAACAGAGGCTCTACTTTCTTCGTCAGCTGAGGAAGTTTAACCTCCCAAAGGAGCTGCTGAAACAGTTCTACACCTCCATCATTGAATCAGTCATCTGCACATCAATAACTGTCTGGTTTAGCTCAGCTACTAAATACGATCTCCAAAGACTACGTCGAATAGTTCGGACTGCTGAGCGAATCACTGGTACAAACCCTTCCTACTCCCAAGAACTGTACTTATCCAGAGCGAGCAGAAGGGCTGCCAAAATCACTCTGGACCCCTCACACCCAGCACACTGCCTCTTTGAACTTTTACCTTCTGGTCGACGCTACAGAGCACTGCGCACCAGAACAGCCCGACACAGAAACAGTTTCTTCCCTCAGGCAATGCATCTCATGAACACTTGATGATAATAATTGCGAAACCAACATCACTACTTGCTATACACTTTATACACATGTACACTTATTTAACAACACACTTTACATGCCAATTTGCATATAACAGCTGCACATATAACGTTGTATATAGTAATAAACATGTACATACACTTGTCAATCTGTATATTTGCACTCACTGCTTACTTCTATTTTTTTTTTTTTTAATATATTTATTATCTGTTTTTTGTCCTGTCTCTGTAATTCTGTTGCACTGTAGAAGCTCTGTCACGAAAACAAATTCCTAGTATGTGTGAACATACCTGGCAATAAAGCTCTTTCTGATTCTGATTCTGAAATACACGTCCGCCAGACATGAAGTTGGCGTGGACCAACGCACATTGTCACGTTCATTCATCGTTAGTAAATCCAAATGTGAGCATGAAATCTGGCGTACGCAAAGTTTTTGTGCGTACGCAGCGTTGATACATGAGGCCCCTGGTGTTTGAGAGTTAAAGATGTATTTAACTGCTAGACTGATATAGATGTCTTTAGTGTTTTACACTTAATTCTTTGTCCCCAGTGCCAGCTTTTACCTCTAGCATTTCTCTCAACCTATAAAACATTAAACAGATGTAATGTATTTTACTTGTGATTCTTAGCGGTGGGTGATGTTTTCTGATTTTTTACTGCAGCCACTTAAGAAGTTTGTATTTTGTAAACTTTGTCAACAGAATTGTATTATGGAGACTGTGTTGGTTGAAGCGTAGTTTAGTTATTTAGTTAGGTATTATCTGTCTTTCTGAAGATGGTAACCCTTTACAATAATGCTGTATTAGTAAATGATAGTTAATGTATTTACTAGCATGAACAAAGAACAATACATTTAAAACATCTTTCATAATAAGAAAATACAGTTCATGTCAGCTCAGTGCATTCATATTAACAAGCATACATTTTGATTTTAATAGCATTGGGACATATTTAAATTAATTAAATGATTAATAAATGCTGTACAAGTATTCATTCTTTGTTCATGGTAGTAAATATTAACTAACTTCAACTCATGAAACCTAATTAAAAAGTGACCATTTAAATGTAGGCCTTTTTGAGTGTACTGCATGTATAGTAACCTGCATGGTTTTAATGAACTATTGTATGCTGTAAATGTTGCTGTATATTTAGAATAAATGAAATAATGTGAAATAATTTTTTATTAAATAAATTGATACACAGGCTAAGTTGTGTATTTGTATCGTGTATTTTTATTAGTAAAATTTGTTTGCTATATTTATGGACTTTGTGTTATATGTAATTTCCATTTAAGTTACGTTGAAATGTTACGGCGGTGAAACAACGTCAAGGTATCAACGTTGATCCAATTTGCAAAATTGAAAGGTAATTCAACCTTCATTCAACGTCTATAAAACGACCACAATTCACCCATGAAGAAGGTAAGAGTGTGAAACAATGTCGTGATTTCAACGGTGAATCACCGGTGGTTGTCCAACAGTGAAACAACATCACTATATAACGTTGATTCAATTTGCAAAATCGAAAGGTAATTCAACATTGATCCAACCATAGACTTGATTCAACATTGATTGGTATATACTTCTGCACACCGTTTGTGTAGCTCTGCAATAACACTTCTGAACCGCTAACTGGCAGTAGGTTATGTTCCTCTGTGCCGAGTTTCTTCGCAGGTTTTTTCTAAATGCTACAAGTAGCTCAAACTTGCTCATTCAGAGGTGGTAACAGGCAGACGTGCAACAACTTTAACCATAAGGTAAACACAAAATAAAAGTTTCCACCTGAAGCTCCTTCATGTAACTTAACACCCCGCTCCATCAGGCTCGCGACTCTCAGCACCACCCACGCTCGTCACCGCTACCAAGTCAACCAATCACAGAGCTTGCGCTACACATTGTTGCGATGTGTAGTTACATTTTTTGAGAGCCGCGCGTCGCCATCAGCCACGGCGAGGGCTATGCGACCGTGCAAAGGCTGCACCAGACCATACACGTGCGGTTGATGCAGAAGTATAAATTAGCCTTTAGGCAGTTACCGCTGTCGTCGAACAGTTAACATCTAGTGGCAGTTAAAACATTTTTAGAGAATCATTTTGATTAAAAAACTAATACTTTCATATTAATACAAAAATTATTAAACCTAAAAATTATTAAATGGATAGATCACCCAACTCTGAAAAGTGTCATTATTTACTTACTTTTGCGTATAGAAAAAATATATTGTAATATTGATATTACAGCAACATAATTACCATAACATAATTTTCATTCATTTGGCCTGCAGAGCTCAAAAGCAGAAAACAGGGGCAAAAACAAGTATTTGCTCAGCAGACCAATTTTTAATAAAATATTGCCATTTTATTGAGTTTTAATGAGGAATTTTTTCCCGTTAAGTTGAATTTTTTTATGATCAATTTTTTGTACCTTGTGGAATTTTTTTTCTGTAATTCAGTTTTTATTTCCAAAAATGAGAATATACAATTTTTACAATCAGATAATAAAATACTTTTAATGGATATTACCCCATATATCCCCCCTCCCCCCACCCTGTTCTAAGCACATCAGGAAACACAGAATAACTGTAGTTTAGACCAAGCTATTAGATAAACTACATTTAAATACATTTACAATCGTAGTATCAGACGAGGGTTAAGTGTCCAAGATTTCTTTGACTTCGCATCCCGAATCCCAAAGTTTTTGCATGACCTAGTGGAAATTTTGATTCATGAAAATAAATGAGTGAGAAGTCAACATATTTCCCATTCAAAAGATACGAGTAACATGTCTTGTGTATTCTATAGTCAATTCAAATCAATAATTGCTTTATTGGCATGACAAATGTTACAAATGTATTGCCAAAGCCTTTATAAAGTTTACATAAAAAAGTAACACACATATATGATAAAAACACACTGTAAAAGTGTAGAAGTTTATTATTAGAAAATTGTAAATTGTAGTAGTAGTAGTAAAAAAATAAATAAATAAATAAAAGATTTATCATTTTTATTATTATTATTATAAGATATTAATATATAATATAAGATAATAATAATATATATATAAGATAATAAAATATAAATAATATAACATAATTCAATATATCATATTAATCATATATATATCATATGCTATAGTCTGTCATAGTTCAGCAGTGTCACTCAGAGGAGCTCAGCAGAATGTGTGATGTCATAAACAGAACTCTGTTCTGGAATACAGAAACTGCAGTTCTGATTCTAAACTGTTGTTGGTGTTTGAGTGGTCGAGTGATTGAGAGCTATTCTGTGACTTACTGACGAATTCATTTTCGGCCTTCAGTGTTCAGGATGGCGCTGTTCAGCAGTGCATTTAAAAAGCTGTTTGACTGTTTTATCCCTTTCTGGCATCGAAGGGAGACACAGCAATGTGCAGCTCAAGAACTGGCGGCAGTAAATAAATGTTCAGAGAGCGAGGTCTGCAACTTCACTGCTAATCCCAACAAGTGCAGGAAGAAACGCCGCAAGATGGCTAAAAGAGAGGTCAAAGTCCTGCAGACTCCTGCCAGACCCTCTGTCTTAAAGCCCATCAAGGGAAAACTACCAAAGCTTTCCAGTGGCTCTGGAGACTTCATCCTTCCAGCTGCTCGCTTCAAGCCCCTGTCGCCAGTGAAAAGACCCCTAATGTGTGCCATGGAAGGACCTGAGCAAGAGTTTGTCCTGCCTGGGTGCCCTTTTTATGTGGACCCTCCCAAACTGCTGGCTGTTCCTCCACGTCCTGTTCCTGCACCAGATGAACTGTTCTCCACAGTGTGTCCTATTCCTCCTCCTCGTGCATGTGCTCCTCTGAGATCAGTGTGTTCTCTCAGCTCACTGCAGTCTCAGTCTTCAGGTTCTGCCTGGTCTGTATCTGCTTCAGAGCTCATGTTTTCTGATACTGAGGATGAGGAAAGCGAGTTTGGGGAGACCATCCAGACCTTCCTCGAGCCTGAAAGATGCCAAAGACAGATGATTGCCTGGGAAGAGGAGGAGGAGGAGGAGGAGGTGCTGGATGAGGAGTCATGGACGAGTGAAGTGTTTGAGTTTGAGGACCTCAGTGAAGCTGGAGACTCTGAGGCTGAACATGATATCTCCTCTCTGTTCTGCGTGTCTCCTGCTGATGGTGCTGAGAGCAAGCTCAGTGGGAAAGTCCTGGAGCAGCCAAAGAACAAAAGAAAAGTGCAGATGAATCTGTTCACCTGGGCAGAGGAGAAGGTGAAGGAAAAGGTGGAGAGGAATCTCCAGAAGGAGAGGGAGAGAAGAGAAAGAGAGCTGCTGCACCAGCGTTACAGAAATGATCCTAAACTGAAGCACCTGTGGATCAACAAACACAACCACAACAACAGATGGTGCTGATGCTGATCATCGTCCCTCCCCATAATATCCCACTCACCCTTTACCCACTGCACAATCCTGCCTGTAAATAAACATGTGCAATGGCTGAAAGATCTGTGTCTCTTCTTGTTTTTTATATAATATAAAATAAAAACATAATATAAAGAACATGTTAAGCAGAAACACAATTATTTTGAATCTTTTCCTAAATCTCTGTATTTACTCTGTGAAAGACGCTAAAACCATATAACTGCTAACGTTAACTCGGATACCCCACAAATGATGGCTAGTACCATAACGCAAGTCGGCGTTTCGCGAGGGTGACGTCAAAGACTGATAGAATGACGATGGTGAAGAGAACCAAACAGTCTGTATAGTTATATTTCACCCGAGTGGACACCGATAATGCTCGTTGCAACAAGTTGTTTTCTTGTAAAAGCAGAAAACACAAGCAATCTGGCTAAACATCTTTCAAAAGTGCATTAACAGAAGACAAATGCAGAGTTTTCAACTGCCTAGATACTAATGTTACATCATCCACATCCTCAGGTATGTATGCTATCAGTCATGAATAGATTAGTATGACATTAATAGTTTAATAAACACACACATTCGGTTACATTAAAAACAGTATTTTTTTTCTGCAGTGGCCTAAATAAATCTTAAATAGGGATGCTCTGATCAGGATTTGTGCAGTCGATACAGAGTACCAATTCTTTGTCTTGGTGATCAGCCGGTAGAGAGTACCGATTCTGATCTCGTCATTTACCTCCTCATGTGTTGTAGCTGTTGTAGACTCTGCATAAAATACAGGAGCGCGAGTGTATTTTCTTTTGCTTGTAAACTCATAAACATCTGCGATCGGTTCATGAGATCGGCCAGATTGGTGAGTACCGATCGAGTCATTAACTGAAATTATTAGCCGATATTGATCTACAGGTGATCGATCAGAGCATCCTTAATCTTAAACATTAAAAATGCCATTATATTCCTGTATTTACAAATAAATTAATAATAATAAACTATGCTTATTAAGAAATTATTAATTCAATTTTTACACTGCAAGAGGTTCCAAAACTGTATTACTATTAATCCTAAACACAGTCAATGCATTTATGTGAATCTTTTGATAAATCATAAACTCTCCCCGTAATGGGTTGCAGCTGGAAGGGCATCCGCTGTGTAAAACATATTATGGAAAAGTTGGCAGTTCATTCTGCTGTGGCGACCCCAGAATAATAAGGGGAAAAGAAAATGAATGAATGAATGAATCATAAACATTAGCCACAGCTGATCATTTAACTGCATTTTGCATCTCAAAGAGGGTAATTTCAACTGCAGGGAGCACAGAAAGGTCCCACGTCTGCCAGAAAAGACAAACATGTTGATTTTTCTCCAGAAGAATGGTTAAAAACAGTCATTTGCAGCCTAACATGCTCCAACTGTGTTCCTTTAACCCATTGTACATTCTTTTACAAGAAAACAGATGTACTTGTTTTACAATTAATGGTTTTATGTTAGTTTGCATTACAATAGTAATAATAAAATTAATAATAAAAATAAAAAGTGGTGCTAATTCTGTTCAATTTGTTTGTTTTGTTTTGTTTTTTTAAAAAACATTAAATTACCGTACCAATAAGTAGTATCGATAAGAGTAGTAATCCCATTAAAACCTTAACAACACCCATCCCTATTGCTAATATTTTATCAAAATAAAAAGTTTGAGATCTCAGCACCATTTCAACTAAACGATACTTAACTGAGCTCCCTCTACTGACCTTTATTATTTTTGTATGATGAAAAGTAACTGTGTTTGGTGCTGTAATATTGAATTGAAAAAATGTAAAAACCAAACATGTGAAATACTGAAACTGATTCAATCATCCAGTTTCAGCAACACATCTTGTTCCATTACACACTGTACAATAATTCATTATTTCATTTGGGTATTTAAATGTGGTTGTCTTTCTCTAAACTTAGTGTGTGTGTGTGTGTGTGTGTGTGTGTGTGTGTGCGCGTGTGTGTGTGTGTGTGTGTGTGTGCTAGGCTTGGGGCGGTATCCAAATTTTGATACCATCAAACCTCCTCTCTATTTTACCTCGTTAAACAGTATTACCGTGCATAATAAAAAAAATTATGATGTAAGGCTCAGACAGCGTCACCAAACTGTTGACTTGTGCCAAACCATTCAGAAACTGAATACTGTATATGCAACATTAGGTTCGCGGTCACCTGTTTGTCTTGTTCGTATTAGAGATCTGTGCGGGATGCTCTCTCTCATTCACACACATACACACACACACACACACACACACAAGCAGACAAGCACACAAACACACAAACAGCAGCGCGCGTGCTCGCTCGGGAACGATATTGTTACACCACCCGCCCCCGTTCAAATTACAGCAGTTACTGACCGCTCCAGCACTTTAATCGCAAATTTATACCTGCACCGCAGGAAATCTGGTCTGGTCCCGAGGCTCCAACTGTACAACAGGGGGAATGCAGACCTCTAGTTCGTATTTACTACGCCTCCCTTCTTGTTCGGTCGAAACACGAAATACTGCCAAACTGCAGAGGTTGTGTTCTTTTTCGAGACCAGGTCACTTAGTGTGCAACACGCCATCTTATCTTACCTCACCTCTCTCTCTCTCTCTCCTCCATACTGTCCCGTGATGACAATCACGCATACACATTTTTAGGCATTAAATAAATCATATTTAATATTTAATACTTGTCTCCTATATAACGGCATTGTTTTTTATAACAGTATAACAGTATTGAAACTGACAGTTGCTATTTTTAGATCCCGCGGTATACCATATTACCGCCCAAGTCTAGTATGTGTGTGTGTACATGGCCATATCGAATGACTTTTTAATGTTGATCTGTTTCAAATGAATGACTGAACTATAGAAATGTACCACAAGAGGGCAGCATCCCTCAAAAGTGCAATAAACAGTCAGAAGCAGAGAACAACATGAAGACTTGATATATCAAGAAAACAGCAGCAGAGATGAAACAGTGAGCTACAGTAAAGACAGATCTCAGTAATGTCAACACTGGTGATTATTCTTCTTTTCTTCACAGCACAGGACTTTGGTAAGAATCATTTACAATCTCTTATTTGATTATCTGTGAGTTACTTTATATGTGTCAATATTAACAGTTGAATATTTATTTGCAGTGTGCAGGGGGCAAGACAAGTTCAACAGCCTTCAGGAGAAATGACTGAAAATGAAGGAGATCAAGTCAATTTAATGTGTAATTACACTACTACAGCTTCAGACACAAATACTTATCTCTTCTGGTACAAACAGCTGCCAAACAGATCACCAACATTCATCCTGAATAAAATTCCATTTAGTGAAGGAACTATTGAGCCTGAGTTTAACAAGAGATTTTCAGCAAAACTGAATTCAACATTAAGAACAGTTCCTCTGCTGATCCAGGATCTGCGAGTGTCAGACTCTGCTGTGTATTACTGTGCTCTGAGGCCCACAGAGACTCAAACACACTCAACACTCACACAAAAACACTGCGAGCCTCTGAGCAGTGTTGATCAACTAGTTTTCTTTAAATCAGGCCTAAATAAGAAACAGAATGTGCTTAAATATCATATTCTATGTGATGCCCCAACCCCCCCCCCCCCTTTTTTTTTTACCCAAACCATTCTTCATATGTTTTTAATTGCATTTCATCATGCAATATATAATAAAGGTCAGTAGAGGGAGATCAATAGCTTGTGATCTATAAAAACAACTCAACAGTAGAATGAGTGCAGGTGTAAGTAAACTAAGTAAACGTCTTTAACTTAAATATTGACTTAATTAAACAACTTTAAATCATCATAGGCCATAATCATAAATAAATAAAATAATGTATTCTGCTTTATGTATACTTACAGGAAGGTTTCTACCCAAAGTTTTATAAATGAGACCCCTGGTCAACGCTGCTGTATGTAAAAAGGTCCCCAAAGCTATTTTCTCTTTAAAAGACGTCCAAACTAAGACATCTTTGCTAAAACAAGGCTAGATTTGGGCTGTCAGTGAGAATCTAATAGACGTCTAACAATAGTCCACAAATAGTCTAGTCATCAAACAGACAGAATTCACACAGGTAGTCATTCATTCCTGTCTAATTAAAAAGAAGTCTAGTTTTGGTCTATTGTTTGATGTGACTTCTTTTAGATTTTCACTTTCATACATGAACAATGTTGATCTGGATCTGAAATGTTCTTTAAAAACATTTCTGCATTCTTATTAAATAACCTAAAGGTTAAATGTGAATAATTAATATTGTATCTATAATCATATCTCCTGCCAGTGAGGTACTCAAGATTCAGTTATTGAGCTTCACTGCACTTATAGCACCAGTGACCAATACACATCAATACACAAAGTGTTTTCTCTCTGTTGTAATAAAATGAAATGAGTGGAGCAGTGGGTGGAGTTTATTCACACTGCTGAGAGTGAAAGAGTTCAGTCAAACACTGTTTCTGCATCACTGACTCTATAAAGACAACATGTTTCTCTTCATCTGCATTATAATACAGCTTTACATGGGTAAGAGATATTCAGTCAATCCATGTTTATTATTATTATGAATAAACAACTAAAATGATACAAGTCTATTTGGGGTATTGCAAATCTATTTCTGATTAATTGAGACTTTTTTTCCCACAGGAACTGCAATTGCAGATAAAATACATCCCCTGTCTTCAGACAAACATGTAGCTGAGGGTGAAAATGTGACTCTGTCTTGTAATTACAGCACCAGTACTGGCACTGTTGACTCTCTCCAGTGGTATCGCCAGTATCCAGGAGCAAAACCAGAGGTTTTACTTTCTCTAAATGAATATTCAAACAGCTCTAAGCTTGATCTTCGTCTGTTTTCAACCGCTGTAAAAGCCCTGAAGCGTGTGGATCTGCTGCTCTCCTCTGCTGCAGTATCAGACTCTGCTGTGTATTACTGTGCTCTGAAGCCCACAGTCACAGGAAACACACAGATACTGAACAAAAACTTAAAGCACAGTATTGAGTCTGTAATAAACAAATGTGAACACATGCTGAACTGCTCTCAACAAATGTTCAGGAGAAAACACACAAAATGTTCGCTGAGACTTTCGTCTGTAAGAGCACTTCATAATAATTGTATAAAATCATGATACATTTATTTTCAGAAGCAGACCACTGGACAGCCCGATTTATGATGATGGTTTATGATGTTCCATCTGAATATTATGGTGTTATGATCACCAGCAGTGTTGCCCTTACAGGCTGCTGGAGAACATTCACATTCAGCCGACCTACTACTCTCAAAAGTCATTGCACCAACTAACTCCTGCCATAGCTGGACACTAATCTGGACACACGCAGAGCTGACGCTCATTATTACTAATGACATGAACTTGATACACACCACACACACTCACTTCAGGGCTGAGTCTTGTATCCTGTAAGTGAGCATTACTAAGTGTTATTCTTGCCTTGTCTAGCCATGTTTTTGACCCTTACTTTGTTTATTGTTCATGTTGTTTTGCTGCCTGTCCGGACCATTTGCCTGTTTATTTCAACCACTCTCTGGATTACCTGTACGCTCCGGTTTGCACCTGTTTTGACCTTTGCCCGCCTGACGATTATAAAATAAAGCTGAGTTTGGGTCCACCCCAACTCATTGCCATATGTGTAATCTGTTGTTTGTTGTGTGCTGGTAAACTTCACACCAATATTGCCTGATGTACATCAATGTTCATCTGGCTCAGAAAGAATTTCTTTGCTTTTTATATTTCCTGACAGTGAAGTAACTCAAGATTCAGTTATTGAGCTTCACTGCACTTACAGCACCAGTGACCAATACACATCAATACACAAAGTGTTTTCTCTACTATTGTTAGGAAATAAAATGAGTGGAGCAGTGGGTGGAGTTTATTCACACTGCTGAGAGTGAAGGAGTTCAGTCAAACACTGGTTCTGCATCACTGACTCTATGAAGACAACATGTTTCTCTTCACCTGCATTATAATACAGCTTTACATGGGTAAGAGATATTCAGTCCATCCATGTTTATTATTATGAATAAACAACTAAAATACCGTAAATATATTTGAGGCTTTTCTATATCTATTATTTTATTTTTGATTAATTTTTCCCGCAGGAACTGCAATTGCAGATGAAATACATCCTCTGTCTTCAGACAAACATGTAGCTGAGGGTGAAAATGTGACTCTGTCTTGTAATTACAGCACCAGTACTGGCAATGTCGGCTCTCTCCAGTGGTATCGCCAGTATCCAGGAGCAAAACCAGAGTTTTTACTTTCTCTAAATGAATTTTCAAACACATCTGAACCTGATCTTCGTCTGTTTTCAAATGCTGTAAAAGCACTGAAGCGTGTGGATCTGCTGCTCTCCTCTGCTGCAGTATCAGACTCTGCTGTGTATTACTGTGCTCTGCAGCCCACAGTCACAGGAAACACACAAACACTGAACAAAAACCTAAAACATCAGCATGTTAGAATTTGATGGATTAAAAAGTTTTAAATGGTTGTACAATTGTTAAATAGTTATAATCTTACCTGTAGCTACTACAGTATATGTTATCTGAAGTCCAGAACACACTGGTCAAGCAGCAATGCAAAAACTACATGAACTAATCAAAGGTAGGAATATTTGCACATTAATAAAAGTTTTTTTTTCTTTTGGAACAAAATGATCAAAAACTGAGAATCTGTGGTGATGCCAAAGAAAAATAAGTTTAGGTTCCTTTAAGAACCTTTCAATGATCAGTTCTTCAAATAACATTGAAACAACCAACAGAAATGTATTGCAAAGAATCTTCTGTGGAATTTAAACGTTCTTGAAGGGGCATTAATGCCAATAAGGAGTAGCAGAAACAAACTATTTAAAGTTATTATTGTTACAACTGTGTCAATCATCCAGTTTCAGCAATAAATCACGTTCCATTACACACTGCACAATAATAAAGAGAATACACTTTATGTGTGTGTGTGTGTGTGTGTGTGTGTTTGTGTGTGGCCTTACTGAATGATTTTTAATGTTGATCTGTTCCATATAACTAAAACCATATAACTGCTAACGTTAACTCGGATACCCCACAAATGGTACGTAGACATACAGAATGATTTTTAATGTTGGTCTGTTTCAAATGAATGACTGAATTATACAAATGTACCACAGGAGGGCAGCATCCCTCAAAAGTGCAATAAACAGTCTGAAGCAGAGAACAACATGAAGACTTGATATATCAAGAAAACAGCAGCAGAGATGAAACAGTGAGCTACAGTAAAGACAGATCTCAGTAATGTCAACACTGGTGATTATTATTCTTCTCTTCACAGCACAGGACTTTGGTAAGAAAGATCATCATTTACAATCTCTTATTTGTTTATCTGTGAGTTACTTTATATGTGTCAACATTAATAGTGGAATATTTATTTGCAGTTTCAAGACAAAGTTCAACAGCCTTCAGGAGAAATGACTGAAAATGAAGGAGATCAAGTCAATTTAATGTGTAATGACTAGGGCTGGGCGATGTGGGCAAAAAATCATATCTCTGTATTTTTAGGAGGAACGACAGTTTACGATATATATTCGGTATTTTTCCATAAATGGTTACTTGAGAGTCAAAGCCCTTATTAAAACTTTATTTACAGCTTCAGACACAAATACTTATCTCTTCTGGTACAAACAGCTGCCAAACAGATCACCAACACTCATCCTGAATAAAGCTCCATTTAGTGAAGGAACTATTGAGCCTGAGTTTAACAAGAGATTTTCAGCAAAACTGAATTCAACATTAAAAACAGTTCCTCTGCTGATCCAGGATCTGCGAGGGTCAGACTCTGCTGTGTATTACTGTGCTCTGAAGCCCACAGAGACTCAAACACACTCAACACTGATGCATATATTGAGCAGCCTTTAGGACTGTGGCACATTAAGGAGGAGACTGTAAGACTGTGTTCATGTGTGTTCAGTCAAACTCCTCCTACAGGTCTTTATCACAGGTTTACTACAGTACAACTTCATCAAAGAGAGGCTCAAACAACAGTCTACTGAACACTTCAACAAGTTCATCACATCTAAATGAGTATTTTAATAACTACTCTAATGCCAAACTGGCAAAGAATCTTCTTCCTCACATTTCTCTGGGGTAAGTCAAAATCCTCAAGTACACATTTAGTGATATTCATCTAATAAGTGAATTTGATCCTCATCAGTGATGTTTTATTTGATCTTACAGGACGTGTTTCTCTGGATAAAGTTGAACAAAACTCAAGAGTTGAAACTGCTGTTGAAGGTGAAGATGTAATAATCAACTGTCAGTATGAAACCAGTGATACATCGCCGGATCTCTTCTGGTACCAGCAAAAAGTCAACAGAGTCCCAGAATACATGCTGAACAGATTCAGTTCTGATGAAAAGCAATTCAAGGATAGATTTAGCAGCAAACTCAACACAAGCTCAAAATCATTTCCACTGAAGATCCAGGATGTGTGTGTGTCAGACTCTGCTGTGTATTACTGTGCTCTGAGGCCCACAGAGACTCAAACACACTCAACACTCACACAAAAACACTGTGAGCCTCTGAGCAGTGTTGATCCACTAGTTTCTTTAAATCAGGCCTGTAAAAGGGAATATATCATGCCCCCCCTCCTTTTTTTTACCCAAACCATTCTTCATATGTTTTAATTGCTTTTCATGATACAATAAATAATAAAGGTCAGTAGAGGGAGATCTATATGTTGTGTATTATATGTTCTATATGTTGTGATGTATTAAAAATCTGACTCAATAGTAGACGTCTAACAATAGTCCAAAAATAGTCTAGCACACAAACAGACAGAATTCACATGTGAAGTCATTCATTCCTGTCTAGTTGATAAGGAGTTTATATTTGCACTATTGGTTGATATTTATTCGCTTTTCACTGACAGCATACATTTAGCATTATGTTTGGATGTCTACTAGATGTCTCTAAACACAACAAATGCTTGCTAGGAGTTTTGTTTTTAAGAATACTTTTTAATCTAATGAAAACTCTAATGATAAATGTAGTTACAGAAGCAGACCACTGTGAGGCGCAATCTATGATGAAGATTTATGATGCTCCAGCTGTGAACTGTACAGTATGTCAAATCTCTTGTTTGTTGTGTGCTGGTAAACTTCAGATTAATATTGCCTGCTGTATATCAACAATGTTGATCTGGATCAGAAATGTTCTTTTAATGGCTGCATTCTCAGTAAATAACCTAAGTCAGGGTTCTTGCACCATTTTAAAAGTAAAATTTAATGCTTTTTAAGACCTTTTTAAGACCTCAACATATATAATTTAAGACCCAAAAATTTCATAATTTCTTTGGAATAGGCTACTCCATTTAGTGTCCTCATTCGATTTAAATGAATTATGCCTCACAGCTCTTTTGCCTTTTTATGAATGAGTCGTTTATATGTGTTAACATTACTTATTCATAACATAGGCTATAGGCCACTTGGAAGTTGAAACAAAAAAATAAAGTAAGTCCTCTGTAACATCTTAACATCTCAGCACTCTAAATAGGTCTAGGTGCATACACTTAGCCTTTAAATTGGCCAACACACCAATAAAAATAAGTCTTTCTTAAATTCAATTAAAATAAATGATAAATGACGGGTATTTGGCAATAATGAAATTAAGATAAAGGCTCTGTGGGATTTATTTCGCCACTTCTCTTCACAATCTGCATTAAGGCGATGGTGAAGCTGAATAATAAAAGAATAATGCCAACATTAGCCTATATACTCTGACTACATGATTTTATGGTTTAATTTTAATATTTAGTTATAATTTGAAAATTCTTTAACGTTACTCATAAAGATTAGGCTACGTGTTTTTGTGGAGGAACATTATTGAATTCACTGTAAATGGCTTTAGCGCAGTCCTGCACTCACTGAGCAGCTCTGAACACCCTTTCACCGCTGCTGCTACTAACCAGGATGCACTACTGATCTGGCTAATTTAGCGTGTTTTAGGTAGGATTGTTTGTTCATCTTCCACCAGTCAAGAACATTCATTTCATTTTCCATGACAGTGGTTTCAATGTAGCGAGTGAGCTCGTCAATTTCCCTGTCAGCTTGCTGTACATTGCAGTTTAGCACTCTACTGTAATTCGCAGTGTATGAGCAACCGCCGAAATACCTTAGCGGCTAGAATAACTGTTCTTATTAAACTAACAGCTGGCCTTACAGCAGTGAAAAACTCACCCTTTTTGACTTCATCATCATTTGTTTCACCTTTGCAGGGATGGATTTTAATGTTGTAACAAACAGTTTGATTACTTTCTCGCGCTAATCGAAATGCATCACATGACTGTTCATTTACTGCGCAAGCTCAAGCCTGGCCCAACCCCGTCTTAAATGATAGAAATCAAGTCCGAACCCACCCGAACCTGTCAGGTTCGGGCAAAGATCTTCAAATCTAGTCTGAACTAGTAACATTGTTAGGTCTAGCTGCAAAAAATGCATGGATTAACCTGGACTCGCTATGACTAGCTGCTGCAACGTACCGCTGATGTTTTCCTCCTTTCATGTGCGACTCAACTGCTTTAAGCCCCATGGTCCCTAAAGAAAAGGTCTTTGTTTCACACATACTAAATTATCAACTATTAGAAGTTTTACAGTGGACCACTGTGCTTCCGTATCCTTATTAGGGACACCGGCTGAAAATTTAATACCTACAGCTACTTTAAGGTAAATTTAAGACAATTTAAGACCTTAATTTCATGGATTTTAATTTAAGACATTTTAAGATTTCTTAAGGACCCACAGGAACCCTGTAAGTGTTAAATGTGATCAATTAATAATATATGAGAATATCTCTTGACAGAGTGAAGTACTCAAGATTCAGTTATTGAGCTTCACTGCACTTACAGCACCAGTGATCAATACACATCAATACACAAAGTGTTTTCTCTCTGTTGTTATAAAATGAAATGAGTGGAGCAGTGGGTGGAGTTTATTAACACTGCTGAGAGTGAAAGAGTTCAGTCAAACACTGTTTCTGCATCACTGACTCTATGAAGACAACATGTTTCTCTTAACCTGCATTATAATACAGCTTTACATGGGTAAGAGATATTCAGTCCATCCATGTTTATTATTATGAATAAACAACTAAAAAAAAGACTTTAAATATGTTTGAGGTTTTGCATATTTATTATTTTATTTTTGATTAATTGAGATATATTTTCTCCATAGGAACTTCAATGGAAGATGAAATACATCCCCTGTCTTCAGACAAACATGTAGCTGAAGGTCAAAATGTGACTCTGTCTTGTAATTACAGCACCACTGGCAATGTTAACTCTCTCCAGTGGTATCGCCAGTATCCTGGAGCAAAACCAGAGTTTTTACTTTCTGTCACTGAATACTCAAACACATCTGAGTCTGATCTTCGTCTGTTTTCAAACGCTGTAAAAGCACTGAAGCGTGTGGATCTGCTGCTCTCCTCTGCTGCGGTATCAGAATCTGCTGTGTATTACTGTGCTCTGCAGCCCACAGTCACAGGAAACCCACAAACACTGAACAAAAACCTAAAACATCATGTTTGAATTTGTTGGATTTCAAATTTGCAATATGTTTGCAAAATAGTTATTTAGTTATAATTTTATCTGTAGCTATGTTATCTGAAGTCCGTAACACACTTGTCAAGCAGCAATGCAAAAACTACACAAACTGATCAAAATATTTCAGAATGTTTAAATGTTCACAACAGGTTTTTGTCTTCCCTTGTTCTTAATGGTTATTGATGAACTGTGTATTTTTAACAGTGAAATAAAAAGGGGCAGAAGGAGCGTTTGGAAACTTATTTCATTTACACCACTGCTATGAGTGTGAGCATTTGCTGCTTCTCATAGTTCAGCAGTGTCACTCAGAGGAGCTCAGCAGAATGTGTGATGTCATAAACAGAATTCTGTTCTGGAATACAGAAACTGCAGTTCTGATTCTAAACTGTTGTTGGTGTTTGAGTGGTCGAGTGATTGAGAGCTATTCTGTGACTTACTGACAAATTCATTTTCAGCCTTCAGTGTTCAGGATGGCGTTGTTCAGCAGTGCATTTAAAAAGCTGTTTGACTGTTTTATCCCTTTCTGGCATCGAAGGGAGACACAGCAATGTGCAGCTCAAGAACTGGCGGCAGTAAACAAATGTTCAGAGAGCGAGGTCTGCAACTTCACTGCTAATCCCAACAAGTGCAGGAAGAAACGCCGCAAGACGGCTAAACGAGAGGTCAAAGCCCTGCAGACTCCTGCCAGACCCTCTGTCCTAAAGCCCATCAAGGGAAAACTACCAAAGCTTTCCAGTGGCTCTGGAGACTTCATCCTTCCAGCTGCTCGCTTCAAGCCCCTGTCGCCAGTGAAAAGACCACTAATGTGTGCTGTGGAAGGACCTGAGCAAGAGTTTGTCCTGCCTGGGTGCCCTTTTAATGTGGACCCTCCCAAACTGCTTCCTCCACGTCCTGTTCCTGCACCAGATGAACTGTTCTCCACAGTGTGTCTTACTCCTCCTCCTCGTGCATGTGCTCCTCTGAGATCAGAGTGTTCTCTCAGCTCTCTGCAGTCTCAGTCTTCAGGTTCTGCCTGGTCTGTATCTGCTTCAGAGCTCATGTTTTCTGATACTGAGGATGAGGAAAGCGAGTTTGGGGAGACCATCCAGACCTTCCTCAAGCCTGAAAGATGCCAAAGACAGATGATTGCCTGGGAAGAGGAGGGGGAGGAGGAGGAGGTGCTGGATGATGAATCATGGACGAGTGAAGTGTTTGAGTTTGAGGACCTCAGTGAAGCTGGAGACTCTGAGGCTGAACATGATATCTCCTCTCTGTTCTGCGTGACTCCTGCTGATGGTGCTGAGAGCAAGCTCAGTGGGAAAGTCCTGGAGCAGCCAAAGAACAAAAGAAAAGTGCAGATGAATCTGTTCACCTGGGCAGAGGAGAAGGTGAAGGAAAAGGTGGAGAGGAATCTCCAGAAGGAGAGGGAGAGAAGAGAAAGAGAGCTGCTGCACCAGCGTTACAGAAATGATCCTAAACTGAAGCACCTGTGGATCAACAAACACAACCACAACAACAGATGGTGCTGATGCTGATCATCGTCCCTCCCCATAATATCCCACTCACCCTTTACCCACTGCACAATCCTGCCTGTAAATAAACATGTGCAATGGCTGAAAGATCTGTGTCTCTTCTTGTTTTTTATATAATATAAAATAAAAACAATATAAAGAACATGTTAAGCAGAAACACAATTGTTTTGAATCTTTTCCTAAATCTCTGTATTTACTCTGTGAAAGACGCTAAAACCATATAACTGCTAATGTTAACTCGGATACCCCACAAATGGTACGTAGACATACAGAATGATTTTTAATGTTGTTCTGTTTCTAATGAATGACTGAACTATAGAAATGTACCACAGGAGGGCAGCATCCCTCAAAAGTGCAATAAACAATCTGAAGCAGAGACCAACATGAAGACTTGATATATCAAGAAAACAGCAGCAGAGATGAAACAGTGAGCTACAGTAAAGACAGATCTCAGCAATGTCAACACTGGTGATTATTATTCTTCTCTTCACAGCACAGGACTTTGGTAAGAAAGATCATTTACAATCTCTTATTTGTTTATCTGTGAGTTACTTTATATGTGTCAACATTAACAGTTGAATATTTATTTGCAGTGTGCAGGGGGCAAGACAAAGTTCAACAGCCTTCAGGAGAAATGACTGAAAATGAAGGAGATCAAGTCAATTTAATGTATAATGACTAGGGCTGGGCGATGTGGGCAAAAAAATCATCTCTCTGTATTTTTAGGAGGAACGACAGTTTACGATATATATTCGGTATTTTTCCATAAATGGTTACTTGAGAGTCAAAGCCCTTATTAAAACTTTATTACAGTGTTTGAGCAAAATAGAATTCACTGTGTGATAAATACTGAACTTATAATCAGTGAATATGCGGTGGTTCCACTATCAAAATGCGGTATAAATTTGTCCTATTTTGGCCTTTTTAATTCTTTTGAACACATTCAGGAGCTGCTTGTCAATTTGACAAGGCTTTTATGTTCATTCTTGCTGTCAATTACGGAAGAAATGATTGACAAACATGCATGCGAGAGTGAGTCAGATTTGTCCAGGGAGTCAGATTTCGGTACTGCATGATCCTCCATGTCGCATGTAGTGATGGTTCATTCTTGAACGTTTCATTCATTTTGAACAAATCTTTTGTATGACTCGGGGAGTGAATCATTCGTTTGCGCATGTACACATTTGTGCAAGTGGAGCTCACATGCTTCCTTGGAGTGGTCTGTTACGCTCAGAATGCGCACGTGTGGCCTCAAACCATATCGATATGAATGATATTGCATAATCCTGCATCGCATTGGGGAATCATATCGATATATCCCCAGAACTTGATACTGAATACTGCCCAGCCCTAGTAATTACACTTCTACAGCTTCAGATATTGATCTTTTCTGGTACAAACAGCTGCCAAACAGATCACCAACACTCATCCTGAATAAAGCTCCATTTAGTGAAGGAACTATTGAGCCTGAGTTTAACAAGAGACTTTCAGCAAAACTGAATTCAACATTAAAAACAGTTCCTCTGCTGATCCAGGATCTGCGAGTGTCAGACTCTGCTGTGTATTACTGTGCTCTGAAGCCCACAGAGACTCAAACACACTCAACACTGATGCGTATATTGAGCAGCCTTTAAGACTGTGGCACATTAAGGAGGAGACTGTGTTCATGTGTGTTCAGTCAAACTCCTCCTACAGGTCTTTATCACAGGTTTACTACAGTACAACTTCATCAAAGAGGCTCAAACAACAGTCTACTGAACACTTCAACAAGTTCATCACATCTAAATTAGTATTTTAATAACTACTCTAATGGCAAACTGGCAAAGAATCTTCTTCCTCACATTTCTCTGGGGTAAGTCAAAATCCACAAGTACACATTTAGTGATATTCATCTAATAAGTGAATTTGATCCTCATCAGTGATGTTTTATTTGATCTTACAGGACGTGTTTCTCTGGATAAAGTTGAACAAAACTCAAGAGTTGAAACTGCTGTTGAAGGTGAAGATGTAATAATCAACTGTCAGTATGAAACCAGTGATACATCGCCGGATCTCTTCTGGTACCAGCAAAAAGTCAACAGATTCCCAGAATACATGCTGAACAGATTCAGTTCTGATGAAAAGCAATTCAAGGATAGATTTAGCAGCAAACTCAACACAAGCTCAAAATCATTTCCACTGAAGATCCAGGATGTGTGTGTGTCAGACTCTGCTGAGTATTACTGTGCTCTGAGGCCCACAGAGACTCAAACACACTCAACACTCACACAAAAACACTGTGAGCCTCTGAGCAGTGTTGATCCACTAGTTTCTTTAAATCAGGCCTGTAAAAGGGGACATATCATGTTTTAAATATCACACTCTCTGTGATGACCCCCTTTCTACACAAACCAATTTTCATGTTTTAATTGTTTTTCATCATACAATAAATAATAAAGGTCAGTAAAAAGAGAACAATACCTTGTGATCTACAGTACAAAAACAACTCAACAATAGAATGAGTGCAGCTATAAGTAAACGAAGTAAAAAAAAAACTTAAATATTGACTTAATTGAACAACTTTAAATCATCATATGAACCATAATCATTAAAAAATACATTAAAAAAAATCTATTGTGCTGTACGTTCACTTTTAGGAAGGTTTCTAGGTTAAGTTTTATAAATGACACCCTCTTTTCAATGCTGCTGTTTGGTAAAGGTCCTTTTTACACACAAAGCTATTTTCTCTTTAAAAGACGTCCAAACAAAGATATCTTTGCTAAGAAAAGGGTAAATTTGGGCTGTCAGTGAGAATCTAATAGACGTCTAACAATAGTCCACAAATAGTCTAGTCATCAAACAGACAGAATTCACATGTGAAGTCATTCATTCCTGTCTAGTTGATAATAAATCTAATTTTGGACTATTGATTGAGGACTATTCGATTTTCACTGACAGCATATATTTAGCATTGTGTTAGGATGTCTAATACAAAATCTTTTTTTTTTTTTGGAGCTATAGCGTTCAGTATAATTAACTGATTTGCACAATTGTTAAGTTGTTACAATACCTGTAGCTACTATTTGTTATCTGAAGTCCATAACATACTGGTCAAGCAGCAATACCAAATATACATAAGCTGATCACAATACTTGCCTATAACTATAAACACACCAGTGTATATTGAGTTTGAGTGCAGCTCAGGCTCCTCCCAGCAGCAGAGCAAGTGATATGAATTGACTGCTGCTTCAACAGATGCAGAAAGAGGAAGAGCAGCACAACATCTCTGCAGATTCTTCAACACTTTCAGAGGATTTCAGCTTCATATAATGGCTTTCTGGAAAAGTGCCATTGTGGTCATAATTCTGTATATCAAAGGTAAAATTATCAAAATGACTTAGATTTAATATATGTATTTTTGAAATGAAAGTTATTTATGTGTGTAATGTGAATATTTATACATTTATTTGTAAATCTATTTCAGGATGTGATTCTCAGGATAAAGTTGATCAGCACAAAAACACTCAATCTGCTTTTGAAGGTGATACTGTAACCATTGACTGCACATATCAGACTTCTTCTACAACACCCACTCTATTCTGGTACCAGCAGAAAGTCAATGGAGTCCCCAAACACATGCTCAATAAAATCACTAACACATCTGGACACACTGAGGATGAATTCAAGGAGAGATTTCATGCAGCTCTCAACAAAACTTCAGTTCCTCTGACAGTCAAGGATGTGCGAGTGTCAGACTCTGCTGTGTATTACTGTGCACTGAGGCCCACAGTGACTCAAACACACTCAACACTCACACAAAAACACTGTGAGCCTCTGATATGAATTTTATACTTAATTACACTTAAGAAACAGATTTGTGCCACAAAAGTATTCCTTCCTTTACAGAATCCAATAAAAACAATGTCAATTTCATTTTAAAATGGCAAATTCCTACAATTTGAAACAATTTTATTTATATTTAGCAGTTCAGTAGTCAGTGCTGACTGCACTAAACCTTTAACAACTAAAACAAATCAAACAAAGAAACTAACAATACATCACTCAGCCATTGAGAAAAGCTAACATTATTTTCTTTAAGTAAAATAAATGAAAAAAGCAAACAAAAAATGAGATTCGGCTTTTTAGAAATTGTTTTGTTGCTCTTTGCTAATAATGAGATCAAGTCTATAACAGCCTCAGTTTCAGTCTTTATTTTTATATTATACTTATACTTTTTATATTTTGTTCCTATATAATATATAATTATTATAATATATAATCATAAATCAGTTGCTTCATATATGACACAGACAGTAAAAATGTGTTTAACCTCTGGGTGGCGATGTATACATGTACAACACACACACACAGACACACACACACACACGTTTGTTTTTGTGAAAAGTAGGGACATTACATAGGTTTCCATTCAATTTATACTGTCCAAACCGTATATTGTATTGCCCTCACCCCACCCTACCCCTAAACCCAACCATCACAGGAGACTGTGTGCAGCTTTACTCTCTGATTAAACTCATCTTGTGGGATTCATAAGCTTTTTGAGAAATGAGGACGTCACCAATGTCCTCATATTTCACCTCATTTTTGTAATACCTGTGTCATACCTATGTCATTATACAGATTTGTGTTCTGATATGTCACAAAATCACGTACACACACACACACACACACACACGCACACACACACGCACACACACACGCACACACACACAAACACACACAAAACATCTACTGTTGAACATCATCAATGCTTGAAGCACATTTTCCTGTCATGTGACAATTTCCTTGATAAACTTGGGTTGCAGCTGGAAGGGCATCTGCTGCTGGATAACTTCTTTTCGCTGTGGCGACCCCTGATCAATAAAGGGACTAAGCCAAAAAGGAACATGAATGAATGAACTTACACCTACAACCTCAAGAGTTGTTGATTCAGCTCATTTTAAATAAGTAGTTTGAACATATATTGTATAATTATATTATCTGCAATGACAGGATGTTTTGGCAAAGACTATTAGGAGTGTAAATCTGCCACTGAAGGACATCAGGTCAGCCTGTGAATATAAAATATTTCAGTATAATACTATTATTAGCTTTACTTGTAAATTCAGCGCTCAAATGACCACCCTGGCTCAAATGACCACCATCTTTGAAAAATATTCAAACATGACTCCTTGGATTGGCTGTTTTTTTAAGTTATGCTGGGAAAAAGGAAATTTTTAAACACATTTTTGTCTCTTTCTTCTCATTAAACAATTGTATTTGTATTGCTTAAAGGTGATATATTAACTGAACTTCTGTTGAGTGTAATATACTTTGCATACTAATGAAACATTTTTCGCAGAAGTAGATCAAGCTGATAGAAATGCATAGGTCTGATTGTCTAAAATTAACTTAAGCACTGTTAAGCACTGTAATTAACTTCCTGTGAGCAGAAATGTGTTAAAACTGAACACAGAATATGTGCAGTTGAGAAAAGTCTCATGCTTTTAATGTTGTGCAGAGAATGTGTAGAGGATGTATGTATGGGTGCGGCCAATAGAGGACTGGAGAATGATTGACAAGTGACCAATTTCACTAAACTCCACCTGTTAATATCAGTTGCCTATATAAGTTGAAGTCAGGAAACAGATGTGGTTGCGCACCAATGAATGTAACAATTCAACAACTTTGCAGAAATCTTTTTTTTTAGTGTACTGATGAAACACAAACATGGATCAAGCAGAAGCTCTGAGTTTAAATACAGATTTAATGGCCCAAATTCAGTTCCTCTCCTGATCCATTGTGTGATTCTCATAAAAACACCACCAAACACACCAAGAATATTTGACATTTTCTGAACAAATGATGGCAGATGTTTTTGGGTCAACATGAAAGTTATGATGACAATTAGTTATATAGAATAAAGCCATTGCCCCTTGCTAGACTTAACAGCATTAAATAAAAATAGAGATGATTGGTTATGATGTCTATGACCACATGTACACTACACAAAAAAGCAGAGCTCCTCCCCACTGCTGAGACTGATATATGCAACAGTTAAAATGTTTAGTTTACAAGTTTTGGCACATATAACACATCAAAGACTGATACACCTCTAAACTATTTTCGGTCCGTTTAAATTGAGGTACAGTATCAACATGGAGAGATGTCTGCTGATGATTGTTATTACAGTTTCAGGTGGATAAAACTGACACTTTTAACATCACATTGCGCTTTGATTAGAATAACAGTTTGATGATTACAGTTCTACAGTGATGTTTCAACTTTCATTACAGGTGTATTTGCTGACAGCATTCGTCCAGACACTAATGTGATCAGTAATGAAGGAGAGTCTGTGACACTGAGATGCTCGTATGATACGAGCAGCAATTATGTTTGGCTTTACTGGTACAAACAGTATGTTAATACTGAACCTCAATATTTACTATGGAAAGGAGCTCGAACATACAATGAAGCTGATGATATATCAGACAGTCGGTTTGATTCGATTACATCCCAAACCTCCACTGAACTCATTATTAAGAGTGTATCTCTGTCAGATTCAGCTCTCTATTATTGTGCTCTAAGAGTATTAGCCCAGTGATACAAAATGCCTGAGAGGCTTTACAAAAACTCATAAACCATTATTGCTTTGAACAACAGCAATCTAATGAGTATCAAACCACAGACAATCTCCTGTAAACCACAGAGACTGTAAATAATGAAAAGAGATGCAAACACCTGCTGAACAATGAAGAGGCGTTCATCGAGTGATGGGGACGGAAGAGAGAGAGAGAGTTTTAATTTTATTGCCATTTCAGCTTCTATGGCTATGTCATGGCAAAAAATAAAAATAGATCAATTTCACCACGTTTTATAAATACCAATTTTCTATAATTATAAAAATATTCTAACAATTAAAAGTAATCAACAGCAATAAATAATACACAAGGTAAAATACATAAATAATGATAATATATTAGATAAAAATCTAAAACAGATTTTTAAGGTTTCCTTTTGATAAAAATTGTACAATTTTAGATGGATTCACATTTAAAAATATTTCATTTAAAGTCTCTCCAGATAAAAATTGTTGTCTAATAACATAAAAATGGGGCACTGCACCAGAATATGTTTAACAGTTTGGTTTCTGTTGCAATATTGACATTTTGGTGGTTCTTCAGTAAATGTTCATGTGTGAGTTGGGGACGGAAGAAAAAAGATCACATTAAAATATATAATAGAAATATATATATTTCAAAATATTATAATAAAAAATTGATGAAGACTACATGATTGCTAAATGCATGCTACATGCATTTTGCAAGAGCAGAAGATTTAAAAATTCTATATTTCAAGACAAAACTTTTTTTTTTTGCTTTTTTTTTGCTATTCCATTGCTGTATGTAAAGTTTTATTTATAGTTTTTTAGAACCATTTTTGGGGAAACTATGGAGAAATGGTTATGCCCAACTGAGCCTGGTTTCTCTCAAGGTTTTTTTTTTCCTTTACTTTCATCAATTGGTGAAGTTTTGTTCTTTGCCTCTGTCGCCACTGGCTGGCTTGGTTTGGGACTTGTGGAGCTGCTCATCGATGGATTTGCTCTTCAGTGTTTGGACTTTCAGCAGTGAAAATTAAACCACATTGAATTAAACTAAATTGAACTTCAACTCTGAAAACTGGACTGACAGTTTCATCAGTTGTTGGCCATCAGTTTATTATCTGTAAACTGATTTAAGAACCCAGAAAAAGCCCTACATAAATGTAAGAAATTATAATTATTATAATATTTGCATTCAGTTTTTTTTATTCAGTATTTATGCAAAAATATGTAGCACAACACACTTAAAAGTTCATGTAATTAATATCTGAATATATAACATTCAGATACATTTACAGTTTGACAAAAGTTTAAGTTCAAAGACATTTTCATCAACAATATGCAGTTCAAATATAATGTTTGACTTGAATTTTGGAAAAAAGGGGCGGGTCTTAATATCTTAGTCCACACCCACAATATTAATATAAAAGCACGTCAGATAGCCAGGCCATTTAGTTGTCTATGATTTAGGTAGAATGTTAACACAGATATGATATAATTCATCATTCAAACCAACATAATAGGATTCAAACTCAAATCTGAAAATGAACATGGAGCGATACTTATTGATTCCCATAATTATATCAGGTACATTGATTATATTACTGTGTGATGTTAATATTTCTGTTTTCAGTTTTAATTGAAATGAATGTAGTTGTGAAGTGTCTTCTCTTACTTCCAGGTGTGTTTGCTGACAGCATTGGACCAAATGACAAAGATGCAGTTAAAACCAGGACAGAAGGAGAATCTGTGACACTGAGCTGCTCATATGATACACAGAGCAATTATGGTTATCTTCTCTGGTACAGACAATTTACTAACAGTGAACCTGAGTATTTACTAAGGAAAGGAGCTCGATCATATGGAGTAGAGAATAAAATAGATTCACGGTTTCATCCGACTACATCCCAAACCTTCACTAAACTTACTATTCCTGGTGTAACACTGTCAGATTCAGCTCTCTATTATTGTGCTCTAAGAGTTGGAGCCCAGTGATACAAAATGCCTCAGAGGCTTTACAAAAACTCACACACACACCATTAAAGTTTAAAAGTCAGTAATCAAACGTTTATCATACCACATTTATATCTTTCGTAAACCACCAAGACAGAAAATAACAGAATGTGGAAGCACCTGCTGAACATTTCAAGTACATGAAGTGTACAGAGAAGAGAGGATATGAAATCAGACTAGCAGAACTAGCTGTTTGTGATGTTTAAATAGTTTCAATCATGTGTTAAAGTTACAGTATTCCATAGCATAACTTTATAAGGAGAATCCAAAGTTGAACTTTCAACTGCATGTCAGCTCAAATGATTGTGTAAGTATAGTGAAAAACAGGTGGTTTTGCAATACAAATACATAAAAGTAATTACTCTAAAAATATTCAGTTCATTTTTATTTCTATAGGACTTTTTATGAAGAGTGTGTCAAAAAAAACTTAACACAGATGAAGATAGGCCTGTCATGATATGGAATTTTTCTTGTGCAATATATTGTCACAGAAATTATTGCGATAATCGATACTATTGTCATTTCGAGATTATTTGTATGCCACTGATTACATAATGATTATATAACAGCATAATAATGCAAATAGCCATAAATACTTTAAAACAGTGGCTCTCAACTGGTTTGGCCATGGGACCAACATTTTTACATGGTCATCAAGACGCGACCCAAATATTTAGGAACTTTAATATAATTGTAGGAATTATAATTAATCTGTATTTATTTGTTAACATACACAAGTAGTGACAGATAAATCATAAGAAAATCACCAAGACTTACAAATAAACAATATTTTATTGCTGTCATTTAATATGATAGCAGAAAAACTACACACAGCATACATCATATGATAGAAATTTTACAAAGTAAAAACATCAAATACTGTAAACAGTGGGTAAGGAAAGGTTCAGATACCACAAACTAAACTGAACTATTAATAAAACATTAACACTGATCCTGTTGAACAGAACAAACCAGCAGATTACAGTAAAATGACAAAAATAATCAGAAACATTTTTATAAAAATCACCAGTTATTTGCTCTTCTGCTATTGTGTGGGCTTTTTTAGCCTTTACTACTTGGTGAGCTACATACAGTAGTAAGTTGCGCGGAGTGTCTGTATTTGTTTTGAACATGAAGATGTTGGGCACTTTTGTGATGCCCTCTGCTACTGGAGTAGTCTTTGAAAATAGTCCACAGGTTTGTCCTTGCAACTGAGATGTTTGGTTTCTAAATGTCATTTTATTTTAGAAGGTTTCATGCTCTTGTGAGAGCACCTCTCTACATGACACACTGAGGTTAATATATGTAAATCCATACTTTACATATTCGGGGTTGTACTTGCGCTTCGACATATTTGTTGCTATAATTGAATACATTTCACATGTCATGCGGTACGGTTGTCACACGCATTTCAAAAGAAAAGTCCTGTACAAAAATACACACGGCCCTGTTTACATTAATACGTCTTAGTTTGAAAATGGCATTTTAGAACGAAAACGATCCACATCCATACTGGTGTTTCATCTAGCATTTTTGAAAAGATATCCATCCACACTATACCACTGAAAATGCACATCACGTGACCACACACACACACACGGTCATGCACTGCAGCATGTGCACACATCTGAGCAACAGGCAATCAGATGGTGCTTTAAGCACAAAACCCCAGAGAGCAGTGCACGTCGGACAGTTTATCAAGGATGTACCGCTGGATAATGTGCCGCTGGATGGCACCACTAACTCGGTTTAGTGCTCGTGTCCACGGAATATACATTTTCCTGTAATTTAGTGACTGTTTATTCCATGTGATAAAAAACTACTAGTCAGTCAACAACTCAAACTATTTTAAGACATTAAATCGTTTAAAGGCCTTCAAATATTAAGTCCAGTTGAAAGTAGCCTAATATAATTTAACATTTCCCCCTGAAAAAAATATCATACATCACTAGAAAGAGTTTATCACTTTCACTTTCCTTGAAAATTTTCAGGCTTTTCAATAGTTTTTATTAATAATAAAATATATTTTTATAAATTTGTAATAGCCAAAAGAAATGTTTACTTTCATTCTCTCAATCGCAGTGAAATTTTGGCTTCTGCTATAAGTGTCAGTAACAGTGTGTCCAGCAAACACACACGCAGTAAAATTGTGTACAGTTTCTGCATTTTAAAGCTACTTGCGCTCGAGTCCCTTGTCATAGTAAGCTACTGCGACATAGCGAAAATGAGATAAATTAAGTCAGTACATAACTAGTTATAATTAATACTGAACCGATCAAATTGTCCGCGTCTGCATCGCGGTGCACTGAAGAAACAATTAATTTAATTAACACCCATAATCAACATGACGTCAGATTGACGTTGTACCCCAACATTATGAGACATTGGATTCTAGGTGGAAATGAAAATCGGGTTGACGTCAGAACCCAACGTCAGACCGACGTCAGAGTCCAACATCGGACAAACATTGGATTTTGGTCACTTTCCAACGCAACCTAAAAACAACCAAATATCAATGTCTAATGATGTTACAGCTTGATGTTGTGTGGAGGTTACCCCATGACGTCTACCAGATGTTTGATTTTGGTTACCATACCCGACAAACAAATGTCAGTATTTGACGTCAATACAGTATGTTGGTTCAAGATGTTGGCTCGATGTTGGATTTTGGTCACTTTCCAATACAACATAAAATCAACCAATTATCGACATCATTTGACATCATTTTTGGACATTAAAATAACATTGTCCTTAGCTAAACATTGAATTGTTTTCCTGGCTAGACATTAAATTTTGGTCACCTGACATCACGTCCTAAGTCTAACCTAATAGAATTGCCTTATGATTTTGTGTGCCTTATGACATTGCGTTTCTCAGTGACTTTAAAGACCATATTAAATCTTTCATCTTAAAGAAAAGACAATGAAACGATGGCTGGACAATAATATTTGGATAATTTATTCTTATTATGTGAGCAAACAAACATATGTTTATTTTTCTACATGATACTGCTGACTGTGACAGAATTATTGTTTGTGTTACCTGAATGTCATTATTCGGACATAATTATATTTCAATTTGGTGTTCAAAGAAGCATAATTCAATGCACTATATCAACAGTTGACCATGTGATATATAGCAAGAGAAACATCAAGAGTGCGCACATCTAGGAAATTCTTAAAGCCGGGTGCTCAATCAAGCCAAACAATAGATTGTTTTTTTTTTTAAATGTGTTTAAGTGTGTTTATGTATGTGTGTGTATATATATATTTTCCAGTCTTTTACTGTTTTTTTGGCTTTTTTTTTCTTGTTTGTTTACTCATTTGTTTATTGGGCTGATTATTGCTTGCAGGTGTGATGTGTAGAGTTTGACGACGTCTTGAGTTTCCCTGTGTTTCCTGTGTGACCTGATGAAGTAGGTAGTACAGTAGGTTGAAATGTTGTCCTATTAAATTTGTCTTTTGAGTGCTAAAGTCAACCCAGGCTTATTCTGAAAATGTACCGCTATATACATTTTTGAAGAGCACCAAATACGTCCCAGGAGGTACATTTTTTGCAGTTTTTGTTTTCCCGAATCCACCAGAGGCCGTTGTGTATGCTTTTTGAGATCTCAAATTTCTCTCGCCAGTGCCATTCGCGCCTGCTGATCTCACGCAAATCCACTAGAGGCTAATCGACCGTCCGACCTACCGACTGGCAGACCGACTGACCAACCCACCCTCTTCTTTTCTTAAACCCAACCAATAGCGTTTTCAAAAGCAGAGATTGACCCACCCCCCGCCTTCCCTAAACCCAACTGACAGCTTTAAAAAAGCAATCCAGAAAAAGAAAAGCCCTTGCCTGATTTCTACCACCTTTTCAGATTTCACCACATTCTCACCCTGATATTTACTTGTTTATTTTAACTACTGAACAAATTGGTAACAGCGGGAAAGCCGACCATACAGAGGTAAGCGGTCAGCTGGTTAACGCGAAAAGGAACTGCGTCAAACCGCCCCCTAGCGTTCGAAACTGAATGCAGCCATACGTACACTGAAAAAAGTGTTGCATGCAAAACTGTTGCAAACTATTTATTTGTGCTAAATTTAAACAAACAAATTAAATTTTATATTTAATAAAATTTAATAATAATATTTTAATCATATATTAAATCATTATTTAATAATAATGTTCAACTAAACATTACTAAACATAAATTTCACAACCACTTAATGTCAAAAAATTGAGTAAATCCAAGGAATCATCTTTGAATAATTTTTTCAGTGTACTTCTGTCTACGTAATTCACAATCTCCAGAAATGTATATAAGGCTACGTTTTCAGAATGAGCCTATGTTGGCTAAAGTGGCAGTGTGCCGATTTTTTTGTTCACCATGTGATGTCACAAGCCATTCCCATATCATTAATAAATGAGAGCACACCTCTTCATATAAACTCATCATTCTCCTTAAACTCAAAACATAAATGTGAAGAGATCTGATCAAAAGCATGATCATGAAGAAACAACTCCTGCTGTTTGTCATAACATTTTCAGGTGAAGTACTTTATAACAAGCTCAGTCATTTTATATGAGTTTAGTTTTTGAAATATTCGCTTTAGATGAACCGTTTTTACTGTAATCTTGTATTGTCTAAACTTCATTTTCAGGTGTGTTTCCCATCAACATTTGGCCGAAAAACAAAGAATTGATAGTCAGTAATGAAGGAGAGTCTGTGACACTGACCTGCTCATACATTTCAGACAGCAATGATGTTTGGATTTACTGGTACAAATATCTTTCTAACACAGAACCTCAGTTTTTACTGTGGAAAGGTGCTCGAGCACAGAAGCAGCAGAATATACAAGATCAGCGCTTTGAATCTACCACATACCAAACATCCACTAACCTCTTTATTAAGAGTGTATCTCTGTCAGATTCAGCTCTCTATTATTGTGCTCTAAGAGTATTAGCCCAGTGATACAAAATGCCTGAGAGGCTTTACAAAAACTCACACGTTGTGCCCATCTGAGTCTGGTTTTGCTCAAGGTTTTTTTTCTTCACTTTCGCCAATTAGTGAAGTTTTTTTTTCCCTCTCCGCTGTCGCCACTGGCTTGCATGGTTTGTGATCTATAGAGCTGCGCATTGTTGGATTTGCTCTTCAGTGTTTGGACTCTCAGTGGTGATTTCAAACCACACTGAACTGAGCTAAACTGAACTGAACTTAAACACTACAAACTGAACTACACTGTTCCTGTTTACTATGACCTTTTATGTGAAGCTGCTACACAATCTACATTGTATAAGCGCTATACATATAAAGGTGAATTGAAAAAATTGAATTGAACACAAGATAAAACACAGTAATGAAATGACAGCAAACCACATCTCTTATAACCCAAACAGATCATATACACCACAATACGGAAACACCTGTCGAGTTAATGGCAGTGAGACAAGATCAACGAATAATAATAATAAAATGGGTTCACAACATAAAAACTTAATTAACTGTAATAAATATGGTATTGTAATTTAAAAGAAGAAAATAAAACCTATTTGCATCAAAATGCCCCCTTAAATGGATAGATCCCCCAAAAATGGTTTTAAAAGACTCTAAATAATACTTTAAATACAGTAATGTAATATTTAGATCTATATTTGAGGTGGGGTGGAGCGTCTTAGGCAAGTATCAACTATATTATTATTATTATTATTATTATTATTATTATTATTACTACTACTACTACTACTTAGTAGGCTTTGCTATGCAGTTACATTAATGTGGGCTCATTATTTCCTGAAGTCATAATACCAACTAGTTTTTAGAATAGTGGAAGTTACACTTTTTTTCTTCCTCATTTCTAGCACCCCCTGGATGTACATACTGCCTATGCCACGGGCCGCCCTTGGTATTATCACTAACCACACCCACAAAATAATATCCAATCACCTCTTCAGCTCACTCCTTTATAAAGTCAACATCAAATCTATTTTATAAAGTAGTGATTTAAAGAAGCATCATGGAGGAATATCTCCTGCTCATTCTAACAGTAGTATCAGGTAACTCACTGTTGAAGTGTTTTGACTCAGAATGTGAACTGTTGTGTCGTCAAAAGTTTTTATTAAATTACAGGTGCGCTGTCAGACAGCATTGGCCCACATGAAAAGGAAACTAATGTGATGAGTAGAGAAGGAGAGTCTATGAGATTGAGTTGCTCGTTTGAATCAAGCAGCAACTATGTTTTGCTTTACTGGTTCAGACAGAACCCTGATGGAGAGCTGCAATATTTACTGTATAAAGGTGCTCGATCATGGAGCTCTAAAGAAGATCATTCAGAAGGTCGTTTTCAGTCTATTTCAGCATATTCCTCCACTGAACTCAATACTGCTGAAGCAGCTCTGTCAGACTCAGCTCTCTATTACTGTGCTGTGAAGAGCCGTCTGTACAGCCCAGTGCTACAAAGAGCTGAGACGCTTTACAAAAACTCACACCCAAAACTCTTGCTTTGAAAGTCATGAATCAAATAAGCATCAAACCACTTCTAGAAAACCACACAGACTGTGTAAAGACACCTGCGGAACAAACAAGACTGAACTGAATGGGATCTAGTGGGGATTTTATGCAATGAATCAATTTTAAAGCTTCTTAATTTAGATGTTTTATTAAGTGATGACTGAAGTTAAACTCATAAATACATTATGAACTTTACTGTCAAGTCATTTCATAACTCGCTACTAAAATCGTAATAAGGAATGAAGAGACTACTAAGAGATGAATGATATGGATTTAAATGATATTTTTTGTATTTTCTGGTATTTATTGTGATAATGATTATTTTGACGATAATGTTTATGCATCCACAGAGATAAAAAAAAGTTTTATGAAGTGAATTTAGAGTAAAAAAATGACAGTAAATCTCAAACATGCAAAACTATCACACTTGTACTGTACTGCAATAGAAAATCATTGGACAGATCAATTATAACCTATAGGTTTTTATCATTATTACAATAATTATTATTTATCTTTCTGAACATGGGGTAAATTTTACCGGTATATTGCAAACGATGAAAAATTGCCCATCCCTACAATTAAGCACATCAATCATAAAGAGTATGTATAAGAAGTATAATATATACACATATATATACATACACACACACACATATACATATATACACAGTTGAAGTCAGGATTATTAGCCCTCTTTGATTTTTTTTCTTTTTTAAATATTTCCCAAATGATGTTTAACAGAGCAAGGAAACCTTTACAGTATGTCTGATAATATTCTTTCTTCCGGAGAAAGTCTTATTTCAGCTAGAATAAAAGCAGTTTTTAATTTTGTAAAAAAAAAATTAAGGACAAAATTATTAGCCCCTTTAATCTATTTTTTTAGAGGTTTGCACTGTAGACCATATGTTGCGTGTTGTTTTTGAACCCAAATAAAGACTAAATGTATGCTGTGTGTAGTTTTTCTGAAATTGGTAAAATATCGGAGACTGTAGGGGTCTGTATGTGTTCATATATGTTGCATTTATTTATTTTATATAATTGCAGATGTTACAGGAGCTTTTACCCTATCAATTATCTGCAGTTATAACCAAATCCTGTTCATAGAAAGGTTAGTAATAAACATTTATACAGACTTACAGACAGACTTCGTGTAGTCATTTATAATTTATTGTCAATTTCACGACTAGTCTATTTTTGAACTATTGTTAGTTGTCTGTTAGATATTGACTGATAGACCAAATTTAGCCTGGTTTTAGCAAAGACGTCTACACTAAAAAAAAAAGTTGACTCACTTAAAATTAAGGCAACAAACTTCAGGACATTTTTGAGTATACTCAACTTAAATCCAGTCAAGTGAAGTAACTCAATTGTCCTGAATTTTGTTGCCTTAATTTTAAGTTGAGTCAACTTTGTTTTTTATTTTTTACAGTGTGGGTTTGGACGTCCATTAGATGTCTTTTAAACATAAATAATGCTTGCTGGGATATAAATGAGTATCTAAATTAAATAAAAAGCAAACAACAGTTCCTGAAATGTCTGACTTTTAAAAGTAAGAAACAGAAACTATTATAAGGAAAATGAACAATGAGCTGCTGTTTGAAGAGCTCAAGCTCCTCCCAGTCGATGTGACTGTATTTAAAACAGACTCACAGACAAGCTAAATCAACTGTTCACTCTCATTAGACTCAGAGTTCAGTATTCATTCCTGTCAGTTTAACAGTACAGTTATTATCATGACACATTGGGGAATATATTTGATCTTCTTTATTGTATATTTCTGTGGTGAGTTGGATTTTGAGTCTCTAATTTTAATTAATTTCAGCATGCAGAATATGAATTGATATTTCTCTAAATTGTGTTTCAGGCTGTAATTGTGCTGAGAGTGTTGATCAGAATACAAGAGTTGAAACTGCTGTTGAAGGAAGATCTGTGAGCATTAACTGTACATATCAAACCAGTGATCTTACCCCATATCTGTTCTGGTACCAACAAAAGACGAACACAATCCCCAAACACATGATGACGATAATCACTACTGTACAAAATAACAAAGACTTCGAGGAGGAGAGATTTAGTGCAAAACACGACAAAACTTCAAAATCAGTTCCTCTGCTGATCCAGGACCTGCGTGTGTCTGATTCTGCTGTGTATTACTGTGCTCTGAGGCCCACAGTGACAGGAAACACACCAGCCCTATACAAAAACCTCTTACAATGAGACATACTGTAAAGGGGAAATATAGAGACAGTGGGAAAAGACGGCGAGAAAGAAGCTGTATCTGCCAGAATAATTACGCAAAAAGTAGTACCAAAATCAAAAGACAAATACAGATTCAATTTCTTTACATCGTGTGAAAAAGATTCACAAGTCTTAGTATGAAAAATTCACACAGTACATTTTGACACAAGATGGCAGTGTTCAAACACAAAGAGTGTGTGAGTGTGTGTGATGCGCAGTGACTTACAGCTCAGAGACTGCGAGCCTCAGAGAACTGAATCTCCTTCAACATGAACACATGCTTTATACTGATTCTCACTCTGTCCACAGGTACTGAATTTACTGAACTATTATTAAAACACTGTACGGAGAGATTTACTTTTAAAGTAAACTTAATGGCTTTTAAAAATATTTTACATGTGTATTTTTGTAAAATTCAGTGAAATGTGTTAGCAATATTACTTGTGAGGACTTGAATTCCACAAATAAAAGTGATTTTAATATTGTTGACAGGTTTGGTATGTGGAGACAGCATTGAACCAGATAAAGGGACAGAAAATACATCTGAAGGAACAAAAACTGTCAAGTTGAGCTGCTCATATAGTGCAAGTATTGAATATGTTGTGCTTTACTGGTACAGACAGTATAAACACGGAGAACCTCAGTATTTACTACGCAGATATGCCCGATCATATGTTAATCATGAAGACACTTCTCATGATCGCTTTCATTCAGCTTCATCATATACATCCACTGAACTCACTATTACTGATGTGCATCTGTCAGATTCAGCTCTCTATTATTGTGCTCTAATAGTAGGATCCCAGTGATACAAAACATGAAACATGTCGTACAAAAACCTGAAGCTCTTTTCTCTTTGAACTCATCAAGAGAAAACCACAATCAAAACCTCAATCTAACCCACCCTGAATGTATATACAAAACAATGTGGTTCTATCTTTGAGAGCTTCAATCATGGCTGTTCCAAATGTAATGTAGTGTGTGCAGAGTACAAATTAGTTTCCTTGTTTAGAGTAAATCATGAGTATTTTGTTGAGTTTAGTTTTTACGAGGATGAGACGCAACATTAAGAGAGATTTTCTGGTGCTGGGTTAAAGAAGAGAAACAAAAGCAACGAATATGTGAAACATATGTAGCAATTTCTTAAGCAATGATAGGACACAATGAATCTAAGAATTTAGAATGTAAATTAATTAGTAACCGAATCAAACAAACAAAATAAAAAACAGGAGTGTAATCACGAATCACGATACTGGAATTCGGTACCAATCGGTATTGACATTTTTAAAACGTCCATTTCCTGCTAACATTTGTGCGCTGTTAAGCATGTTTTTAAACAGCACTGATTTGCCATTGTGTTCTCGTGCTCAACAGTGATAGGCCATGAAGGTCATCATTCATCGAACTCAGCGCTGTTTACTGAATGTAACCAAAGATACAGGGACACTGGAGCGGATCACTCTTATGTCAGCTTATAGACAAACCAGCTGATCGACGTAACTTTGAAATGCTTCAGTGTCCTTGTATATGTGGTTAGACTCAGTAAACAGCAGTGAGTTCGGTAAAGTGATGACCTTCAGAGCCAATTACAGCTATTTCTGTTGAGCACGTAAACACAATAGCACATCAGTGCTGTCAAATGATGTGGGAAATGGATGTTTTTAAAATCTCAATATCGATTGGTACCGAATTCCAGTATCGTGACATCCAGTGTTGCCAAAACAAAGAAATTAATCAAACAAAACAAATCTAACTAAATCCCAACCCACTAAACTAACCATAATCTTAACACATAAAATGCTTAAACTAAACTACACAAACTACCCAAAACCAAACTACAGGCGTAGCAACTACTCCATGAACTAACTAACAAAACACTAATCTATCAGAATTAGTCAAATTCTCGTAAAGTACACAATGCTAGTGATTAGCAAAGCAAAGACTGTTATCTGATGAGATAATTCTCATAAAAGTTGTTTAACTTCCTATTGGTTCGTTTTCACTAAGGGCACTTTTTGGGTACCCTTTGGAAAGGGTACCTAGCACAACAAAAGGGCAGAGCAAGACGTGCAGCTGGACACTATTGGTTTACAAAGAAACATCACCAGCACATACACAAGCAGGAGAATGAAAACAAAGGACGTGGTATTTTTAAATACACAGCAGAGACATTACACTGTAGAAATATATACATACTGTATAATAACGAGCCATGGGTTTGCGTGGGTTTCCTCCGGGTGCTCCGGTTTCCCCCACAGTTCAAAGACATGCGGTACAGGTGAAGTGGGTAGGCTAAATTGTCCGTAGTGTATGAGTGTGAATGAGTGTGTATGGATGTTTCCCAGAGATGGGTTGCAGCTGGAAGGGCATCCTCTGCATAAAAAATGTATTGGATAAGTTGACGGTTCATTCCGCTATGGCGACCCCAGATTAATAGAGGGACTAAGCCGAAAAGAAAATGAATCAATGAATGTATGCTGTGTGTAGTTCATCTGTAATTGGTATCATATCGGAGACTGTAAGTATCTGTATGTGTTCATATATGTTGCATTCATTTTTTTGATATAATCGCAGGTGTTACAATAGGCTATTTCACACTGTCATTGATCTGCAGTTATGATCAAATCCTGTTCACAGAAAGGTTAGTAATGAACATTTATACACAAGTGTTTATATGTATAAAGCATCTGTTTTGTGAGAAGAGCTCCTCATACATGTGAACGACCCGTACAGCTTTACACTGACATTACCTCGAGAGCGAATGATGTCGACTGAAACTTTCTGTTGTGCACCACACCATTGGTACTCTTGCAGTGGAAACGCTAGCCTGAAAAAGGTGACCCATACCGTACCACTCAGTAGAAACGGGCCATAATAATCAGGTAAAGTAGGCTACACAATGATCAGCTTAGAGAAAAAAAAAAAACTAAACAAAAAAAACTACAAAACATAAGCGAAACATAATAATGTTTTTCTGCTGGTTAATTCATGCCCATGATAGAAATATTTCCTATGTCATGTGCCGGCTTTGTTTTCTTTGTTTGTAATTGTTATGGCCAAACCCCCTCATTGAGGTTTAACTTGTATCTGTTATTTTAAAGTCCACAACAACATACAGAACGCAGGATTTAGCAACAAAACACAAACTATATACACTGATCAAAAGTACAGTATGTATGCATATTACAATATACACACACAACACCAGTGTATATTGAGTTTGAGTGCAGCTCAGGTTCCTCCCAGCAGGCAGAGCAAGTGATATGAATTGACTGCTGCTTCAACAGATGCAGAAAGAGGAAGAGGAGCACAACATCTCTGCAGATTCTTCAACACTTTCAGAGGATTTCAGCTTCATATAATGGCTTTCTGGAAAAGTGGCATCCTGATCATAATTATATTTATCAAGGGTGAGTGGCACTATCACATATCAATTAATGATCATTTTGATAGTTAAAATGAATGTTATTTATGTGTGTAATGTGCATATTTATTAATTTTGTTGTGATTATTTCAGGATGTGATTCTCAGGATAAAGTTGATCAGCACACAAAGACTCAATCTGCTTTTGAAGGTGATACTGTAACCATTGACTGCACATATCAGACTTCTTATACAGGCCCGACTCTATTCTGGTACCAGCAGAAAGTCAATGGAGTCCCAAAATACATGCTGAATAAATTCTCTACAACTGGACACACTGAGGATGAATTCAAGGAGAGATTTAACGCAACTCTCAACAAAACTTCAGTTCCTCTGTCAATCAAGGATGTGCGAGTGTCAGACTCTGCTGTATATTACTGTGCTCTGAGGCCCACAGTGACTCAAACACACTCAACACTCACACAGAAACACTAATGATGACGAGCTGCGCTTTCTGAATGGTTGATTCAGAAAAAATTATTCGTTTGTGTTTGTTTGTATATTTTTGTTTGTGATAGGTTTAGTCTTACTATATAGACCTCAAAATACAAGAAATGTTATTATACCAGAATGTATTTATATATGTATGTAAGTTTCCCTTGTCATACAAGAAAATTAGATTTATTATTAATATTTTATACACTACATTATATATATATATATATATATGTGTTGGTGCTCCTTGGATAAGGGATTCATAAAGATAAAACAACAAAAATAGAAGTCCAAAGCACTCGAAAAAATGACAAATAATATTTAAGTACTCTCAGGGCTCAAAATTATGCGCCTGAAATTGAAGCTATGAGACCTCATAATATATTTGGGAGCATTTGTGCGACTGCATATAATGGTTGTAGTGCGACCTGTTTTTTTTTTTTCTAAAAACGTGCTAAATCGATCTTCCCTGCCGCTATATTGGTTCATATTAGCTGTCAATCACTCAAGACTTTCCGCTGTCATATGACAGGGAGCTTTTGTGACCGCAGGGAATGCAAACGACCGAAGAGTGAAAAGTACACCGAATCTCGATGCGTTGCATTCACTGCGTGTTCAGCGCAAATGTCAGCGAAATGTAAAATCTAACACTATACAGACCATCGTTTAAACTGATGCGGCTTATAACAAAGAACGGTATTGCGCCACTGGTCATCGGGTGAATCCTGCTCTGCCCCCCTCATATATTGGGTCAGATGACTCACCACAAACATAGAAAAATGTAAATCAGCGCATAACGAGACTGAGCATTAAAATGACACAAACCAAAACCAAAACTTTTAAAATTGAGACTTTTCTTCCTTTCTTTTGTCCGTTCTTTCTTGAGATGTAAATTACTTTTCTATTTAATTACTGATGACTGCTTTGCAGCTTTCAGCCTTAAATTGAATGATTTATTATAATATTTCATTCGTTTTGTAGCAGAAAAGGTATTTATTAAATTGACTTGCATATAAAAACAATAGTGCAAAATAAATATTTCTTACAGCAATGCTTCATTTGTGTTTGATGCAAACCATCAATTTATTTTTCATAAAGTAACAGTAGGACTTTTTTTAGCAGATCACTCACACTCAAACACATTCAAGGCAGCATGATAATGAGAAATGTAATTCATTTTTAGTATTGTTGACATCATCGTCATCATTAATATTTTATAATTATTAGACATTCATTTTGGAATTATTGCACAAATATTAAGTCATCAGAGCATTAGTTAGATAGTTGTTTCTGGTTTTTGTTAGTGCTGATTGATGTTGTTTTCAAACACAATAAATCCCCTAATATACAATTTGCAGCGGTGCTCATTCATTTTTGGTGGGTGCTCCTACATTTTTTCTGGTGCTCCTAAATATTTAAAGTTGGAAGCACCGGTGCTACCAAGTAAAAGAGTTAATTTCGAGCCCTGACTCTGTAAAAAATGTTGGGTTCCACATAATCGATTTGTGTTGGGACAACAAAGGAATTAAGTTAAATTATTGGTTTTTACAAATGTAAGTGGATTGAACATAAACAATTAAGTTGTTTATAGTAGTTTTAACAAAGAGCAAACATAAATTTTTGAAGTGTAATTAAACTATGTGTATAATTATCATAATTAAAATAGCAAACACATTCAAGTTACAATGGGTTTCCTCAATTTATAATTTATTTTTTTTTACAAATGAATCACTTTTTACAGTGTTGGACTTTTTCCTTGCAGTAGATCTTGCAATGCAGAAGAGGGCGACAAGCATTTACTTCTACTTTTCAGCTGCTTTACTAATGTTGCACATGCACACAAACACAATTAACTTTGAAATAAAAATATAAAAATGCATCTTAATGCTTGATATTTTACTGATCTAAAATAAGATATATGCTCTTCAGATGAATGGCAATGAACTACTACTTATCATCTGAAACTCAGTTATAATGTGTGTGAGAGAGGAGGAACTTAGTATCTGACATGATCTAATGGTGTCTGACAGAGACTGTGACTCAAATCATTCAGTCTGACTCTTCAACAATGAAGCTTCACTCACTTATTCTCTTCGGTGCCTCAGCTGGTAAGTAAATTAACATATTTAATCATGTTAAAAATGTTTCATTAAAAAACATCTCACTAAATAATTACAAATGTACCTTTTATATTTCAGCTGCAGTTTTTGGAAATGTCATCAAACCAATCAACACTGATGTTTTTGCTGAAGAAGGATCAAATGTGACATTATCCTGTAGTTTTAAAGCCTCTGGAGGTGCAGATGATCTCCACTGGTACCGTCAGTATGGAGGATCAAAACCTGAATTTCTTGTCCTCATCTACGGGTCTGCAACAAAAGCTGCACCGTCTGATATAGACACAAGATTCACTACTAATATTACTAAAAAGGAGCATGTGGACCTGCTGCTCTCCTCTGCTGCAGTATCAGACTCTGCTGTGTATTACTGCGCTCTGCAGCCCACAGTGACAGGAAACACATCAGCTCCATACAAAAACCTGATACAATGAGACAAAAATTTGAACAAATCTATAAAAAAAATAAAAAATAAAGCAAAAACGGCAGATTCAAACATGAATTACACTAGAATATATTGTACTGTAACTGAGAAAGCAAATGCCTTCAATTATATTAAACTAGATACTCTAGTTTAGTTATGCAGTACTAGCAGTTAACCATAAGAGGGCAGTACAGGTGTTCACTATTAAACAAAACAATCCAGCAGCTTTTAACTGTTTTCACAAAAGCTCCACCTTGGACCATCTTTATAATGTCAAACGCAAAGCTCTCATATTCACTCATTTACATGCAGTTCAAGCTGTATTCAACATCAACACACTCATGTTGAACAGGATGAGGAATATATTTCTCTTTGCTCTACTCATCTTTGGTATGCATGTTTATTTACATCAGCTCCAAATTAATTTCATTTGCTTAAATATTTTATTGTACATTCAATATTCTTCAATATTACAGGGTGCAGATCAGAGGACAGAGTTGATCAGCCGGACAAACAACTGACCGAAGCTGAAGGAGGATCAGTGACATTACAGTGCAAATATAAAACAGATTCAGTGCAAGAAGATTTATTCTGGTACATCCAGAGAACAAATGAGTTCCCAAAATACATCCTGAGAAGAAGCAAATATGGAGGAGAAAATGGCACAGAGTTTCAGGAGAGATTTCACTCTGAACATTCAACTAATTCAGTTCCTCTGATGATTAGAGATCTGCATGTGTCTGATTCTGCTGTGTATTACTGCGCTCTGAAGCCCACAGTGACAATACTCAAGTCAAACCACATACAAAAACACAAACATGCATTTGATGCTTTCTTTCCCCAATAAAAACATCTCAAGTTTAAAAGCTACAATAAAGCGATACTAAAAATGAAACAGTCAAATGAACTATAATATCTATAATCCAATCATTAAAGTATAATGTATGCATTCATGTGTCAAACTATTTTCTAAAATGCTGAGTAAGATGCTCTCAAAGTCCCAGAAATGGTATCATTAAAACAATTGTATATTAATTGCATTGCTTTCTTGTTCATTTTAATCATGCAACAGTATTTTCTTTGCTTTTTAACTTTGTCTACATCAAACTGCATCAGTACAAACAAATTCATCTGGATTTGTTTGTCCCAAATTAGAATTATCTATACTCTAACATTGATAAATCTAATTAAATGTTTCATATGATGCAATGCTGTAGTGAGTCGTGAATAAACTGTCCTTCAAAAATGACTGACTGAAAATAAACTAATACTTTAAAGTCAAAATAACTTTTATCAAAGGTGTTAAACCTTTATTTAAAGCAGTAAAATAGTGATGAATCATTAAACTTTGGATCATTTCAAACGGACAATGATAGTCTTAACTAACACTTATGTTATATCTCATCTCTTTCCTTCTTGACATCTGAATTTCAGGTATAATGTGTGTCAGAGAGGAGGAACTCAGTGTTGACAGATCTGACATGATCTGATGCTGTCTGACAGACACTGTGAGAAGAGTCAGACTGAATGGTTTGAATCAGAGTTCAACACTTCAACAATGAATCTTCATTCGCTTATTCTCTTGTATGCATCAGCAGGTAGGTGTCATGTTTGGTTATTTACATTTAATTAATATATTAACATTATATTTACTCAAAAACTCAAACTTTTTTATTTTCAGCTTCTGTTTATGGAAACGTCATCAAACCAGATGAAACAGAAGCTGTTCATGTGAAGGGTTCAGATGTTAAATTATCCTGCAGTTTTTCAGCCTCTGGATATACAGACTATGTCTACTGGTACCGTCAGTATGGAAGATCAAAACCTGAATACCTTGTTCAAACCTATAGTAATACAAATGAACCTCAGCAATCTCTAGTAGATTCAAGATTCACTGCTAACATTGAAAAAAGAGACCAAATTCATGCGGATCTGCTGCTCTCCTCTGCTGCAGTAGCAGACTCTGCTGTGTATTACTGCGCTCTGAGGTCCACAGTCACAGGAAACACATCAGCTCTATACAAAAACCTTGCACAATGAGACTCAATAGACAGAAAACACAAGCTCTTTACATTTGTGAACCTGTTTGACAATGTCAAAGATTTATATTACATATGAATTGGAGATACTGGCATATTAATTCACTTGAATTTAGAAAACAATGTAACGATTATTAAAACATTTCCAATTATTGGCATGTGTAATAGGGTGTTGGTTCATGTCTGCCACAGGATGGCAGTGTTCACACACATTCACAAAGAAAAACTGATAGTTTACAGATATTTTTACAGTGAAAACCATGACCACAGAACTGTGATACAAACTGAACTGGCCAAGATTAAGCACTATACAGTTCACATGGGTTTAACAAGAACAAATAACAACAACAGATAACATCAATCATCCACGTACCTGTCAACCCTCCCATTTTTCCCAGGATTCACCCGTATTTTACAGTTCTATCCCGCTATTTTCCAATATTTCTCCCTTATTTTCAATCTTTCTCTTAAGGGTGACAAACATTTAAAGAGCCGATCCTCCCTATAAGCAACCCATACCACCGTATGGGGGCCGCCCCTTGCTCTTAAATGTGAATTTGTTCTGTGCTTTCGTTTTATTTAGGCATGAAAACACTTTGAAATAAATATAAAAACAGTGGGATTACAGGTGCCGTTGCCCCTCCTATGCAGTCCTCAACATTCATATAGCGGTGCGTGACTGTCAGCAGACCGCTCCACAGTAATAAACAGACGCTGTTTCCCAAACGGATTCTGTACATGCAATTTTAAGCGAATCGAATGTCTGGGTTTTAGGTGTGTGTTTGAACAGACAGATACACATGATTAATAACAACATCAAAACATGTCAATCTTGGTGTTTTTTATTTTTTAAACACAACTAATTTAGTCCAAAATGAGCATAAACAGCTAGGAAAGCAATCGAATACTTTCATTATAACACTAGATGTGTGATGCATCATTACATCATTTTAAAGTGAATCCTGTTATTTAATGTAATCAAATGAAAAATCGAAATAAATGAGATTCATTCGTTGCTCTTTAATCAGAATGTGTAAGTTATCCAGTGAAGAAAAGGTTATTGAGATTTGATACCTTGATTCCATTTCATAATAGTTATTAATTTTAATAAGCTAAACTGTTTGCTAATTTATTTGGTGCTAATGTATACTATTTATTATTTCTTTTATAAATAATAATAGTAAAACATATTACTGGCTGTTTAACTGTTTATTTACAATGAAACAGCTCCAGAAGAACATATCAAGTAATCTGGGGATTTTTTTTGGGGGGGGTCCCTTATTATGGTGGGCATATCCATTATTTTCACATCCCAATGTTGACAGGTATGATCATTCATCAAAACACACACACAATGACAATTAAATCTAGTCAGAACATCTACATATCAATGTTTCAAATTTAAGATCATTTAAACTCTTTTTAAAAGTATGTAGTAAAACTAACTGCTTAAACTCTTGAAATACCCCATATTCTCTATTCTTCATTGTCTATTCTCTATCATCATCGTCCATCAAGTTAAATTGCTTGCATGCTGCTCATGCTGCTTTTGACCCGATTCCACAAGAAAAGCATATAAAATAAAAAATTTCTAAAAACTGTTGATATTTTACACCGTTAAAACAAAATCATCAACAGCATCAGGAAGTTCAGAGGTCAGGAAGTTTGTGTGTATGTGATGTGCAGTGTCTCTCAGCTCAGAGACTGAGAGCTTTAACAGAGAACTGAGCTGATCTTCAACATGAACACATGCTCTATACTAATTCTCACTCTGGCTACAGGTACTATACTGTACTTAATTAACACATCTGAGATCACTTCAGTAACTAACAGAATCATGATCAGATGATTGTTAAATTACAAATTATAAGAACAATAATGTGGTAAACTTTGTATTCACAGAGTAAAAACTTATTTTATGTTTGTTGTTGACAGGTTTGGTGTGTGGAGACAGCATTGAGCCAAATAAAGGGACAGAAAAAAACTCTGAAGAAACCGAAAATGTCAAGTTGAGCTGCTCTTATAGTACAAGCAGCAGTTATGTTTGCCTTTACTGGTACAGACAATATCTCAATGGAGAACCTCAGTATTTACTGCACAGATATGCTCGATCATCGGGTAATAATGAATTTAAGTCTGATGATCGGTTTCAGTCAGCAACATCAGACTCATCCACTGAACTCACTATTACTGATGTGCGTCTGTCAGATTCAGCTCTCTATTATTGTGCTCTAAGAGTAGGAGCCCAGTGATACAAAACATGAAACATGTCGTACAAAAACCTGAAGCTCTTTTCTCTTTCAACTCATCAAGAGAAAACCACAATCAAAACTTTAATCTTAAACCACAATAAAATATGCAGTCACACCTGTGAGGTGTTGAATAAAGTCTGAAAAACAAGTAATACCGTATGAGTTCAAATATCACATTCTATTCTGTTCCTTTTCAATATACACAAATACACTAAATAAAATATAATTCAAAATCAAATTTACAGCAGACGGATAAATATACGTGATGTAATATTGTTTGTTTGTATGTGTATATATATATATATATATACATACAGTATATATATACATACAGTATATATAGACATACAGTATATATAGACATACAGTATATATAGACATACATTATAGTATACAAATAATATAATATACAAATAATATATATATATATATATATATATATATATATATATATATATATATATATAGAGAGAGAGAGAGAGAGATAGATAGATAGATAGAGAGACATACAATATTATATATATATCTATATATATATATATCTATGTATATATATATATATATATATATATATATATATATATATATATATATATATATATATATATATATATAAATATATATATATAACATATTCAGTATACAATATACATTACATATATATTCGACTGCTGTAAATTTGTTTTTGAATTATATTTTATTTATATAAGTGTGTGTGTGTGTGTGTGTGTGTGTGTGTGTGTGTGTGTGTGTGTGTGTGTGTGTGTGTGTGTGTGTGTGTGTGTGTGTGTGTGTGTTATATTGTATATGCTGATCTCAGTTTTCAATATTAGAACTTCAATGAATTGCTTACGATCTACACCATCCAACCCATTTTATATTTATACTGAAAAAAGTCAAGCCATTTTCATGCTCAATTTTAGTCCTCAACAAACTAAAGTCGCACATATTGTATACAAAGTTATGAGTAATAAAAACTGTCATTAAAGCTGTCTGTTAAAACCAAAAGCTCCAAAATTACTTGAAATGACTTAAGATTGTCACAAAAGTACCCTTTCTAAAAAGAATTTAATTAAAAATGTCATTTTATCAGTTTTCATTTAAGATGTAGCAAACATTAATTTAGGCTCCTTTAGTGTGTATAATATCTGTAAACAGTTGACACTGGAAAACTTTAGACTAATATTCACTGCTGTGTGTAAACTGTAGTGATATGGCAGAGGAATTCACTTTTAAACACTGCAGTTTTTGTGAGTGACTTTACTGACAAATTTCAACAATTGACAAGAGTCAGCCAATCAGTCAACAAGAGTTTAATCAGTTTGTCAACATGATGTGGTTTCGCTTCACTTTACTACAGTACCAGTGACCAACAGACTTCTTTCAAGAGCAATTCTCCTCTATTGTTAGCAAATCAAAACATTTTAGCAGTGGGTGGAGTTTATTCACACTGCTGAGAGTGAAAGAGTTCAGTCAAACACTGTTTCTGCATCACTGACTCTATGAAGACATGTTTCTCTTCACCTGCATTATAACACAGCTCATCATAAGTAAGTATTAAATACACAAAGTAAATAAAATCGCAACTTTGCAGGTCTGCTTTTTTTTCTTCATTAATTGTGACTCTCCTTTTCACAGGAACTTCTGCTGATGAAATACATCCCCTGTCTTCAGATAAGTGTGTGACTGAAGGTGAAAATGTGACTCTGTCTTGTAATTACAGCACCAGTACTGGCAATGTTAACTCTCTCCAGTGGTATCGCCAGTATCCCGGAGCAAAACCAGAGTTTTTACTTTCTGTCACTGAATATTCAAACAGCACCGAGCCTGATCTTCGTCTGTTTTCAAACGCTGTAAAAGCACTGAAGCGTGTGGATCTGCTGCTCTCCTCTGCTGCAGTATCAGACTCTGCTGTGTATTACTGTGCTCTGAGGCCCACAGACACAGGAAATACACAAACACTGAACAAAAACCCCTCAAACACAGTATTGAGTTTGTATTATTGTGTTTGTTTATTATAACTACACAGTACTGAGTTTGTATATTGTTTAAAGAATAATGTACAGCCGGTTATGCATGTAATATGTGTGTGAATGTGAAATTATTTGCAAAGAAAACAAAAAACACTTTTGGTAAAAAGTTAAAACGTGCTACATCCCAATTCACATTCTATCCATCCTTGTATTTGAAAATAGAATTAGTATGTCCAAACAATAGTGTGTTGAATAGAGTTTGCTAAATGTTCCCGGGTGGTTATTAATTTAAGTGTAGAAGCATCCATACTCTAATCGCTGATATTTCCGGTAGAAATTTTAAGTGTACAAGCGTCCATGCTTTAAGCGCTGATATTGCCCACAGAACATTGTGCATTGGACGCGAATTCAATTAGAATTACAAACATGGGTGAAAAGTGTAAATATATAAACATGATGGACGCACGAGACCAACTGTCAAGTTGAGTGGCTTCGGTTATGTTGTTTGTATGACTGTTAATCAATATCTAGCATACTGGAAAATATTTTAAATAGCGTTTTCGGTGTTATATTTCATCTGCAAAAACAATGTGAAGTGAACTTGTACAGTATAAAGACCTTGGAAGATTTCTCTGCATGAAATGCTCGTGAATGGCAGGTTAACCTGCTGCTGCTTCTCCATTAAGGTAGGTAATTAAATATAAAAGAAATGGGGATGATTGACAGGGCTCATAACGAAGCAACACAACGATCTGTTAACAAGGATGTAGTATGTCCCAAAGCTGCTATACTCTGTTACACACTCAAAAGTATAGATTTTTCTTTTGCAAAAAAAGTACATACTTTTAGAGCATAGTATAAGTATGTGAATTGGGACAGAGTAATGGTAATTTTTTTTTTTATTAGAGCTATAGTATGGAGCATAAATGTGTCTTATTATGTGTCTTATGTGACTATGTGTTTTATTAATTTGTTAGCTTGTTTTGAGTACATTGTGTGTGTGTACAATTGAATCATTTCTTTCTTTAGTTTTCTTTGTTTCTTGTTTTTGTCTTTATTTTCCTGCTAGACTTGTGCAGTGTCCATTTTTAATGACAATAATAATGAGTTTAAGCTTAGGATGCTATAATCTAAATATAATATAAACCTGTATTTGTCAACTTAAAGTCCATAACTGTCACACAATGAAGATAAGGATGGTCCTCTTTAAGTCAATTTACTCAAACACACAGTGGACTGTTCAACAGGAGAAGCAGGTAAGTGATATTCTTGAAAGGAGAGCAAACAAATACGTTGTTCGCAGTGTAAACAAGGATCTTCATGCAACCATGTAAAGTCACTTCCCTTAATCACAGCATGTGCATCCACAGGGTTAGGAGAAACGTCCATAGGAGAAGGGAAACATCCACGGAAGACGGAGAGCCAGGGAGAAGGCGAGGTAAACCATCTGACTTCGATTCCATGAATGACTGGGATCGGGGAGTCTATATAGTGACTGTGATTGCTGGGGCAGGTGTGTGTAATTAGAACTCAGGTGAGAGTGCTCGGGTGTGATGAGAGGTGGCAGGAGAAGGAGAGCGATGATTGGACCTGAGGGAACAAGATGATGAAGGAGAATGGTGATTGGAGCAGAAGGAACGAGCAGGGGATGTGACAATAACAACTGAAGCTGCGGTCACACTGGAGTTTGTGTGTGCGAAATTCTGTCGTACGGCACTGCGAAAAGGGGCGGGATTAAACAAGATGATTAGACATTAAAAAAAGCGAGCGATTGGTCCATGTTTTAAATTTCTGTGCAGAGAGGTCATGTTCTGATCCTCGATTGGTCTCACGCAGTCAAGTGATGCGATTTTCCAGGTCAGAGTTCACCAAGCTTGAACTTTGCATCACCAAGCTTGACCTTGCGTTTCCGGTCTGATGCATTCGCGTGCGTATGAATGGAAGTCTATGGGGAGAAAAGCCCAGTGTGACCACAGCTTTACAGAACAAATCATCTACTGTAGAAAGAAGACTGTAGTGACATATCAGAAATATTAGTATTCATATCATCTAAAATCCTTTTTAAGACCACCGAGATACAAGAATGAGCCAATTTGTATTAAACAAATTTATGTAGAGTCTGAATTGTGACATGAAAGTAGTTCCAATCTTATTATCAGTATAGACTATAGTAATTACTAGGAAATATCAGAATGTTTCATTGACTAAAGTGATAAAAGCTTATCAAAACAATTAATACTTTTTACAATACTGTATACAGAACACATATAATGTATACTGAGAGCAAGTGCAGCTCAGACTCCTCCCAGCAGGCAGAGCAATGATATAAATTGACTGCTGCTTTAACAGATGCAGAACGAGGAAGAGGAGCACAACATCTCTGCAGATTCTTCATCACTTACAGAGGATTTCAGCTTCATATAATGGCTTTCTGGAAAAGTGGCATTCTGATCATAATTATATTTATCAAGGGTGAGTAATTTTCAATTAATGATCATTGTGATGCTTAAAATGAATGTTATTTATGTGTGTAATCTGCATATTTATTAATTTTGTTGTGATTCTATTTCAGGATGTGATTCTCAGGATAAAGTTGATCAGCACATGAAGACTCAATCTGCTTTTGAAGGTGATACTGTAACCATTGACTGCACATATCAGACTTCTTCTACAACACCCACTCTATTCTGGTACCAGCAGAAAGTCAATGGAGTCCCCAAACACATGCTCAATAAAATCACTAACACATCTGGACACACTGAGGAAGAATTCAATGAGAGATTTCACGCAGCTCTCAGCAAAACTTCAGTTCCTCTGACAATCAAGGATGTGCGAGTGTCAGACTCTGCTGTGTATTACTGTGCTCTGAGGCCAACAGAGACTCAAACACACTCAACACACACACAAAAACCCTGACAATGTAACAACATACAAATTATGCCTTTAATGTTATCACATTAATTTATTAAGTGCATGATTTCATTTTTAAAATCCACAAATACACTGATTTAGTAAGTTTCTTTCACTTGTCACTTAAAAGTTGATGATCAAATTATACATTCAATATTTCTACATTTATGTTGATTAATTTAGATTATTTTCATCACTCATGCTGCTAAAACGATATAATCACCATAAAATGTTATTGTCTTTAAAACTCATTTGGGAATGTGAAGAACTGTATGCGTTTGTGCAACTGACTAGAAAGGCCAGAAGAGGGCGATGCACACTTAACATAACATTTCATCAAAGTCAGGCGTTTACACACACAAGAAATTTGCTTTCATGACAGAAGTTTCCACAGGGCAACAGGATGACAGTGACAGGACAAAAACACAGATAATAAGGGAATTTAAAAAGCAATAACTATACAATAATTACACTGTACATAGCTAAATCATGTGTAAATTGAAGTGTAAACGATGGTGTTAAATAAAACTGTACGTACAGTGTGAACAACACTACACAATAATTGTCAAGATCTATTCATCCCCCTTTAAGTTTAATTTTGAGTTACTAAATCACAAAATGATGAATGGAAATTTGCATGTAAAGGTGAAACAATTAACTAATAAACAAAAAAATGAGCCTAAATTAGTAATAGGTCAATATACACATCCATCATAATAAAAAGGATCATCTTTATGATCACATGAGCTTAATTTTTCTTTTTTGTATGTTTATGCAGTATTACAGTGTCACATTTATTAATTTTAATCATGTTAAAAGACTCACTCAAAGACTTCACTCAAAATGTAACATTCCCTCATCATTTTCTCAACTTTCACTTGTCACAAATTTGTCTACAACACAAAAGAAGTTTTTTTTTTTAAATGTTGGAAACCACCATAATATGACAAACAAATAGTATGGAAGTCAATGGTTACAGGTTTCCGACATTTTTCTAAACATCTTCTGTGTTCAACTGAAACAGGAAACTCGAAACCAGGGATATCAAACTCAGCCCTGCAGAGTTTAGTTCCAACCCTGCTCCAACACACTGGACTTGTCTCCCCATACACTTCGCGAATGCGTCAGACCGGAAACGCAAGGTCATGCATCAAGTTTCGCAGGTTACTGCGGTGCAAAGTTCAAACTTTGTGAACTCTGACCAGCGAAATCGCAATACTTGACTGCGTAAGACCAATCGAGAATCAAAACATGATCTCTCTGGACAGAAATTTAGAACATGGAGCAATCGCTCACTTTTTTTAATGTCTAATCATCTTGTTTAATCCCACCCCTTTTCGTAGTGCCGTACGACAGAATTTCGCATTATCAAACTCTAGTTAGTGTGACCGCAGCTTTACCTGTAGGTTTCAAACAAGCCTGAAGGACTCAATTAGTTTGATCAGGTGTGTTTGACCAGGAATTGAGTTTGACATCCCTGCTTTAAAGTATGAAACAACTGAGTAAAGTGAGCATATTTAGATTTTTGTGTGAACTATCCCTTTAATACAGAGTTCTCATCCTCTTCGTCAGGAGGTGGAGCATGTAAAGAGCTGAAAAAGAGCAGCTCAAACTTTGCTTCTCAAACTGCAAACATGAAGATGCTCTGTGTTCTGCTTCTGCTATTACTGATAGAAAGTAAGAATTTACTTATTATTTAATCTTTAATCAATTGATCAATAATATGAAGATCTGGGCACTGATTTCCTTGTAATTTATTAGCGTGAATTAATTAATGGTTGAATTAATTAATGGTTGTCTTGCAGAGGAGACGTTTGCACAGTCAATAACACCGCTGGAAAACACGACACTTAAAAGTGAAGGAGAAACCGTCTCTCTGTCCTGTAAATATGAAGGAGTTGTGAATAACCTGCACTGGTATCGTCAGTATCCTGGATCCAGACCAGAGTTCCTTGCATACATTTATGAGCATGGAGACAAAAGTAAACCTCTTCCTCCTCGACTTTTACCTAAAGTTGATAAAAACAGCAAACGTGTGAGTCTGGAGATCTCTGAAGCTGAAGTGACTGACTCTGCGCTGTATTACTGTGCACTGGCGCCCACAATGACAGGAAACTCATCTACACACTACAAAAACACAACGAACAATAAAAGCTTTCAGAAACATCACACACTATCAACTAATCACAAATTCATTCATTCATTTTCCTTCGGCTTAGTCCCTTTATTCATTAGGGGTCACCACGATGAAATGACAAGTTTAAGTTAGTTGAGCAGGTTTATTATTATTATCTTTATTATTAATATTATTAATCAAGTCCTAGGGGCTGTTCCATAAACCAAGCTTAGAGAAAAAGCCAAGCTTATTTTGGTAAGTCAGGTTTATTAATGGTGGATCCGGTTTCACATATCAAATTTACGATAGTTCAAACTCAGTTACTCTGGCAACTTATGCAGGAAAACTAGCCTGGTCTGGGGCAGGTTAACTCTTATGTCTTAAGTTCAAGCTTAATTAAAGTAATGTTAACATTAATTAATCGTAATTTGATGCTATTTTAAAACTTTATAGTCACTTAATAATAAATATATATACACCAAACATCTTTTAAAAAATACAGTAGAACGATATATACATTTAAATTCAAACCAGTTATTCTAATACAAACTACAAAATTTCAACTAAATTGAGATATATTTTTAATGTTTGTTGATTTTTTTTCCTGTTTATTAAAAGTATATTTAATATTTCCTCCAACATATTCTCGCTGTGAACAGCTGTGTCTCATTTCAGAGCTCTTTCATTTCTCGTAGTTGCCATAGCACACAACATAATCAATGTTTCTATGCTCGACCTTTAAGGTTTCAAGACAGTAACGTGCACAAGCATTTATCTGAACTCAGATTAGTAAAATCAAATAATCTTCAACTTGCTGTTATGGAACCATTCTAAGCGTGGACGTTTAGTTCGGCTCATTGAAATCAGGCTTTTGACTTTAATCCCCGATTTCTAATCCACTTTTATGAAACAGCTCCCTGGTAACTGAGTGTACTGTGATAATTGGGCTGGGTAATATGACAATAATCTACAAAAATCTATCATTATGACAATTATAAACAGTCATCTCATATCCTAATGATGATATATTTCATGACATTATCATTTTGTAAATTCAATCAATTCATATTTGTATATTGACCACTATATTGATGTCTTTTTACATTTAAAGTACATACTCCAAAAATTCCCTCATTCGTTTGTGATAATTTTTCTCACTTCTTGGAAATGTTTGAATAAAAAAATGTAAAAGTATAAAAAAATAAATATTTATAAAATATGAAACATGATTACAGCTCCAATATGAAAGTAAAAATATAGCTACATAAAAAGCTATTTACTTTCTCCCAATGCTGTTATTCATGTTGTGCTTTCTTAATTCTTAAAAAATATTACTCACCCAATATTACACCACTAAATAAATAATAGAGCATAATATGAAACGATAGATTTTTTATTTGGTCCATACAATTTCATCATATTGCCCACAACCCTATCAGAATATTTAAAAATGCTTTAATTGCAGCATTTGTTCCTATGTTGTGCACATTGTTTACTGCATTTCATCATTCGTCTACTATATGCAGAAAAAAAAACAATCTTTATGATTTTGTATGTACCTGAGGATAAACCTGTATGGTCTTATGGTAAAATACTAACGAAAAATTGACTTGATCTAAACTGTGTATATATGACAAACACATTTTACCATCAAGCTGTATAGGAGGCTGAAAGAGGAGGAGTTAAGCTCAAGGATCAGAGACTTTCTTGTTACATTTGCTCGAATGTTCAAAGCTCAGTCCTGCTGTAGAGACACACACACACGTCAACAATGATTCTTCATTCACTCATTCTGCTCTCTGCCTTCACATGTAAGTGTGCTTGTGTATGTTTTACGTGCATTTGCATTAAAAAGCCCAATATGTGCAATAATTTTCAAATTATAACGAACCTATTTAATAGAAAATGAAAACATTCTTAAATGACATATTTAGAATATGCAGAATTTAAAATAATGAATGAGTTCATTGCATGTATAAAATTTCTGCCCATAGTAATAAATCATTTTAAAGCTGTCATTGTTTTCCAGGTGTGAGTTTTGGAGATGAAATCAGTCCTGACAGCAGTGAAGTGTTTGCTGCAGTGGCTTCAAATGTTACTTTATCCTGCAGTTATACCTCTGCATATAATCTTCAATGGTACCGTCACTATCCTGGAGCAGCTCCTCAAAACCTTCTGCTCATAACAGATGGTCTAACAGAGACTAAGTTTTCTGAAGTAGATCCCAGGTTTGCAACTAAGCTGAGAAAAGAAAATCAAGCTGGAAAAGAAATCAAGCGTGTGGATCTGCTGCTCTCCTCTGCTGCAGTATCAGACTCTGCTGTGTATTACTGTGCTCTGAGGCCCACAGTGACAGGAAACACACAAACACTGAACAAAAACCTGCTTCATAAATGACACACAGATCACTCCTCTTCTATCTAGAATCATCATGCCCATTCAAAGGAAGCACTTGCATTTTTGGCCATTTTATTGATGAATTTAGTAGTAAAGTATGCAACTATAGCAGAAATCCTTCATTTACAAGTGGAAAAAAAATAAAAAACAAACAAAGGTAAAAAATACCACCACGCTATATATATATTCTGTTTTTTCTTGCTTTGATTTTTTTTTATTTACATTTCCTTAGACATCAGGTGTTAATCTAAAACATTCAATTTATTTTATAACTGAACTAGTGGCAGTAAATACATGTACTGGGGAGAAATGGGTCTAAAACACGTACATACATTCTACCATTGTGGAGAATTATTCACTGTTTTCAGAATATAAAGTTTAGCCATTTCCAGTTTTCTCCAGCAGAGGTCAGTATTGCGCTCTTCATGTATGAGTGGATCATGGGAATTTAAAGTAGAGCTCAGTGAGAGAAACCTCCACAAAGCTTCTGACAGCTCAGTGGAGTCCATTTCTGTCCTTTTACCTCAGAGATCAACTATGTGTAGATGGGCTTTCATTTCCCTGTGTTTTATTGTACATTACTATGGTAAGTGCATTTCTGTTTCTGTGCACTTCAACTGGAAATTATTTCCATTATGATAACTGAATGATTAAGTTTGCTTTGCTCATAATTTATGTTAATGATCCACTTTTCTATGTATTTCTCCAGTGTGCAGAGGACAAGACAGAGTAGAACAGCCTTCGAGAGACACAACTGCGAATGAAGGAGGTCAAGTTATTATACACTGTAATTACAGCACCACTGATATTAATATATACCTCTTCTGGTACAAACAGCAGCCAAACAGATCACCAACATTCATTCTGAATAAACAAATATATGGTGAAGGAACCACTGTGCCTGATTTTAAGAAGAGATTTTCTGCAACACTGAACTCCACAGCAAAATCAGTTCCTCTGCTGGTCCAGGATCTGCGAGTATCAGACTCTGCTGTGTATTACTGCGCTCTGAGGCCCACAGTGACAGGAAACACAACAGCACTGAACAAAAACCTGATTCATTCAACTCTTGAATACGTGATATGCCTTATTGTCATATAAACAATATAAGGTGAAGTACAGAGTGTTCCTCCAGGACCAAGGTGCTACAGTACATCAAACAACAGAAACTGACAACACAACACAGGATTATAAAAATTTAGAGAATGAAATTCGATAAACTAAAATAAAAATAAATAAAATAAGAATAAGAGCGCAATGATGGAATCTGGACCTGTTTTACTGCCAAAATTACTGTATCCCTAAATACTAGCTGATATATGCTGATAATCTGCTTTATGTTTAAAGCATAGGAATACACCGAAATGAAAATTCTGGCCTAAAACAGAAACCAAAACTTCTGCATGCGCTGAAACCTAAACAACTTTGTAAGAACTAGTTCTTATTTTATTCAATAACTGAAATAATTTTGTAAGACTTTTCAGATTTAACTCAATAACATAGTTTATGATCATTAAAAAAAGCTAGTAAAATAACAACATTTTATTGAAAGTGAATATTTATTGACAGTAAACGGGTTCAAAGACATAACTTTACCAGCATTGCAATGACAGCACAGTAGCACGATTGCAAGCAGCAGGAACAAATTATCTAAACAGAAATGTCATGCTGTCTGCATACTTTGCTTTTTCAGTGACGTTCCTGCTTAAAAACACATACGTGTGTGTGACAGGATGTGTTATAATTAGGCCTGTCACAATTTTTTTGTTGTTGTTGTGTGATATATTGCACCAAAATACATTGCGATAAATGATATTTTTGTTAAAGACCATTTTATGCCACTCATTATATAATGCCAGAATGACAATATCATCACAATGCAAATACACTCTTCAATAGAACACATATTATCTTATTATTAAGAATATCCCATTTAATTATAGTCATTTTAACACTTTAATAGTTAGGTATTGAAATCAGAATGTGAAAATGCAAATCCTAAATAAACAATAATAAATGTTTAAAAAAAGTGCATGGTAAAAAGTATCATATTTGCTACCAGATCTATTATCAGTTGTCAGACACCCACATGAAAATATACTACAGTAATTTATTGTAAATACTACAGTGCTTGCCACACAAAGACTTTACTTGGGTGTGCTGCCCAGATATAATAACGGCCGCACAAGTATATTTAGTGACACTCTTTTTTTAAACTATTAACATCCTTTACTGTACACTTTTTTGTATCCGCTCAATAACCAAAACATCCGCAATCGATTAAGTAGTGGAAAATCTTTTCTCCTTTACCCGTTTTGTTCTATGTGCAAAAGACCTGTCAACACTCCCACAGTCTTACGTGCTCTGCAGACCCACAGAGGCATGCCTTTTTGGGACTTAAAAATTTGTCCGGCCCGGGTTCTAAGTCTTGTAAATTGTCCGGGATTCAACTTTTGCTTTCACTTTCTTAAGCCTATTTTCGCTTGGCTTCGCAGTTGACGCGAGAGTGAGAGAAACATTCAATAATTCCCTTTTTTAATCTAAACGACAAAAATATAGGTCTAAACTGGCTGTAAAATATATGTACACCATTAATAATGGTTGATCAACGCATTTGATGCATCTTGATTGACGGTCGTAGGCCAAAGGTAAATATATGTCAAGCTGTATTGCAAAGTTTCAATGAATATTTTTTTCTTTTTTGTTTATTTAAAAATAACTAGAAACTTTAAGTATGTTAACTAATCTATTATATATTTTTTTTACATTTTTATAATGAACCTAATAAAATGAAAACATAAGAATTCCATTTATAACAATATGGAGTTTATTGCCACATACATTAGTCAAGCGGCACCTGTCTTTGCCTTGATTTGCTCACTGAGGATCTCACAATTGACCTTTCGTTAAGCCCCGCCCTCCTTAGTTACTGATGATACGCCTGTCAAGCTTTCGTGCCTGGTACGTCTATTACAATGTGTATGTGCCGGTGTCAGACTTTGCCAGGGATATAATTAGTCATTTTTGGCGAACAGGTGAGATATCCGAGAAAGCCGGACAAAAAAGGACTGCAGTATACATTACAGGAGTATATTCACCACATAATAGGCAACCGATCAGAAAATATCTTAATCAAAATTGAAGCTAGGTTAGTCTAGCTGCCTCATACGCTGACCATTTAACATCTTAGCTCATGCACAGCAAAAGAGTTGACATTAAAAAAAAATCTAATAATAACACATTAAACCGTGATTTATCTTTTTTAGCCAAAAAACCTGAAAGATTAACTGTTGTGCAATGAAATATAGCGTTACTAACCGACAAGGAAACATGCATGGACAGTGCTTTTACATCATTCATCCATAGAAAGAACAGCCAGAAAGGGGAAACTGATGAATTTGTGTGGAATATTAGCATCATAGGCCCATTACAATGTACAATAAGTTACCTATAACTGTCAGCATGTTTGTGTGCTCTGTATCCAGTTTCTATTCTAATTTGCAGTAAAGTGGAAGAAATAAATTGAAATGCAAATGAAATGAAATGCTGTTGATATGTAATTTCAAATATCCATAGCTTGAAACAGATGGAAATATGATTGCTATAAGTATGACTACTACGGTGAGGGCTTAAACGGAACAGTGCTCATAATATCGAGCAAAAAGAAAAAGAGAGCTGGGAAACATAACCTGCTTTGTATTTTTGAAGGAAACACAGTTTAGATCTATTCACGGTAAGAGGTGTGTGAGTTATTGCCGTCTATGACTGTGTCAGGAATATCGAAACAAAACCAACTTAACTCCGCTCCTTTAGCGCCCCTCACACAGCTTGATCCATTTTGGCATTTTTCCCCTTGGGTTTTAAAAAGGGAAAATTCCACCACCCCGTCCAAACATTTAGGATACCGGGTATCAGATTTGCACAATCCATATGCACAACGCTTTGGCTTGCTTCCCTCGCTCGAAAGCTTGACAGAACTCCTGCGCATTGCTACGATTGCTAGGTCACGATTGGTGGATAGCGGTTTTTCGGTGTGGTTTAGCGAAGGGTCAATTGTGCTTTATCCACTGAAGAACAGTATGTTGATTAAAAAATTTTATTAATTTACAAAATTTAATTGAAACATTTAAGTTTTTTTTTTTGTAGCTTAAAAATAAAACTAACAAATGAAAGCTTACGTTAAATTAGAACCAAATGTATAATATGACCAAATATTTCCCCAGATGGGATGGTGGGCTAAATCAAAGGTTACAATGGGCCAACCTAGGCCTGCGAGCACTCGTTTGGGCATCTCTGCTCTAAAGGATTCATACCATACAAGAGAATCAGTAATCAACCACAAGAGGGTGCCATGAATGACAATCCAGAACATGAAACAGATCTGATCTGCCAAAGATCTCCACGAAAGGGGGAGGGTTTAAAACACAAACATCTGATGTGATCTTGTTCAACTTCAAGTCTGTTTGACAGCAGAAGAAACACACAATGATTCTCCTTTCTGGCATTCTGCTTTCTATCTTTGCATGTAAGTATTGAAGGGTTTTGTGATTTGCATCTAAGCCTGAGCAGCCAGAACATTATAAAGAGTATTTTTAATGTTGTACACAATGTTGAAATTGTACAGAAATATTTAAATTTCAATGTATTCACCAGATCATAAAACATTTGTTCTACTCTTGCAGATGCAACATATGGAGATGAAATTAAACCAGTCAAAATAGAAGAGTTTGCTGACGAGGGCTCAAGTGTTACATTATCTTGCACTTATTCATCTGCAAATACTCTTTTCTGGTACCGTCAGCAACCTGGATCAGCTCCTCAATATCTTGTGCTCATTCCAGAAGGTACAAAAGAAGATTGGAAATCAGATGTTGATGACAGATTTACAGCCAGAGTCTCTAAAGACAAAGAAAAGCGTGTGGATCTGCTGCTCTCCTCTGCTGCAGTATCAGACTCTGCTGTGTATTACTGTGCTCTGAGGCCCACAGTGACAGGAAACACATCAGCTCTATACAAAAACCTGACGCATGTAAAAAAGCATACTTCCTACAAATCACATAATCCACAGAATCACATTCCCAGATTGCCCTCTCAGATGTACTGTATTCCAGACATTTGTTCTTAACTGTTTTTAAAATTAGCTGTATATTTATTGGGGTGACACGGTGGCTCAGTGGGTAGCGCTGTCGCCTCACAGCAAGAAGGTCGCTGGTTCGAGTCCCGACTGGGTCAATTGGCGTTTCTGTGTGGAGTTTGCATGTTCTCCCCGTGTTTGCATGGCTTTCTTCCGGGTGCTCCGGTTTCCCCCACAAGTCCAAAGACGTGCCATAGATGAATTGGCTAAAGTGGCCGTAGTGTATGTGTGTGGATGTGATAGTGTATAGGTGTTTCCTAATACTGGGTTGCAGTTGGAAGGGCATCTGCTGGGTAAAACATATGGTGGATAAGTTGGCGGTTCATTCTGCTGTGGTGACCCCGGATGAATAAAGGGACTAAGCTGAAGAAAAATGAATGAATGAATAAATGAATGTATATTTATACTGTATGTAATAGTCACACAAATGCCTGAAGGAGGTTGTGTGATTGAAACTTTACTGAATAAAATTTGTCTATGTATGGAATAAAGATGTAACTGGGTATGGAATTTCTCTTTACTGTTAAAGATTTAGCTTTTTATTTTTATTGTTTATGTAAAGCAGGGTTTTTTTTTTTCAGTTGTATGAGGTAAACTAGTCTTTGAAACTAGTCATTTATATTGTGTGACATTATATATCTGTAGACCACCAACATTATCTCTTATTTCCCAAATTGGCATGGGTGGGTGCTATTTTTACTCCCAGTTTATTGAGTAGTATAAAAAGTCTTGAATTATAGAAGGTATTATGTGGGGAAATATAAATGGAATCATTTTAGGTCACTGAGAAAAATCTGAAAACGTGTCCACAAGGTGGCAGGGTCTCAAACTCATATTGAAGGCTGCAAATGAAAAACAAATAGAATCTTTTTCTGAAATACAAAGAGGAATTCCTGCATAGAGCAATGCTGGAGTACTTTAGTGTTAAAAACTCTTTGTGATGTTTTATAAAAAAAGATTTCGGGAGGAACATGCACAGCTGTTTTGACATTTCTAATTCATCATTAACAATCGTTCTATTATCCAATCAGCATAAGACCAAACCCCCATAAATATCAAGCTTGTCCAACCTCCATTATCTCTGGACTTCAGGATCCCTGCATCACCCCAACATTAGGCCTGTCACAATAATCAATATTTCGACTTATCGCACAACACAGGGCGATGACCTCAATAATTTTTGATGATGCAATAAATATTGCCCATACATAAACAATTCTTGCAACATTTTATCTCTGTCTCTATTGGAGGTTACAGTGTCAGTATGATTAAAAAAAACACTATAGTATTTACTATAAATTACTTTAGTATATTATGTGTGCCTAACAAGTGAAAATAGATGTTACTTTTTCTAATTCTTTATACCTTGCACTTATCTGGTGAACATTTATCATTATTATTCATTTGTTTAGGATATACGTTTTCACATTCTCATTCCAATGCCTAATTATTCAATTGTTAAAGGGACTATAATTCAATGAAATATTCTTTGGAATAAAACATTGTGTTCTTTGGAAGAGTGTACTTGCATTAGTATTATGAGTGGCATAAAATGGTCTTGTAATAAAATGCATAAAATAACAATAATATCATTTATCGCAATATATTTTGGTGCAATCTATCATATGACAAAAAAAAATAGATATCGTGACAGGGGATACCTCTCCTTTAAAACCAATCTCTACTTAAACCGGTGGGGTGGACGTTCTGAGGCCATAACACTTCACAAGGACCCCAATCTTTGAGTTACTAATTAATGTAAAAAAAGAAAAAATGACAATAAGTGCTGGACAAAGATGATCAGTCAGGAGAAATGAAACTGAACAATCTTTCTTCAACGTTTTCAGGTTTCTCTAATGTGCCATAATTCATGTTTTCAGTTGAAATGAGGATGAAATATGATGTGTATGGTAAAACTTATAAAAGTTTTTAACTGCAGCTTTAAATAAATTCACTATATTTCCATACCTGATAGCATGACACCTCTGTCTAAAAAAATGTCTGGCTAGCAACTGCAAAAAAAGAATAAGGCTTCATTTTGTGAAATATCACCCTGGACCTCAAAACCAGATGTATGCTGCACATTCAATCGACCTAAATACTTTGTATTGGTCAAAATTATTGATTTTTCTTTTATGTCAAAATTTGTTAGAAATATTAAGTACATGAAGATATTCTGTAAATTTATTACTGAATGTTTAAATAAATGTTCCACAGTATTTAGATTTTTTAACAATCAGATTACAGATTGTCACATAGTTGTATCTTGGCTATATACTGTTTACCTCCCAACAAAGCTCACAGCTTTCAAAAAAAAATGCATAAATTCCAAACAATTACACTGACTCTTTATGTGATCCAGTGTCACAAATGTGTCTTTGCTTATGCTCAAACATGTAAACACAATGTTAGTGTCAGAAATGCATGAATTCAGCACTAGGGAGCAGCCTTCTTCAAAAGTGCCACCATCAGTGTGGCACGAGATTCAGACGCAGACTTTATCAAGCAAAGAGCAGCAGAGAGAAACAGAGAGCTATACAGAAACACATTCATTTAAATGACAAAAAATAAATGATGAAAAAACTGCTCATCGTTACACTTTTCATCACAACACAGGAATTTGGTAAGAAAGATCATCATTTACTCTTTAATAAATGTTTATAATAATATGATTTGTATGTAAATAGACATATTTTTCAGTGTGCAGAGGACAGGACAGAGTTGAACAGCCTTCAAGAGAAATGACTGCAAATAAAGGAGAGCCAGTTACTCTGTTATGCAATTATTCTGTCACGACTACAAATGCTTATCTCTTCTGGTACAAACAACTACCAAACAGATCGCCAACATTCATGCTGAGTGCATTTACAGTTGGTAAAGGAACTACTGAGGATGAATTTAAAGAGAGATTTCACGCAACACTGGATAAAACATTAAGAACGGTTCCTCTGCTGATCCAGGATCTGCACTGTCTGATTCTGCTGTGTATTACTGTGCTTTGCAGCCCACAGTAACTCAAACACACTCAACACTCACACAAAAACAGGGCACAATAGTTTCAAAACTCCCTCTGTAGTCTATTAGTGGTATAATCACAGAATCATACAACATCTTAAAACAAATGTTATACTCTATTTCCTGTTTCTGGAATAAACATCTGAACTTTAAATCAGTCACATGATATTAAATCATAAGAACACATGTCAGGTCACAACTCAACTTTCTCACACTGAAGCTAACTATTTAATACTACATATTACTAACTATATACAGTGTATATACTAATGTAATAGTAATACTAATGTAGCTTAATACTTCTGTTCTCTCTATAGGCCTACTAGTTCAGGGTTTCTGCAGGTCTCACTAAGTTAAATTTAAGACTTTTTCAAGATCATTATGAACTAAATTTCAGACTAACACAAGGCAATGTAAATGCAAATATTTCATTATATTTCTTATATTTTACTCGCCCCATTAAAATTTCAATTTAGTTATTTCTTAGGTACATGCTTTGAATAATGTGTCAAAAACTTTCTTTAAAAAATACTTTGTTATATGTTTTAAAGCTTTACATGCACATAGATAAATTAAAGCCTATTTTTTTTTTATTTAAGACACGTATATTTTAAGACCCCGCGGACACCTTGTACTTAGATCAAAAAATGATATCATAGCGCCGCGAATGTCATTAGTTTATTTGTCATTCACATTTGTATTTTTCTTGCAGTTGCAAAAGCTGTCCTCTGATGGCGGAGCAGAAACGAGGATTGTTGATAGTTTCATTACACAAAGCAGGAAGTTCAGTGTGTGTTTGTGAAGCTGCAGAGACTCACAGTTACACAGATCAAGTGCTTAGAGAACATCTTTACACACACCTGATCTGACCTGTAGACATGGAGAAACAACTGATGCTCATTTTAATTCTGACTCCAGGTACAATAGCACTCTTGATTCATCACAGTGGGGTTAATGAGATATGCTGAGGTCATTTTGTGTAAAACAATGAGAAATAATATTTCTTTGTTTCAGGTGTGATGACTGCAGACCAGATTAGGCCAAATAAAGAAGCTCTTACTGTAAAGGAAGAGGAGACTGTGACCCTCAGCTGCTCATATGATACAAGCAGCAGTTATGTTTATCTTTACTGGTACAGACAGCATCTTAATGGAGAACCTCAGTATTTAGTATTTAGACCTGCAAAATCAGCTTCTACAAGTGGAAATCCAGTTGATCGTCGGTTTCAGTCGAGCACATCAGACTCATCCACTGAATTCACTATTAGCGGTGTAACTCTGACAGATTCAGCTCTCTATTATTGTGCTCTAAGAGTAAGAGCCCAGTGATACAAAGTATGTGAGAAGCCATACAAAAACTCTAATAAATGTTTCACTTGATGTCAAACCACATCAAACCCACAATCTATAATTCACAAATATAATTTCACTTGAGGAAACACCTGGGTATGGTTACTGAAAGAGTAATGAAAAGGAAATTAAACAACAGAAGAATACTTCCTAAACTGCATCTCAACCAGCTAGATTTTACCAAACCTAACTATTTGATATCTCCTCTGCAATTAATGTCTCGATTGAACTCTTTTCAGACTTTTTAAACTTTTGAAGTCAAAGTCTTCCAATAAATGTGATTTTACTTGCTAATCAGTAGGGCCAGACAGAATCTGCAGACATTTTTGCTATTTCTGTGCAGAATTTTGTAAAAAATTTGCGGATTTATGCGGAATGATTTAGGAAAATCATTACTCAAAACTAAAATAAAGGAATTAATACCTTTTTAATAATAATAACTTTTTAACTTTTATTTAACGTTAATTATTACAATGCAAATCAGATCCACATATTTGTTAAACAAAGTAAATCTTTTATCTACAAAAAACAGAAAATATTACTTTACCAACATGTACTGTAAATAAATCATATGAACATTTTCATATTAGTCAATATTACTGAAATTTATTTAAAAAAACTGACAATATAAATTCACACACATTTACACACGTAAATAAATAAATGCAATGATGGGCTAAAAATGGGCACAAATTCCATGTGGGCCTAGGGCTGCACAATAATTCAATATCTTTTTATCGCGATAGATTTCTTTTCAATAATGGTGATATGAGTTTTAAACCCATTTCCGATATTTCGATATACATTTGCGTATTAATACTGCGTTAATATTTCATATTTTTACATTATCAATCATCACTGAATGACGGTCAGTGCTCAGCCGTCAAAAAGAGCATGGTGTCACTTGCGTGATGACGTACATCACAGACACGCTGCCAGAGCTCAGCAGCAGTTGGTTATGCTCAGTCGCAGAAAGTTTTAGTTACAAAATGAGTGCCCTGAATAAAGATGTGAAGGAAGAAGCTTCCATAAGTAAGATTGCAGACAAAATAGTTGATAAGAGAGGAAAAACTAATTCAGTGGTGTGGAAGAGGTTCGGCTTTTTAAGTTCCGATAAACTTCAGGTTTCGGTGCTTTGCAAAATGTGCCGGAGAGTGGTGCTAACTAGCAGCGGGAACACTTCAAATCTGTTCCACCATTTAAAGCAGTTCCACCCGATAGAACATATTGAGAGTCAGAAGATAAGGCACCATAAAAGTTTAAGCCAAACTGTCGCATCACCTTCACCCCCACCCGCCTCCCCGAAACCAGTTGTGTTAGAAGAGAAGGCAATGATGAAGCAAACACAGATAGCCGCATTCCAACCTTACGACAAACATTCCAAACGTCATAAAGACATTACTAGGGCTGTTACAAACTTCTTGGCTAAAAACATGAAGCCATTTAGTATGGTGGATGGCGTGGGCTTCAGGAAAATGATGTCAGTCATTGACCCCCGATTCGAGCTCGAAAATATTTTTCACGCACGGCTATACCTGCACTTTATGGTGAAGTTAGGAACAGGATGGAGGAGCAACTTAAGTCAGTGTCGTATTTTGCGACCACAGCTGACCTCTGGTCTAGTCGAACCTCAGAACCGTATTTGAGCCTGACAGTCCACTTTATTGACAAAGATTGGAATCTTGTCAGCTTATGCCTCCAGACGGTCTACTTTCTAGAGGATGACACAGGCGAAGCAATTGCAGCTGGCTTTGTAGATGCGCTCGCCTCCTGGGGACTCAGCGAGGAGCACCAGGTTTGCATAACCACAGATAGCGTGACCAATATCATCAAAGCCGCTGAGTTGAATGGATGGACAAGACTACAATGCTTCAGGCATCGACTGAACTCTGCCATTGTTAAGTTATACACGGTTCATGTTTGCTCGCCATAATATCAGCGCTGGTTGCTTCAAATAGAACGCTTTTGACTTCGTTAAATAAATATGAGCACTGCGATTTTCTGATCATGTCTAAAAGGAAACACATTGTATTCAGAAATTTCATTGCATTTTTCCTATAATTCCTTAAAAAGTAATTTATGATCACCAAGCTACTTTGTGTTCAAATGTTGCCAGGAAAATTCGGGAAACAGCACCTCCTTCTGGAAGAGAATTAATAAATAGTTGGCCTAGTGGCATAGTTTTGATTTCTGGCTAGTTTTTTTTGCAAACAGGCTCACTACTACTACTAACATAGAAGGCTTGAGTGCACAGCAAACAGTTGAGAGGGAGCTCAGGAACTACCTTATTTCTCTAGTTGCTGACAATGACTCAAACCCTTTGGATTGGTGGAAAGTCTATCAAAAGAACTTTCCCAGAGTAATCCAACTGGCACAATATTACTTGTGCATTAAGGCCACAAGCTCCCCCCTGAGAGAGTTTTTAGTACAGGTGGCAACATTGTCACATGTAAAACGGCATCATTGAAGCCAGATAGTGTAGACCAGCTTGTATTTCTTGCCAGAAACCCCTGGAGCCTGTCATAGGGTGTCATGAACATTCCACAATGTTCCTACCAGAGCAGTATGTTTTTGTTGTTGCTCACTCTTTATTCATTTTATTTTATTTTTTCCTTAATAATTCACCAATGGTAAATTGCCTTTGGCTAAAGGAGATTGGTTGTTGTTTATATGAATAATCAGCCTATTCTAGTTTAAATGGAAATATGTTTGTTAATAAGCTTTGAGAGAGTTTGAGAGTTTGATTTATTTGATAGTATATTTTACATTTCTTGTTTGTAAAGGCTAAATACAAATAAAAAGTGAACATTAATTTTTTTGTACTGTTTTAATTTTAATTTTTTTAAGTTATAAGAGCCTGGAGGTATCATAGACTTTGCAAATTCAGTTTGCAGACATCTGTAGGTACAGACATCCATTGTGTGCATTTTTGGGAGTTTTTTCCTGGCTTTTTAATATTGTCCTGATCGACATCAGAATTCAATTCAATTCACCTTTATTTGTATAGCGCTTATACAATGTAGATTGTGTCAAAGCAGCTTCACATAAAAGGTCACGGTAAATAGGAACAGTGTAGTTCAGTTTGTAGTGTTTAAGTTCAGTTCAGTGTGGTTTAATAATCACTACTGAGAGTCCAAATATTGAAGGGCAAATCCAACGATGCGCAGCTCTACAGTTCCCGAACCATGCAAGCCAGCGGAGAGGAAAAAAAAAAACTTCACTAATGGCGAAAGTGAAGAAAAAAAACCTTGAGAGAAACCAGGCTCAGTTGGGCACGACCATTTTAATTTCTCCGCTGGCCAAACGTCTTGTGTAGAGCTGCAGTCTCAGTGGAGGAGGCTGGAAGCTGGCCTCAGCGAAGACTCGTCTGTCTCTGGAGCGTCACAGGAATCAGTCTCATGTTCTACCCGTTCAAAAATGAAATCTATATCTAATCTATACCCCTAAACCTAACTTTAAATTATTTTCAAAATAAGAGTGAATTAATAGTTAAATAACAATGATATAGAAGAACATAACTTGCTGCCCTAAATCTTTTAGTTGAATCAAATGAACTTTTCTAGTCATCTCAATTTACAGTATATCAATCAAACTGACTAAAATATAAATATATTAAACTTTTTATAACTGAAATTTTATGTTAAATTGAATATTAAAATAAGTTACAGCAACATATAAATATTTGCTGTCTTTGCCATTAATTATTTTACTGTGTAACTGTAAACCTAAACTGTAACATAAACTCTAAACATTTTCCTTAAATCTGATTGGCTTACTGAAATGTTGTTCCAGGATCAACATAGACCTTAGTCCAGGAATATTAATTTCACACTGTGAATAGGGTGAACTGAATTTAAATAGTAAAGACATTTTAATTTAAATATTTCAGTTCAGCTAAATCTGTTCAAACCCACCACAAGGAGGCATCATTCCACAAAATCTTCACAAGGCGGGACTTTAATAAGAATCTGAAACTATAAAGCCAAACTGAGACTATACAGTCAGAAGAAAACACTGCTGTTAAAATATTCCTCCTTCATATGTTGATGTGACAATGCAGAAATTGGTCAAACTTGCTATTTTCTTCACTGTTCATGTTTTGGGTATGTACATAATTTTTTTACACTGTATTCTTTGTTTGAGATACTATACTAATGAGGAAATGTATTTCTCCAGTGTGCCGGGCATCAGACAATGTTGAACAACCTTCAGGACAAATGGCTGCAAATGAAGCAGATTCAGTTCATCTACAGTGCAATTACTCTACAACTTTCACAAATGCTTATCTGTTCTGGTACAAACAACTGCCGAACAGACCACCGACTTTCATCCTGAGTGAATTTACCATTGGTGAAGGAACTACTGAGGATGAATTTAAAGGGAGATTTTCAGCAACACTGAATTCAGCATTAAAATCTGTTCCTCTGCTGATCCAGGATCTGCGAGTGTCAGACTCTGCTGTGTATTACTGTGCTCTGAGGCCCACAGTGACGACAAAACCCTTCACTCTCACACAAAAACAAGATCTACTGAAAACCATTCCTGTTACCATACTTCACAAACACCAAATAAAAATCAGCAAAACAGAGAACAGTTTAATCACAATGTGAACAGAATTTGACAATCATCTTTTCTTAAACATTGTCTTGTTCGTGCAAAACTAAAAACAATACTGTGATTTACTCACACTCCAGTTGGTCTCAATCTTTATTTCTTCAATGAAATCAGTTTGTTTACAGTTGTGTAGATGCAAATAAATCATTAGATATTTCTCAGTTATCTTGTTTCACTGAAGTGAGAGAGCTTAGAAAGGTTTATGTTGATTTTATAATAGGTTATTAAATACAGAAAAATAGAATATATTTGTTGTATTGTACTACTTAAATGGACAGTATTAGAAAACTCACATAACGTATGTTTATATAATTTGTATGTTCATCTGCAATGTTAAATCTGCACTTCTAAATAAATAAGTGATACATAAGAGAATGCTGAAACGTAATGCTAAATATTCTGCAACACTGACACTTAAAAGGGAAAGTTCACCCCAAAATTTTTGTTTTCGTCTTTGACATACTGTACATACTATTTTTGTTTGTACTATACACCTTTTTCTTAGAATGCAAAATTACCCATTTGCTTTGCGTTTATGAGCAAGGAGGATGCTAAGAACTTCTGGTCTGCAGCTGATGCGTATAAAGAGTCACATTCAGCTTTAAAACGATAGTTTTAATCTGTTTTGCTTGTCTTTAACGTCTTTGAACTAATACTACTGACCGATTATTTAATAAACGTGATATAATGGGATGGAAAACATTCCCTCGTTGAACCCTCATCATCGCTTAAGTGAATATTTTCTCTTTCTTTCAAATATATAACCAACCCAAACAAATGTAATTCACCAAAATATTTGACACACACACATAGCCTACTGTACTGTCCCACTAACACTTTAACTGAATAAGTGTCACAAAGTGAGAATAAAGTGGTGTTTTGAAATGACAGAAAAACACATATCATGGTAAATACTACACAATACAAACTAACAAGCAAATCAGCCAGCAGAGTACCAGTAACAGACGTTTATTGGTAATTTTTGGAAACTGCATGGCTTACATACCAGCTAGTTTCATGCCAGTAATATGGTTTGCTCTTTATAATGCAGAGAGGTATTGTTTGTGTATGTGTTTTAGGGCTGCTCGATTATGGGAATCACGATTATTTTTACATGAATCACGATTATTCAAAACGATATACAGATGAAGTCAAAATTATATATATATATATATATATATATATATATATATATATATATATATATATATAAATATAAATATATATATATATATACATATATATATATATATATATATATATATATATATATAAATATAAATATATATATATATATATATATATATATATATATATATACATATATATATATATATATATATATATATATATATATATATATATATATATATATATATATATATATATATATATATATATATATATATATATATAAATAAATAAATATAGCGTCATCAACGCAACGATAAAAGAAATCAGTTATTAAAAATGAGTTGTTAAAATTACTATGCTTAGAAATGGGTTAAAAAAAACATTTTTCCGTGAAACAGAAATTGGGGGGAAAAGGGTCGCTAATAATTGAGGAGGGCTAATAATTCTGACTTCAGCTGTATATATATATATACACAGTTATTTTTCTCCCTGTAAACAAGGAAAGGGAAATAAATACAACAGAATAAAAATATGAAGCAAACTGTGCTTTAAGCATCTTCACTGTAAGAAAAAAATTGCTACGAAAGTCCTTCAATCAAGAGCAGTGAGGGATTTTCTCCTTTAGTTGTTTGATTAATAATGATAAAAACAGTCGACAGCAGGAATATTGCGCGCTGTCACTTTAAGAACTCTAATATGGTTTCTCTTTCACGTGTCTTTTGATTCTTAACTCGTTTATTTATTACATAAATGAGAGTTAATATGAATGCTTTTTTCCAACGTCACTCTGAATATCTAGTCTCGAGTTCAACAGAAGGAAGGAATTCATAAGTGTTCCAAACCAATTGAGAGTGAGCAAATAATAAGGATAATTTATTTTTGGGTGAACTATCCCCTTACGTCTCAAAATCAAGTATGAATAAACCTTTCAGTCAGATAGTGTGGTAAAGTCAGTCTCCTCCTCCAGCTGTGTATAAATGTGTTGAGTAACTCTAGCAAAGAGAGACAGAAGTATCAGGGAAGATAAAGTTGCTGTTCTAGATTCAGTTCAATTCAGCTCAAAATTTAACAATATGATGACACACTGGCAAAATTATTTGGTGCTGTTTGTATCATATTTCTTGGGTAAGCAGATTATATATATATTTTCTGCCATTTTAATTTGAGAATGAATGAATGATTGAATTAATTAAACAGGTAAATGGTTTCTCTAAATTTCAGTGTGTAAATGTAAGGATGCCGTTCACCAGAAGAGAGTTGAAACTGCTGTTGAAGGCACCGATTTATTCATCAGTTGCTCGTATACAAGCACTGACCCAATACCAACGCTCTTCTGGTACCAGCAAAAAGTAAATGGGTTCCCCAAGTACATGCTGTCTACTTTTGAAAGCAAAGACAACGAGTTCAAGAAGAGATTTAATGCAAGACTGAACACATCTTCAACTTCAGCTCCTCTGCTGATCCAGGATTTGCGAGTATCAGACTCTGCGGTGTATTACTGTGCTCTGAGGCCCACAGTGACTTAAACACACTCAACACTCACACAAAAACCCTGTGTAAGCATTCACAAGCTTAGAAATATAACCAAGTGTAGTTTTGAATTCTACCTTTCTCCCTTTTACACTTTAACTGATGTTATTTGTCTGAATGTTGCTGAACTTTTTTTTTCATGGCAACAAACTGTCAATCTCTATAGATGCAGGGTGTCTTTATCCAGACATTTGTTATAAAGAATTTGCATTACATAATCACCACTAATGTGCCTAGTGTTATACTGTAGATATTATAGCCTAGCCTACAATAGAGGTTAAGATCTTGGAAAATACTAACGTTAGCCAGATGGCACTGAAAGCCTATGTCCAACCCTGCAAATCGCCATCCAAAGTCACACCTCCTGAATGCATAATTGCCTGCATCACAACATCACTACAATACATCATGTAACATTCACCAGAGAGAACATTTGACAGTACATTTATTAGGTAGGTTGTTGTTGTTTACCTGTCCTTTTCAGTCTAAACTCCATCTTTAAACCAGCCATTAAGGTCACGGTTACGCTGTCAGGTTTTGATGCCCAATTCTGATTTGTTGCCTATATCTTTTAGCCAGTCTGTTTACATGTTCTTTTAATTGTGACCCATATCCAATTCGTTTACACTTGCCATTTACGACGCATGCGTAAAGGTAGATTTTAGCATCTGCACCACATTTGCCATGATGGAAGAAATTGTCTTGCTCTCATAAACAGCTCTCGCTAATATTTCACTTTCGTATAAAGCAGGTCGCACACCGGAAGCGCCGCGTAGCGCCACGCAGCACCATACATTTCAGAATTCTAAACAGGGTTTCTATCAGGGTACACACACCGGCGCCGCAAGTCGGCGGCTGTCCGCAGCGCCCAGCCATGACTCAGGACACTGTTAATTTCTCTGTCGCGCCACAGAGCACCATCTGATTAGTTTCATGTTAAATATCATGCGAATGTCCGCGTCTGGTGTGTGATACTTTTAACTGTCATGTGTGCGCCGTGTCGTGGCGCCGAGCGGCGCTTCCGGTGCGCGACCTGCTTTAGCCATGAAACGCACATTTGGCAGTAGGAATGACATTCCACCCTACTCATAATTCTCTTCATATAGCCGTATACTGTATATGTGGCTTTAACACAACCATAATACACTGTGATATAGCCTTGCTTTCTCATTACAATCGATCTTGGACTGATTGTTTTGGTGCAGATCTGAGTGCGATTGCGGGATTCACATATGCCAAATGAATCACGCTAACTGAGCAAACAAGACAGGTTCCAAAACAAATGTCTAGGTGTGAAAGCACCCTGTTTGCACGCAATTGACAGTCGCAGGACTCGCAGCTAAACTAAAATTTTGTGACAAGGCAGCACATGCCCGATTGGGCCACTAACAATTCTGTCTACTCTCCCGAGGGTCCCGCACACTGGCCCCGGGCCATCGGGCAGTCCTTGTTGTTGAGCCCTGCTACACCCTTTACATTAAAATACAGTAAAAATAAATATAGTTGAACCACTTCATTTAATGATTGACATCAGGATGTGAAGATACTTTCTACTAATTGTTTCTGAAGACAGTGACCTTTCACACCTTTAAATATTAACGCCAAACAAAATAATAACAAAAAAAGTCATAATATTACAATTTTGCACTATTGTATACTAAAATAATTAACTAATGTTATGTTAAGAGTCTGACAACGCACCTTCTCGAAAAGCACATCAATGAGATACAACTCTGGCATTTGCACACATTTTTGAATATTATGTGACGTGTACTATCTGTGTTATACAGTAGCTTTGATTGATGGTCTCTGATTGTTTCATGTTTGTGAGTGACTTGGGTTGAAAATGCTTGAAAAATACAACCTTTCATCATCACCACAAGGGGGCAGCATCCTTCAAAGTGTGAGAGCATGTAAACAGAGTTCGAATATCAAGAATAGAGGAACAGAAGAGAGGAAACAGAGCTACAGAAAAGACAAAGACATTCATTACATTAGAATCAAAATGGAAAAACTGATTATTATGATGCTTTTGTTCACAACACAGGACTTTGGTAAGAAAGTGAATCATTTACACTGCTATATTTGTTTATGTGGGAGTTTGTTACATTAGATTTATAAGTCATTTATTTGTATTTTTTCCTCCAGTGTGCAGGGCGCAAGACAAAGTTGAACAGCCTACAAGAGAAAAGACTGAAAATGAAGGAGATCAAATCACTTTAATGTGTAATTACACTACTACTTCTACAAATGCAGATGTTTATCTCTTCTGGTACAAACAGCTGCCAAACAGATCCCCAACATTCATCCTGAATATATTTTCATTTAGTGAAGGAACTATTGAGCCTGAGTTTAACAAGAGATTTTCAGCAAAACTGAATTCTACATTAAGAACAGTTCCTCTGCTGATCCAGGATCTGCGAGTTTCAGACTCTGATGTGTATTACTGTGCTCTGAGGCCCACAGTGACTCAAACATAATAACATTCTGACAAGAACTCAGAGCTGTAAAGTGTGCCGTTTCTGACATGAGCTTGTTTCACACTGATCTAGAATAATGAGTGGAGCAGTGGGTGGAGTTTATTCACACTGCTGAGAGTGAAAGAGTTCAGTCAAACACTGTTTCTGCATCACTGACTCTATGAAGACAACATGTTTCTCTTCACCTGCATTATAATACAGCTTTACATGGGTAAGAGATATTCAGTCAATCAACTTTAAAAGAAGAAAAGAACAAACATGTGAAGCTTTGTATTTATCACTTCATTAATAGCAACTCTTTTCTTTTCTACAGGAATGTCTTTTTCTGATGAAATACATCCCCTGTCTTCAGATAAACGTGTGGCTGAAGGTCAAAATGTGACTCTATCTTGTAATTACAGAGCCAGTACTGGCAATGTTGACTCTCTCCTGTGGTATCGTCAGTATCCCGGAGCAAAACCAGAGTATTTACTGCTGCTTACTGAATATTCAAACAGCTCTAAGCTTGATCTTCGTCTGTTTTCAAATGCTGTAAAAGCACTGAAGCGTGTGGATCTGCTGCTCTCCTCTGCTGCAGTATCAGACTCTGCTGTGTATTACTGTGCTCTGAGGCCCACAGTCACAGGAAACATAAAAACACTGAACAAAAACCTAAAGCACAGCAGTGAGTTTGCATCAAACAAGTGTAACCATGTGCTGTAGTGAACTGGTAATTTCAACAAAAGACCCTTTTCAACCAGTCCCATCAATCCAAGGTTTAATGTACAGTCAGTTTATGAGACATACACAAAAGGATCAACAAATCCAAAAGTAGAAAAATATTTATAGCATCTTTTTCTAAAAAATGGTGTTTAGAGTCATGTGGCTTTTCATCAAACAGTAACATTTATAACAGAAATGCATTACAAGAACAAACACATACTGTATTACATCACATAAAAAGGTGATGTATTTCTGTTATGACTCGGAACATTCAAGGATTCGTGTGTTTGACTGTCACAGTGACTGAAAAACATTTGACACTTACTCAAAACACAAAACAGAAGGACGATTCACAGGTTTAACTGCTATAAATACCAACTATTACCAATTACATCAAGATAACAACATATTCAAAATAGGCTCCAATATTATTTGGTCTAAAACATTCTTCTTGTCACGATCACCTGCAATCTCACCTGTGCGGATCGCTGGAGAACTACACATATGCCACTTCATGAACTACAACCCCCATCATGCACCCCAGACACACCAGTTCCTGATTCCACACACAAACCTGGAAGCCTATGATGGACTTATTAGATGGACAATAAAAAACAGCACAAACAGACTCTGCTAAGTCTTGTTTATCTGTTAGAGAGCCAAATGTTTCCTTGTCCTGCCTTCTGTGTTTTTGACCTATGCTTTGTTCATTGTTTTATTTTGCTCCCAGTCCCGACCATTCACCTGCTTTTCTGCCCATGGTTTGGATTACCTGTATGCTCCAGTTTACTCCTGTTTTGACCATTCCCAGCCTGACTATTCTGTTTAATATAGCTACTCGTGGATCCTCATCTCTATTGTCACCGACCCTTTACATTTCTAAATCTCTTCAGATCATTTAACAGTGACATAACTGTGTGCCAACTTTAATTTAAATGAAATAAATTAATAAACTAGATTAACAGCACTTTGGGAAAGTTCTGTTGTTTTGAATTGTGCTTTATAAATAAATATTGTATTGTATTGTGAATTAACTACATGTCAAATGATCACACCCACACTATTTAGAACAGCAGAGCTCCTCCCCAATGCAGATATTTATACAGAACATGCATCTATTTTTATCATGCATTCTATTTCAGATGCATAACGAAAAATACATATAGTAGTTTACTTTAATACATTATTAAAATCAGTTTAAACTGAGGTATCAACATGGAGAGATGTCTGCTGGTGATAGTCATTACAATTTCAGGTAAATATAATTTTTGACTGCAATAAACTGCTGATGTGTTGACTTGTTTAAATGTACCATTGTCTTACATTTTATTTCAGGTGTATTCGCTGACAGCATTCGTCCAGACAAGGATACTAATATGATCAGAAATGAAGGAGAGTCTGTGACACTGAGATGCTCATATGAAACAAACAGCAACTATATTAGACTTTACTGATACAGACAGTATGTTAATACTGAACCTCAATATTTACTGTGGAAAGGAGCTCGATCCGACAGCAACTATGAGAATATACCAGACAGTCGGTTTGATTCGATTACATCCCAAACCTCCACTGAACTCATTATTAAGAGTGTATCTCTGTCAGATTCAGCTCTCTATTATTGTGCACTTTATTTAAGAGCCCAGTGATGCAAAATGCCTGAGAGGCTTTACAAAAACTCACACAAACCATTTTTACTTTGAACAACAGCAATCTAATGAGTATCAAACCACAGACAATCTCCTGTAAACCACAGAGACTGTAAATGAGAAGTGATGCAAACACCTGCTGAACAATGAAGAGAGACGAAAAGTTAACTAAACTAATTAAATAAAATCTTAACAGTATTGCATTCATCATTACATTAGGGCTGGGCCAATAAACGATATACCGAATTACATTAAAACTTATGTCAATAACAATGATAAGCGCTGGACTTTTTTACTCTACATTGACCTAAGAGCCAGTCATACAGCAGAAATATGCAACAATGGAAATTTAAAAGTGTGTTGATATTAGAGATGTACTGAATTTTTGGCCACTGAATATGTATCATCTGAAAAAAGTTATGCTATATAATGGACCCTCTAAATTTTGTAACTTCAGTCATTGTTGGGTTACTTTTAAATCTGGAAGCATTAACAACTTATATCGAAATATGTATCATTATCTGGGCAACGCAGTGGCACAGTAGGTAGTGCTGTCGCCTCACAGCAAGAAGGTCGCTGGTTCAAGTCTCGGCTGGGTCAGTTGCCGTTTCTGTGTGGAGTTTGCAAGTTCTCCCTGCGTTCGTGTGGAATTCCTCCGGGTGCTCCGGTTTTCCCATGTGAACCCAGTCATGTGGGCCAATCAGAATAGAGAAAACAGCAAGCATGTTGATGTCATGAGGTGAAAATTCTAGTTGTAGTGTTCACATGACAACAATGTACTCCAAGTTTTGGAAAATCTTCACTCAGCCCAGAGTTTAAATATTTTTTAGGATCAGTCACACAATATTCACTTTTTCTGTGTGGACAGTGAAACGGTGTTTAAAAAAAGTGCAGTTTTGACAATACCTGTGTTCATGTGGAAAAGGCCTAACTCTTTTATCTGATCTATCCTTACTACCAGGAATTGGTGATTTTTTTTAATCGCTTGCAATATACCAGTAAAAAATCTTAACACGGTTAAATTATTAAAAAATAAAATTGGCTTATTGTTAAAACATACAATCAGTCTGTCCAATGATTCCAACAGCATTTGTATGATTTATTGTTTAGCATTCATGAGCCTCTTTACAGAGATTTCCTGACATACTTTCACTTTAGGGAAACTAAAATTGCAGCAAGGTGCCATAACACAGGCGAAGTTCCATGTACACATTAACAAAATATTACCTCACAACATACAATACATCACATTGTAGGTGCATCTCCCTCCCCTCTGGACTCATTAAATGACCTAATGGCCACCATTATAAAATAATTTCTAACTCTATTTGTCCTGCAAATAGGAACTCTAAAACGACGTCCTGATGGCAACAGTTGAAACACAGAGTGCAACGGGTGATCTGTGAGCTCTCTTTGAATCAACAGTATGGTAAATTACCATTGGACCAGTTTGGTTAAAACCAATGATCTAGCCTGCCACCTTCACCAGGCTACTCAACCTGTTCTTGTTTAACACACTCAGATTACCGTACCAAGCTACAATGCAGAAAGATAAAACAGATTCAATAAGCTGTTTAAAAAAACAATGTCATCATAAAGGTACAAACCTTAAATGATCTAAGTTTCCTCAGAAAAAACAGTCTTTTCTGGACTTTTTTAATAGACAGCCTGAGTGTTGAACATATTGAAATGTCAACATATTGTCAATAACAACCCCTAGACATTTATGTGTCCACAATTTCAATGTCCAAGCCTTTAATATTTGTTATGCTGGGGGTAGGAGAAGCCTTCCTGTAATCGATCACCATGTCTTTTGTTTTATTTACATTCAACTGGAGAGAAAATCTGTCACACCAGGAAGTAAATTCTTCCACAACAGGACCATGTCTTAAATCCTGATCGTGGAGGAGACTCACAATCACTGAATCACCAGCATATTTTATCATATGAGAGTTCCCGTACATACTCACACAATCATTAGTATACATGATGAACAGAAAAGGTGAGGCAACAACCACAAGGGGACCCAGTGGAACAATACTGAAAGATAGAAAGAGCACCATTGACTCTGACACACTGCAGACGTCCTACAAAAAAATCCAGAATCAATCAAGAAATATCAAAATCCAAGTTAAAAAGATAAATGAATTTCTCAACTTACAAATGCGGCTTCATAGTATTAAAAGCAGAAGAGAAATCAATAAACAACAATCTGGAATGGGTCTTTCAGGTGATTAAACAGGCTGGACAGTTGGCATCCATTAGCAGAGTTGAAGAACTCCACTGCATTTTTTTTTGTATAATATAAAAAATAGAGTTTCTCTAAAGATGCTTTTTTGTCTCCCAGCTTATACATTTAACTTATCCTCATTAATATTGTTTTCGGAATAAATACCAGAATATGTTATAATAAAAATGTAAGTCCATAAAATGTATTATATGTAGTATTTTTTTCACAACAATAAAATACTATTCATAACATGTTAAAGGACACTGCGCTCTATAGTTATACAGCGTATAAAATGCTTCATAATCAGCAAATGATTCCAAATGTCACTGAAAAAAAAAAGAAAAAAAAAACATTCACCACTAGAGGGAGTCAATTGTGTGTGTGTGTGTGCGTGTGTGTGTTAAGCTGTTGAAAATATTCAGACAGGGAAGCTAGTAAAGACATCATCTATACCAGAGACTCGCATCGGTTATTTTACACACTCTTCAACAATGATACAATGGGTGATTATTGCTCTTTTCTTCACATCACATGATTATGGTAAGTATACACTTTCATCACTTTCACTTTAGTTATTTGATTCGCTCGGTATCTGTAAATGATTGTTAATTCACTGTATGTCATGTGTATTTCCAGTATGTGGGGAACAAGACAGTGTTGATCAGCCGGAGAGAGAACTGACTTCTGCTGAAGGAAATGAAGTGATTTTATTGTGTAATTATAAACTGATGAGCGCTGCTAATGCATATCTCTACTGGTACAAAAAACTACCAGACACATCCCCTGCATTCATTCTGAGTGAGTTTTCCATTGGGAAAGGAAACACGGAGCCTGAATTTGAGGACAGATTTTCAGCAAAGTTGGACTCCAAATTAGAAACAGTTCCTCTGACAATCAAGGATGTGCAAGTGTCAGACTCTGCTGTGTATTACTGTGCTCTGCAGCCCACAGTGACTCAAACACACTCAACGCTCACACACAAACACTGTGAGCAGTAGCGTATTCTAAAATTCTCATCAGATGTGATGCAACTACAACTTCCAGTAAAATGTCAGTCAGCTGATATCCTTACTGCACTTAAGGAGTGATTTATTGATTTATTTTTTCACTTGATTTATTGATTAAAAGACACAGATTTTGTTCACATTTACCAAATGCTAATGTAATCTTGCCTTTATAACTTCTATATACTTCTAAACACAACAGCTGCAAAATACTGCTGTCCAAGTCTGCTATGCTAAGTCATACAACAAAAAATAAAACCATGGTAAAATTAAGTTGTTTTGGTACTACTGTCACATGAGAGGTTTTCAAATGATAATTTCTATTCACTACATTTATTAACGTTTTTTTTCTTTTTGTATACATTTGAAGAGTTCACACTAGGGATGGGATGATAACCTGTTCAATGTATACCGCGGTTTGGAAAAGTCAAGGTTTTAAAACTGCCGAAATTTTGTGTAATACTGTTCCTAAGGTATGTGTAAGATTTTTTTATTAACATTTTTTTTTCAGGATAACAGTATCTTCAGCAGAAAAAATATCTAAAGATGCTGTTTTAAATTGTAAAGAAATCTGTGTTTTTGAGACTGATGAACACAGCAGAAGTCTGTAATTCATTTGAATTATTTAGCCTGACATATTTACTTCTCCAAATATCATAAATCTTTCAAAAAATGAAATCTATTGTTTTCAAAGGGGAAAAGGGTTATTGTTTTTTTACCCAGACATTTAAAAAGAATACATTTTAGAGCAGTAATCACAATATCGTGATACGGTGAAACAGTGATTTTTTAACCAAGGTTATCATACCGTCAGAATCTTATACAGGCCCATGCCTAGTTCACACTTAGATGTTGCTTGATAATATTAGCAGGTTTAGCATGCTGTCCTGGGAGAGAAACCCAGAGCTCGGAGATAATTGAATCCAGGGCTCACGTCTGGTCAATGAGCATATGAGGGGGTACAAGATCAGGTAGTTCTCGAGACTGCAGGTAAAGGAGGAAAATGGGGTAGATGGGGGGATTCTTTAAAAAAATGAAGAAAAAGGAGCAATACTAGACGGGCTATTAATAGTGACTTTGCATTAATCCAATTGGCTTACTAATGATTACAGATAGGAGACCAGCAGTGTTCAATCAAAACGTGCTCCTCTCCAAATTAAGGTGCGGTCACACTTGACTTTTCTTCCCATAGACTTCCATTCATACGCACGCAAATACGTCAGACCGGAAACGCGGGGTCATGCGTTAAGTTTCGCAGGTTGCTGCGGTGCAAAGTTCAAGCTTGGTGAACTCTGACCTGCTAAATCGCATCACTTGACTGCATGAGACCAATTGAGGTTCAAAACATGACCTCTCTGGACAGAAATTTAAAACATGGAGGTATCGCTCGCCTTTTTAATGTCTAATCATCTTGTTTAATCCCGCCCCTTTTCGCAGCGCCGCACGACAGAATTTCGCACACACAAAGCCCGGTGTGACCGTAGCTTTAAGCTGCGGTCACACTGGGCTTTTCCTCCCATAGACTTCCATTCATACGCGTGCCAATGCGTCAGACCGGAAACCCAGGGTCATGCGTTAAGTTTCGCAGTTCGCTGCGGTGCAAAGTTCAAGCTTAGTGAACTCTGACCTGGAAATTCGCATCACTTGACTGCGTGAGACCAATCGAGGATCAAAACAGGACCTCTCTGGACAGAAATTCAATCACTCGCTTTTTTAAATGTCTAATCATCTTGTTTAATCCCACCCCTTTTCGCAGCGCCGTAGGACAGAATTTCGCACACACAAACTCTGGTGTGACCGCAGCTTCAGTTTGTGAAACTTCACATGTATTAGACAATTCAGTTGGAAGTTCACTCAAATGGTATACGGATTGCAAAAATATCTTTAGTCTTTCAATCTAAAAAAACTTTTGTTATATTTTTTGTACATTTCTTTAGTAATAAAACTGGCTTTCAAATTCTATTTTTTTTTTACACATGCTAATTTGCAGAATGATAATACATGGTATATTACAGTGTATATTTGTTTAAATATTTAGGTTTTGAGATGTGAATATGCAGAATTAGCATCATTTAATCTGACCTTCCATATCAATGACTGCAATCAAAAATAAACAAGAGGCTCCAATGTTTTATTAACAGTTATTCTTTTATATTTTATGGTCAGCAGAAGAAAAAAAAGTCACACAGTTTGAGGATGAGTAAATAATGATCATTTTCATCGTTAGTAATGATGTCACTGAGCACACCCACACATTCAGAAACTGCAGAGCTCCTCCTCACAGCAGACATTTATATATCCAATCTTTTAGTTTATACGCACATGCAGAGAGAGAAAGATACATCACTGAACCCATATTGAAAACAGTTTAACCTGAGGTACCAACATGGAGAGATGTCTGCTAGTGATTGTGATTACAGTTTCAGGTAGACAGACTTCACACTTTAACTATAGCACAAATGATAATGTGACTAATGTGATCATGTAATGATTCAACTTTCATTGCAGGTGTATTCGCTGACAGCATTCGTCCAGACAAAGATATTAATATGACGAGTAATGAAGGAGAGTCTGTGACACTGAGATGCTCTTATGATACGAGCAGCAATAATGTTTGGCTTTACTGGTACAGACAGTATGTTAATACTGAACCTCAATATTTACTATGGAAAGGAGCTCGATCAGACAGCAACTATGAGAATATACCAGACAGTCGGTTTGATTCAATCACATCCCAATCCTCCACTGAACTCATTATTAAGAGTGTATCTCTGTCAGATTCAGCTCTCTATTATTGTGCTCTAAGAATAAGAGCCCAGTGATACAAAATGCCTGAGAGGCTTTACAAAAACTCACACAAACCATTTTTACTTTGAACAACAGCAATCTAATGAGTATCAAACCACAGACAATCTCCTGTAAACCACAGAGACTGTAAATGAGAAGTGATGCAAACACCTGCTGAACAGAGACGTTGAAGAAGAGAGGCGTTCATCCACTGTGTGAGAACCCTTTTTAAAAATATCATTAAATAGCATCAAAAGGAATTCACTATTACTAATGTAACACTGTCAGATTCAGCTCTCTATTATTGTGCTTCATTAGTTGGATTCAACATAATTTCTCTGCAATAGTCATTTTTTTCACTTAAGAATATCTAAAAGCAATGAAACACTGTTGGAGCTTATATTAATTATGTTTATATATATATATATATATATATAGATAGATAGATAGATAGATAGATAGATAGATAGATAGATAGATAGATAGATAGATAGATAGATAGATAGATAGATAGATAGATAGATAGATAGATAGATATACACATATATAAGCGGTATGTCGTTTAACCGCGCATATATATATATACACACACACATTATATTCCGATTTTTTTCTGCTCGTGAACAAAACTTCTTTCACGGCCCCTCAAATATAAGCCGCTTTAAGCCGCAGATCTTCCTGTGCGCTCTCAAATAAACGCTGCTGAGGTGTGATTTAGTGCGTTTATGTAACGAGTATGTCTCCAGCATTTATTAGATTTGCTAAGAATATGTATGAATGCCTCCGGTATTAATGCGTCCTGAAATAAAGTAAAACGGCTATACGTCACAGTCAGCACGTAACCTTTAAAGGTTAAATTTATGACGCACAGCACTACTATGGTTACAGAAAAGTTTGCGCTGTTATAATTCACTTACCTTTTTAATACGTTTTGCTGTGATTATCACCCACTATTATAAAAACAGAATGTTTTGAATGAGAAGCTGTAATGTAGCCGTGGCGGGATGAATCTTGGAAGAATGAATGTAGCGGAAACTAACAGCATTTCATTGCTTTTAGATATTCTCTATATATATAATTCTCGTACCCTGTGAAAATCTAAGCCTTCACTCACATTACACCTTGTATTCAAAAGAACTTCAGAGTTGTTTGTAGAAAGGCACAGGTTAGGAAAAGGCTACAAAAACATTTCAAAGGCTGGAAAAGTTATTTATTTATTTCTTTGGCAGGGACAGTGTACATTAATTAGCTGTGCTGCAAATGCACCAGAATTAGCCAGAAGGCTATGCGTTGTCTCTGGACAGATGTTAAAATTGTCAGCCTAAAAACATTGCAAAAATTATACAAATCAATTAAGCATAGTTAAAAAGCACTAAAATAGACATAGTTAAGTAGATCTTAATAAAAAATGTATATGTAAAAATTCACTAAAAACACCAACATTATGTATTAGAGATTTTACTGAAATGTAATTTAATTTGCTGATTGTTGATTTGGCTGTATGATTTATTTCAAGGAATATAATGACTTTCTATAGGCACTGTATATACAATGGACTGCATAATGGTAATATATTTTAATATTTGACTGCATTACATTCAGGCCCAGGTGTTGATTATAGTTAGAAAAATTGTACTGTACTTTATTACATCAATGTAGCTTTAATAAAATAGGTTGAATTTGTATCAATATAGTTTGTTACCAAATGAGTAAATCCATACATAAATGTTTGCATGGTACTATATATAGCAAATATAAGAAATGACATTCTGCAATACCTAAAACACACCAATAGAGGGTGATATCGACTTCACATTTACAGTATGTTCCTCTAACAGCACACTGAGCTCCTCAGTATTACTGACAGCTCCAAAGTATTCAATGACAGACTCACACTTTGAGGATTGTGTTAAAGTGCTTGGATAATACTCCATCAAACAATGGATCTGTGGCTGGAAGTGATGATTTTTACATTACTTATTACTGGTATGTACAAGCATTTACTTATCTAATAAATTCATATTTATTTAATGTTCATTGGTATGAGTAGCATTTGTAACATCATCATTTATTTGCAGAATGCAGTGCAGATAGCGTTAATCAGCCAGACACACGTGTAACTGAATCTGAAGGAAGATCAGTGATGTTACAGTGCAAATACACTGCAACTTCCACAACAACACCAGACCTCTACTGGTACATCCAGAGAGACAATGACATTCCCAAATACATCCTGAGGAAAAACAAATACGGAGGAGAAAATGGCACAGAGTTTCACAAGAGATTTCACGTTGAATTTACAATGGATTCAGTTCCTCTGACAATCAAGGATGTGCGAGTGTCAGACTCTGCTGTGTATTACTGTGCTCTGAAGCCCACAGTGACTCAAACACACTCAAGTCTTTGACAAAAACCTACATCAGGCCTAATGACATGCATCCATTCTTCCTTCATTGTCATATATGCAAAAACATATTACACAAATATTTTCAAATCACTAATGCACGTTTTTAATAATAAAAAACTGTTCGATGACAGTAAGTGGATTAAAAAGCACAATGATTTAGTGACAGAAAAGAGGGCGGGACATAACAATCCACACCCACATTATTAATATATGTGGCACACCATTTCTCCAGAGCTTTGATATGATTTATTTGCACTATTAAAAGTAGTCAGGGTGTAATTTATGCTTAAAAACAACTGTCTTTACAACAAAAACAAATCTGAAAATCAGCATGGAGAGATACATATTGGTGCTTTTCATAATTATGTCAGGTAAAACAAACGTTGGCAACAAAAAACAAAACTTACATGCATGTTAAGCATAGCATATATACTAATGATTACTCGATCGTTCTCTTGGTTTATTGAAACCTTTATGGTTTTAAAGTGTCTTCTATTGCTTTCAGGTGTGTTTTCTGACAGCATTGGACCAAAAGATGAAGACAAACATATAATCAGGAGAGAAGGAGAGTCTGTGACATTGAGCTGCTCATATGACACACAGAGCAATAATGTTTGGCTTTACTGGTACAGACAATATACTAACAAAGAACCTCAGTATTTACTGTTGAAAGGAGCTCGATCAAATAGCAGATCTGAGGACAGACCAGATCATCACTTTCAATCATCTACAGGCCAAACGTCCACAGAACTAACAATTGATAAAGCAGCTCTGTCAGATTCAGCTCTCTATTATTGTGCTCTAAGAGTTGGAGCCCAGTGATACAAAGTGCCTGGGAGGCTTTACAAAAACTCAAACACACAAACTTTCCCTCTATTACTCAGTAATCAAACATTTATCACACCACATGTTCCACAGATACTGTAAATAACAGAAGGTGGTTACACCTGCTGTATAAGCCAATGAAAAGAAAAGTGAAAACAATATGATACGGAAATAGACCACGCTGTTGACATGATTTTGAATGTGAATTTTTTCTGAGCCTATAAAATAAAAAACAAATAGAACAACTGATTTGAAAACTCAACAGTCCTAAGGAAAACTAGATAAACTGCATGGAAACATTTAGGTCTTTTGATGCTCTCCTTTTTCACAGTGAGTATACACTGAGAATACCATGGTGCGTTCCAGCTCCTCCTCACTGCAGACAGGAATGCACCAATCGAAATCCTCATGGCCAGCAGCACACCTCTTTATTGGATCAACAACCAATCAGATTATTTCTAACCAGAAATAATCCAGAATATAATGGCTTTAAAAATTATTTTGTTAGTTCAACTGTTAGTTTACTACAATGATTTTATAAACAGTCCTAAAATGTAAATTTTTACACAAACAGTGGAACACTGATTCATTCATTCATTTTTCTTCAGCTTAGTCTCTGACTAATTAGAGGTTGCCACAGCGAAATGAACCACCAACTATTCCGGCATATGTTTAACGGAGTGGATGCCCTTCCAGTACTGAGAAACACAAACATTCTCAATCACACACAAGCACTGGAGAAAACCCACGAAGAACATAAAAAACTCCATACAGAAATGCTAACTGGTCCAGCCAGGACTCGAACCAGTGACCGTCTTGCTGTGAAGCGATAGTGCTATCCACTGAGCCACCGTGCCACTCTCAGAACAATAATATTTCAATTTAATAAGAACTATAACAAGCATTTTCTTTAATTATTATAAGATCCGCTGTGTGTGATTAGCATACACATAAAACACAAATGCATTGTTCTGCATTAGTTACGGTAACGGGAACCAGGAACACTTCCCAAAAGACATTATAAATTGAACGGCATCTGCGCATATGTTAGTTTGTTTTTATTAATCTAGAGGTTTCCATAATCCTGGACCAGGCCGTATCCTGAGCAGCTGCTGCGGTGGTCATGGAGGAGTGGAGAGCATGAGACTGATTCCTGTAAGACCCCAGTGACAGATGAGTCTTCGCAGTGATCCTGAAGGGCCAGCCTGTACACCAGCCTGTGACCTCTGCTCCTGCAGCTTCTCTACGATGGACGTCCAGCTTTCTCCAGCCTCCAGCGCTTAAACTGCAGCTCTGCACAGGAGGTTTGGCCAGAGGAGAAATGGTAATGCCCAACTGAGCCTGGTTTCTCTTGAGTTTTTTTTTTCCATCACTTTCGTCAATTGGTGAAGTTTGTTTCTCGCCACAGGCTAGCATGGTTTGGGACTTGTAGAGCTGCACGTCGATGGATTTGCTCTACAGTGTTTGGACTTTCAGCAGGGAAAATTAAACCACACTGATATGAACAACTTCAACTCTGAAACTGGACTAACAGTTTCAATTTACTGTTAAGCTGCTTTGACACACTCTATATTGTAAAAGCACTATAGAAATAAATCAAGATGAATAAGTGTTAGGTTCATAAGTTCTGCCAATATTTTGTTCACACTAATATACATTGTGTCCTGTTATAAAAGGAGAGGCAGATTTATGATGTCACTGACCACACCCACACTTATTTATAAAAATATCTCTGTGTTCATCTGCCTCGTATTGCATCTGAGGACTAAACAGGGAAATTTGTAGATGTATGAACCTAAAAAATAAAGCTACGATCAACAATTATTAACACATCAACATGGAGGTCTGTTTGATATTGTTTTTTATTATTTCAGGTGAATATAATTTATGCTTTACTAAGACAATATTTTTTTGGACAAAACTTATGTATATACTTATTTAAAGCTGCTTTAATTCAATTTAATTCATTTTTTATTGCAGGCGTGTTTGCTGACAGCATTGGACCAAATGACAAAGAAACTAGTATGAGCAGTAATGAAGGAGAGTCTGTGACACTGAGCTGCTCATATGATACACAGAGCAATAATATTAGACTATACTGGTACAGACAAAATAGTAACAGAGAACCTGAGTATTTACTGAGGAAAGGAGCTCGATCATATGGAGGAGAGGATAAAACAGACTCTCGGTTTAATTCGAAAACATCCCGAACTTCAACTGAACTCACTATTACTGCTGTAACACTGTCAGATTCAGCTCTCTATTATTGTGCACTTCATGTAAGAGCCCAGTGATACAAAATAGCTGAGAGCCTTTACAAAAACTCTCACACACCACTAATGCTTTAAAAGTCAGTAATCAAGCGTTTATCATACCACATTTATATCTTTCGTAAACCACCGAGACTGTAAATAACAGAATGTGGAAACACCTGCTGAAAAACAGGAGTGACTATAGTGGAGAGGATATGAAATCCGACTACTGTAGAAGAACTTGTATGTGGTGTTTACAATATTCAGTTTGTTAGTCATGTATCAAAGTTATTCCTCAGCATGGCTTTATACAGTGAGGTAGATGACAGACACTATTAGGGCCAGTTTATTATGGGAAGAGTTTGAATCAATCCTCTAATTTTTTGCGGAAGTATTGTTTATAGTTGATTTTATTCCAGGTGAAATTCTTTCTGTACAGAAAGTCACATTTAACAAAGCATTTTCAGGATTATTCTTGTGACAGGATTTGCAGTGACAAATTAGAGCAAAAAACATAATAATATATAATAATATAATAAAAAAGCATAAAAATACCATAATATGTTTGCAGATATTTAAGAAACATGCTAAGTGAACATTCTGTTTTATCTGAAAAACAATGCTAAAGTCAGATATTCTGCTTTGACAATGTGCGTTTCCATGCTGGAACACTGTCTTTGTTTGGGTCATTTTAACCCACCCAATGCCAGTTTAGCCAATGATATTTCAGCACCCCGCATTGCCTTGATGGAGAACAGCGCATTTCATTTATTCATTCAGAACGGCTCTCTTAAACATTAGGTAAGCAGGTTACATTGTAACCCTGCATCCTAACAACACGCTCTATGATGAGATTTGTAGTGGTAAGTAATTTGGCTATTTGCATCAGATGCAACACCACAGAAATTGAAATACAGCCATTCAGAAGCACAGAATATGCACTCACTCACGAAATGGTAAGTTTTAGAGCTGCACGATTCGGTTTAAAATGAGGATTTTCTCACATTTCTGCAGATGTAAAATAAAGATTAATATCAGTAGGCTAATATTATTGTTATTTCTCAAACAGATGGTAAAACAACAATAATATTATATGTAGGTCTAATGTTGGTCTGATGTTGAATTATGCTTGCAATCTGTCATTAACAACATTATTAGACCATTTTTTTCTACTGGTGAAATCAGACATTTGTCATTATCAGATTACATTTTGCATTATATTCAACATTATTTAGACTAGAATAGTTATACTGACACTGTTAAACATTTATTTTCAAGCACAACACTCTGTTCGCTGTGAAGGAAAAACATATTAAATGCTTGTCGTAATCATAACTCTAAAATGCGACATGATTATGTAAATGATGTTGGCGCTTTCGGTTTCATTTTTACTGCTAAGTGCTGTTAATACTTCCCGCGCGGCTCCCAAACGATCACTCTTTGCCAGAAACTGAATGTTGTTTTCAATTTTATTACCTGTTATTCACAGCCTAAGCAGGTTCTGTTCACTAAAGTAGACTCGCGCGAACCTATCGTTAAGTAGGGCTCGCCCTCTCTGTGGTAACAGCTCACAGTCAGCAGGTCATGTCTCGTGTGTTTTCGTGGACGCAAACGAGTTTATTTTATTTTTAACATACATTTCACACTGGATAAAGCACATGAGGTGTATCTGAGGTGATCATTGGAACAAAAACTTAACATGGAAAATATTCCTTCTATCACGTGCCATTGCTTTTATATAGAACACGATTTAAATCAGCCTTTAGCCTCGATAGTCAGGCCTGAGCTTGCGTTTGTTTGGTCTGGATGCAGACCTGGTGCAGTGCAATCTGTGCTGCATCCAATGCTTTTTAATGGGCTCACCTAACCCCACCCCTACCCCTCACAGTGACGTCACTCACACCATTTGAATGCATTGTGTCTGACACTGCATCACTGAGCGATGCAAACTCAGCTGACATCATAAAGGCTGCATGCAGATACTATTGGTTTGTTTCAATCCAGGAATACAATACCTAGTTCAACCACTGGGTGTCAAACTTACATACTGCACCTTTTAAGTGTTTTGTTGAATGAACAAACAATATTAACATAATTATAAAGGTAATTTTACAAAAAAATTATGATTGAATTAAAGTAGCTTATATTTGACTGTAGCTACTTTTAATGCACATTTTAGGATACTGCACGCACAAATAATCTGATAATTATCACATTACAGATATATGCATAAAGTACACGGAAATGCATTTACTAAATAAGTGTCTTGATGCCAAACACAAAAAAAATTATATTCACAAATGTTTTATGCAAGGGTAGCGCAGCGGCTTAGTGGTCGAGCACTGTTGCCTCACAGCAAGAAGGTCGCTGGTTCCTGGAGTCCCGACTGGATGAACTAAAATGGCCATAATGTATGAGTGTGTGTGAGAGAGTGTATGGGTGTTTCCCAGTACTGGGTTGCAGTTGGAAAGGCAATCGCTGCATATAACGTATGCTGGAATAGTTAGCGGTTCATTCCGCTGTGGTGATAAATAAGGGACTAAGCCAAAGGAAATTATTATTTTATGCTATTTATTAATTGAGTGCATAAGTTAGTTTTCTGCATAAGTTAAAAATAAATAAATAAAAAAGTGTGTTTTTTGTTTAATACTAATGGAAAAGTAAATTAATTACCCTGAACAAAGTGGATTAACCCAATCTTTAAAAAAGTAATTTGTTGAGAATGAATAAAACTATGATAAACTAAAGCCAATGATTTTCTTTGAATAAAAATATTAATGTACTTTATAACAAAACGAATAACGGTAACAATTTAAAATAATGGTCCATTTACTAACATAAACAATAAATAAGTTATGCATTTGTTATGGTATTCATCTTTAATAGAGTTAAAATATTGTTGGTTCATATTAATACACAGTGCATAAACTAATGTTAAGTACAATTGTGGATTTTAATACTGCGTTAGTAAATGTTTAAAAAATTATTTACACGATTATAATACGTAGTTAATGCTAGTAAATAAATGTATCAACTGACAAAAAACTAATAAACCATTTTTGAAATGCGTTACCCAAATAAGATTTGAAAAAATAAATAAATAAAAGTGTTACTTTAAATAAAAAATAAAAACCTAACAAATCTCTCCCATGAACAAAGTGAATTATACTGTTTGTAATTCTAAAGAGAAACCAGAAGAGGGAGTTATGCACTATATACAGTTAACATTGAACATCTGACAATGTTATGAGCTCCTCCCTTACTTATGTCATACATTTACTTTCAATCACACTCCTTTTTAGTTACTCTGCTTTCAGTGAATGCTTCATCGGCTCTTCGAATGCCATGCTATCATCTCAAAGAACAAAAAACAATGAAAATACATCCGATGGAGAGATTAATAATATTTGGAGTAGTTATTCTAGGTATGTTTGGTATACTACATTATTTATTGAATGTTTGGTTTTATAATGCTCAATTATGAATTATACTTGGTGTTAGCAGGGTGTCACTCAGATGATACGGTTGATCAGCCACTTAAACATGTTACCGCATTGGAGGGAAACTCAGTAACACTGGACTGCAAATATACCACATCTTCAACATCACCAGAGCTTTTCTGGTACATTCAGAGAGCAGATGAATCTCTAAAGCTTGTGTTACAAAGAAATTCATACGGCGGAGGAGTGAATGGAACAGAGTTCAAGAAGAGATTTTACTCTGAGGTGAAAACATCTAAATCAGTTCCTCTGCTGATCCAGGATGCGTGTGTGTGTGACTCTGCTGTTTACTACTGTGCTCTGAGGCCCACAGTGATCACAACATGTCTCTCTCTCACACCAAAACTAAAACTTTCAGTGTACAGGAAAGATACTGGGCATGTGTAGTTTCAATGCTGCTTAAGATTATATCAATTCTCAGAAGCTACAAATGTATCAAAATCTTCGAAACGTAACTTGATTTTAATACAAATAAAAATAATTATTTATTAATACCCTTTTTTTATTTTTAGAGTTGAGGGTTGGCGCAGTTTCCCCAGAGCGGCTCGTTCATGATTAGTCAGACTCGCCCAAGCGTGATCACATGTTTTGTGTGTATTCTGAGGTCAGCTGAAGCTTGCAAATGTGAGTTTTTATAAAAGGAAAAGCCCCTTTCATTCAAATCAATTCAATCATGTAACTTCATCATCACAAGTCATGTTTTCATGTAACCGTATTGTTATCTTGTCAAGTTTATCAAAATAAAACTGATATAATGTGTAGCTCAACTTTACTTGTATTTAAAATCTGTATCAGGGTTTCTGCAGGTTTCATCAAGTCAGATTTAACACTTTTTAAGACCCTTTTAACACCATTATGAATGAAATTTTAGACTTTACAGGGCTAAACACTAATGACTATTTCTTATGGCCCGGTTGGGACAATGGATTTTTTATTTCTTTTGTTTGCCACAAAAAAATTATAATAATAAAAAAATCAAATGTAATTATTTCTTAGCGACACACTTTAATTTGTCAAAACAAGCAAACTCTCAAATATATATATATATATATATATATATATATATATATATATATATATATATATATATATATATATATATATATATATATATTTATTTATTTATTTTTTTTTTTTTAATGACAAGTTTAACAATGTTAAAAGTATATTTATTGTGGAGGCAATTACATAAATAATAAAAAATATATATTTGTTGGCTTCTGGTCTAAATTGATTGAGTATAACTTGTTTTGCATACCTAATGTTATGCACTAATGCCTACCTAATAACTTATGCCATAACTTAATGCATTTCTGTTATAAAACCTTAAGTTTCATGGCTATTTATAAACATTATGTCTTATAATAATAATACATGATTTCAGCCCTGATTTTGACTTGCCGACAGGTTTTGAAAAATCGCGGACAAATGCCTGAAATCACAAGCAAATCGATGGTCGTTCACGCGAGTATCAATAACACAGAGTGAACTATCAAAGACGCCATCTGAGAGAATCGCCGACATCCGTGAGATATTTGGCGAGCTAAATATCTGGAGCTGTCGGTGATTCAAATCATGCCGTGTGAAATGAGTTTTGACTGAAAATAACATCAGCGATCAACTACGGCCAATGAGAGAGCAGCATTCACTACTGTGGGTACCTGCATGCCAGTGGGAGGTTGGGGGAGAAGTTAAAAGCATTCCTTTTCAATTTATTTGGACCCAAGAAATAGAGGAAAAACGACTGGAAATTTGTTTGACGTGTCATTTGAGCAATACGCACAACCGGGTCGAAAAAAAAAAAAAGTTTGAGAAATTGCTCCCTTTAAAGCCAGGTGAGCTAAATAAATACATTTTCTACCCCCACTAAAGGCTTCTTTCTCATTATGTACTTAATAACAAGATATACATTACGTGACCTCGCATTGTTTCCATGTCTTCTCACGTGTGTTTGGTTGTGAAACATAGTTTGGACAAAGTTGTCGGCGATTCCTCCTATTTTAAAGTCATGCAGTGTGAACCACCCTGTCGCCGATCCATCTTGCAATGTAAACAAAGCACAGACGGAACGCTAGCCCAGATAGTCATGCAGTGTGAACTTGGCATAAGGTGAACTTCGAGTGCAAGACATCTAGAAAAAGAGACTTAGGTTTATTTTGTCTATAATTTAGAGCATATTCGGACGGCGGGAGTAGGGCTGTGCCATATAAGACCATATTTGATCGTGGACGGTCAAAATTACTGCACAATCCACTTTTTCAGAAAAATCTGAAGTTGTATCACCATAGGGCTTAAAAACGGGAAGAAAAAAAATCTACTCAGTTCACTCCTAGCAGAATTGATATTTTTTTCATTTCTGTTCTTGCGTTCCTTATTAAACAAAACATTCCGAAAACTGTTTTCTAGAAAAAAAATACCGGTTAATAAAGTTATTTTATTACAAAGTATTGTAGGGCTTTAAAGCGCCCTGATTTGTTAATGGTGCAACTAAAAAAATTATATGAGGGGTAAAATTAAATGGTTTTTTAATGAAATATTTATATTATGAACTTGCTTTTGGTTATATCTATACAGGCTTTGCGTTCTTACGCTCTCTCTCGCAGCAGTTGATTGACACCCGCTGCTTAAAGGCGCTACACACACAGCCCCATCTTCTTAATCCAGCGGCAAGTGCTGAAATACGCAACCAGTTTTACTTGTTGGGTGTTGTTCCTTTTTTAAATAGCTTTTATTTTTTAAATCTCTCAAATTAGGCTAACATAATATCCCTCTGGGATTAGTTCAATAGCGCTATGTGCTATAGGCTATTGACCAACACCCCCTGCATACAGTTTACACACAGGTCTACAGTTCTAATGTTTTAAATGACAGTGAGACATGGTAAATTTAGTTTTTTTTTTATTCAAAAGTTACATTGTAACCCAGTACACAGTAAAATAATATTTATTAATGGCCGATTGGCAGCGTATAGCCGTTAAGCTTAAATAGGCTAGGCATGTTTTTTTTTATTAACATTAAAACAAATTACAATTAGCCACCTTTTGATTTTATTTCGTTTTCGTATATTTTTATCAAACGAAAAATGTAATGAATTGTATTTTGGTTTTAATTTTATTAGAGATTTAATAGCCGTTTAGGCAACACTACTTCTACATAACATTGGCTCACGCGGACACGGGGAGAACATGCAAACTCCGCACAGAAATACCAGATGGTCCAGCAAGGAGCCGGAGCCATTGGTATTCTTGCTGTGAGGCAACAGTGCTAGTCACTGGGCCGCCATGCCGCCTATTCTGGATAAAGATGGAAGAAGGGGAGGAGGAGGGGGTTTTTCCAGATGAAGATAGTTGTAGAAAGGAAATAAGAGTATATATAAAAAATTAGGATCCTTTGATTGAAACATTATTTAACACAATATTTCAGTGAATTTAGGTTTTAACATTTAAGGCATTTTAAAACTTAAGACCGCACGGATACCCTGCGTATATGAGGTGAAATCTGCTCAAACCAGTAAACTTTACAGCAAAGCATCACTAAAGCTACAAAAGCAAAGTTCAACTTAAAGGACAAATGGTCATTTTAATTGAAAATCTGTGAAATTAGGATTAGTTTATGTTGTCTCTATTGTAGTTATTTAATTCATATTTTTGTAAGGAAGTTGCAACATTTTGTTGTATTACATTAAAAAAAAAAAATCGAAGCGCCCCTCCCTAGCTAAAACTTATAGCAAAAAATAAATAAATAAGCTATAGGGGGCAGTGAAGTTTCAGCTTAAACTCTCATTTTTAAAGCAAAATGACCTATTACAAAATTTCTGAAACTTTAAAATAAAAAAAATAACCTGAAAATCTAATAAGTTTTTAAAAGTATTGATGAATAATGATAACTAATAAAATCGGTCACTGTACTGCTTCCCAGTCTTTTTGAAGAACAATACATACTTTTCATATTTTAACTCATTGATTAAATGGCAAACACACACACAAAAAAAAAAAACAATAAGGAACAATAAGGTTCAAAACAATTATTCTCTCTCAAATGTTGTGTAATGCAAATACTGGCAAGAAAATAAAGAGAGTAGTGTGAGATCCATAGATACAGAGAAATGTTAACATTTTTAAGACAAAAAATTGTATTAATAAGAAAAATGAAGAAATGGCTAGCATGTATAGAAAGGAAAAGAACAAACACTTCATGTTCTAACTCAACAGAACAAGCTCCTCCCCGCCACTGTACTGTATATCCAGTATGATGATATTTGACAACAGACTCAAAAGACAAGCTGTTCGCACTACAGTGGATCAAATAGTTTATTCTAGTCAGCTGCACAATACAGATTTTATCATGACGCACTGGACAATACATTGCATCTTATTTCTAACCTATTTCTGGGGTGAGTAGGATCATTTTGAGTCTCTAAATGTAGTTTATTAAAGCATGCAGAATATTGATATAGATTAAAATGTTGTGTTTCAGGCTGTAATTGTGCTGAGAGTGTTGATCAGAATACAAGAGTTGAAACTGCTGTTGAAGGAAGATCTGTGAGCATTAACTGTACATATCAAACCAGTGATCCTTCCCCATATCTGTTCTGGTACCAACAAAAGACCAACACAATGCCCAAATACATGATGATGATATTTGCTACAACTGAACAAAAAGACAAAGACTTTGAGGAGGAGAGATTTAGTGCAAAACACAACAAAACTTTAAAATCAGTTCCTCTGCTGATCCAGGACCTGCGTGTGTCTGATTCTGCTGTGTATTACTGTGCTCTGAGGCCCACAGTGACAAAACACACTCAACACTCACACAAAAACCCTCATGGTGATGAGCTGCACTATATTTTATGACTAGTTTTCGTAGTAGTAACTAGTTTTAACTAGTTTCTAGGAGGCATGGGACGATAACCGTTTGTTGTTTGATACCCAGACATTTAAAAAGAATATATTTTAGAGCATTAATCACAATATCGTGAAACCGTGATATTTTTATCCAAGGTTATCATACCGTCAGAATCTTAAACCGGCCCATGACTAGTTTCTAGTAACTAGTTTAGTAACTAGTTTTAAAAATACAAAGTTGTCCATGTTTTTATACCTTAAAACATGTAATGTTCTAAGGGATTATTATGAAATAATAATTTAAGAAAAGTTAAACGTACACATGTAGAAATGTAAAATCTGTAAATTATGTATATATTTCTGTAAGTTTGTAAAATATAAAATATTTCATAATGCTATAAATGATAATATGCCTATCTGGAATTTTGATTAGATGTTATTAGTAGTAAAACAAAATGCAAAACAACATTTTATTCAAAATACATCTATTAATGGCAAATCCAGAAAACTGAAATTGTTTAATTTAAATCAGTTGTAATGTCCCCCTTGTAATAACTCTTGCAATCCAGAAGAGGGCGGCAAGCAGTTACTCTTGTAATTATTGTGAAGTTGTGTTGAGCTTCTCTTTAATAAACAGCCACTCTCTATTTACATGAGTAGGGCTGCACAATATATCGTTTCAGCATCAATATCACATAATCAATATTCGCAATAGTCACATCGCAAGATATACAATGGTAAGTCTGAATTATAGTTGACCAGGATCTACAGATTTGTATTTAATTACTGTATTTATACAGAATTTATATGATTTACTGATATTTATAAGTTTTTCTCACTTTAAATTTTTGTCTTGTTTCTAGTCCAAACATCTACATGTCAAAGTGAATTTGTAGATATTTGAACTAAAAACAAGACAAAGCAAAGTACAAAAAGTACAAAAGACCAAAACTCCAAGTACACTTGCATTTGCCATTTTCCTCATTCGCATCATTAAGATCCACATTGACCTATCATGTGCTCACTGGTGTGTACATGTTTATATGCTGGAAATACAGCAGTCAATCAGTCAGGAAGAAAGAAAGAAAAACAAAACTTTGAGAAGTATTTTTTAAAAACACGTGAGTTATAAAACTAAGAAGTGACCAAAAACACACCTAATTCTCATTTGACATGCAAATATACCTAGGAAAATAACCGGCTTCAAAGCTTACTGTGGTTCAGCTGTGAAAATTCAGCTTTAAAAAGTACTAAAATTGTGCTATAACTGCTGTATACAGTATGTAAATTTGTTCATTATTTTTACTTGTAGTCAAAGAATTTTTTTTAGGGCAACAGTATCTCCAGCTAGGCATGGACGATAACCATGTTCAAGGTATACCACAGTTTGGAAAGTCAAGGTTTTAAAACAGTCAAAATTTTCTGCTATAACGTTCCTAAGGTATGAATACGTTTTTTTTTTATTTACATTTTTTAGGACAGCAGTATCTCTAGTAGAAAAGATCTCCAAAAAAATCAGTTTTTGAAACAAATGAAGGCAGCAGAAATCAATCATTCATTTGAATTATTTAGCCTGACATGTTTACTGATCCAAAATATTATAAATGTTTCCTAAAATAAATTATATTGTGTACAAAGGGGAAAAGAGTTTTGTTTTTTACCCAGACATTCAAAAAGAAAATATTTTAGAGCAGTAATCTCAATACCGTGAGACCGTAAAACGGTGATATTTTTATCCAAGGTAATCTTACCGTCAAAAACTTATACCAGCCCATGCCTATCTCCAGCAGCCCATGATTCAGCGAACATTTGTTGTTCACCAACATCCAAGCATTTTATGGACCGGAACAGTGCAGTTTACTTCATATCCAACGAGAAGAAAAATATCCAAAGATGCCTTTTCAAGTATATTTGAAACTAATGAAGGTAGCAGAAATCAATGGTCTATTTTAATTAGCCTGACATGCGTCACAGAAAGACTGGGACACAGAGGGTAGGTAGATCTAAATAGTTTATTTGAGGATGGCAGTAACAGAACAGAGATGGATGTGGTGGATGAATTCGGTGACCAGATGTAGATTTCAGAGAAACGGCAGGGAGAAACAAGAACCAAACACTGAGACCACAAGACAACCAGACAGGGAACCAGGAGGAATCACACTAGGAGAAAGGATGCGAGTAAAGTTCTTCATGTGTAATGAGATTGGACACCGAGTGGAGACTGGGGTGAGACTATAGTGGCATGGTAATGGGCATGAAGATGTGCGGGGCTAATCAGAAGTCAGGTGACAGTGATCATGCTGAATGGGGTGATTGTGGAAGGGGAGAACCTGGCATGGCTGACATTTTGATGACTGTTCCACAATATTTTAAATGTGTCTTAAATAAAATATATTGTGTTCAATGGGGGAAAATGTTGTTGTTTTATTCACCCAGACATAAAAAAATGTATTAGACATGTATTAAATGTAAAATACAGTATTTTAGAGAAGTATTCACAATACAGTGAAACCATGATGTTTTTATCTAAGGTTATCATACAGTCAGAATCTTAGAGCCAGCCCATGTCTACATAGTTGATTTCACAGCATGGTGAGATGCACCACCTCAGTGGGTAGAGTTCAAGTTTGCAAATGCAGTGTACAATACATAAATTCGACTTTTTTAAAAGCATCTTAGTTAGAGAATGTCTAACTGGATCAGATTTTTACTTATTCTCTTTTCACTTTCTTTAGGTACGTAACCTGCTCTTCTGCATCACAACCTCGGTTTTTGTGTACCTAACTAATTAGTATGTTTATGTTGTTTTTCAGAATGCAGAGCACAAGATAGTGTTACTCAGACAGCTACAGTTCAAACTGCTACTGAAGGTCAAGCAGTGACTATTGAATGCACATACAAAACCAACGCTTTCCCAACGCTTTACTGGTACCAGTATAAAGCAAACCAGTTCCCAAAGTATATGCTGGATCAAGCGACGAGGATGACGATTTTAAGGAGAGATTTAATGCAAATCTCACCAGCTCTTCTACATCAGTTCCTCTGACAATAACAGATGTGCGAGTGTCAGACTCTGCTGTGTATTACTGTGCCCTGCAGCCCACAGTGACTCAAACACTTGCACACAAAGCACAACAACTTGACACACTGTTACATATCTTTTTATATGGCCCACAAAACATTTAATATTTAATAACTGTCAATCTCTGCTTTAAAAGAAACATAGTAAATCCCACAGTCATTAAATGTAACATCAGCAAGATTTACATGGTCTTTTGTGTTCGACATAAAATCTCAAGCTAGTTTGAAACACGTGAATAGTGAGTAAATGATGGCAGAATATTCATTTATGGGTGCACTATCCCCTTATCTTGACAATAAGCAGCAGTGTTGGAGAGATGTTTTCACACAAACAATTTAAAAGCTTAAATGCTGGAAAGAACAAAATTTTGGGCTAAAAATAAAAACTACCAAAAAACAACATCAGTTGTATTCATATTCTGTATAAAATTACCATTGACATTAGACATTCACTCCGTCCCATGGCACACTATACACTATGTACAGTACTTATGCACAATGTACTTATGCACTTACACACTTAACAGCATAATATATTAATTTAGTGTCGTCCCAAATGGAACACTTGCGATTTTTTCACTGAATGGAAATTCAAACCGTTTCCCATACGACGGTTGAAATAAATAAATAAAATATTATTTAAATAAATGACTACCAAACTAACAAATAGTACCTGCCATGACTATAACAATCAGCATCAGGAGGCGACATAATCACTCTGGTAAGACTGAAATTTGCTTTAACAATCCAAAATAAATAATCCAACATTAGTGCCTGATAGCTCCGTCCCTTATGCTAGGCAAAGCTGTGAACATTGAGTGTATGAGGTGTTCAACATTCCACAGTTCTTTTTAAGTTAAATAAGTGCATCATCTGGGTATTTAAAGGGCACTTGTTCTTTTTTAGAAGAAAAACAATATTTCAGTGTGAATGCACTACTTTTTAAACTACGTAGAAAAACTGCGTAGATTGTAGGGCTGCAACAACGTATGGATTAAATCGATTACTCAGAGTTGGCAACGAATTTTATAAACGATTTGATGTGTCGCGCGACGCAAGGACATTTGATTATTATTTATATTTATTTAAAAAAAAATAATAATAAATAAATAAATAAATAATAAATTAAAAAAAAAAAAAAAAAAAGCTTTAGTTAAGCGCAGAGCGGAGTGAACAAACTTGCATGTATTTTGGGAGTAACTGATGAATTTAAGATGTGTTTCGCTTTTATGAATGAGGCTTATGTGAGCAAACATGGCAATGCCCATCTCACGTTATAGATCACGATCAAGATCATTTATAGTCTTTTAAAAAAGCTTTTCTTAATTAGTAATTTTGTCTCGTTTCCAGTCCAAATATCTAAAAAAAAATCCTAAATCAAGATTACTAGACAAGAAAATGGCATGTGAAAATTAAGTGATGCTTAAAACTTCAGTTTAAGATTATATCTCATTGAGATTATTATTCTTACCCCATTGGCAAATATTTTTGCTTGTTTTAAGCGAACAATCATTTAATTTTAAGGTGTTTTTTATTCAGAAAACAAGATATAATTTCTTTTGCTATTTCATGTGTCTAGTATTTATCTTGATTTAATTTTTTAGATACTTAGATTGAAAATAGTACCAAACTACTAGGTTCGTTTTTATTTTATTATTATTATAACAGCTCAGAGATGTTCTAGGATGTTCACTTTCTAAAGATTGTAGTTCTGTTTTTGATTAAAGGGTTGGAAATGAATGCTTTTTTGTTTTGTTTTTTCGATTCATCGATTAACCAAAAAGATAATTGACAGATTAATCGATTATTAACATAATCGTTAGTTGCTGCCCTAGTAGATTGCGTAGAATAGTGCATATGTATGTGGTTTGGGACACACCTTCTGTCTTGACACTGAATTTTGATTAATCAGCCCTAAACTGATGTCCTGGTGTCAGATTAATTTAATCCACACACTATAAGATATTTTATCATCTATAGTGCACATTATTATTAAGGGCTATTTAAGTGATTCAAAGGCTATTAAAATAAACCTTGTACAGATAGATGTAAAATCACATTTTAATATCTTTACACTCTCTTTGACGGTGAAATGAGACACACTTCAGGGTAATGGATTTCATGTAAGACTCAAATGCATAAGAAGAGGTGGAGTATTAAGCAGATCTACAACACCGAGATAAACAACTCCTTCATTCAGTAAAGCTGCACTTTTTGCCCTGACTGACAAAGCATCATGTTAACCTTCACTGTAGTCCTGTTATCCGAATTTCTCTTAATAGCATTTCATGGTAAGTTTAACTAATTATTGCTTTTAATAGGTTTTCATGTAGCAAATCAGAAATCTGATTATAAGATGTGTAAATTTCTCTTCTAAGGTGTTTCTGCAGCTGAAGAAATCATATTCCCTAACAACGAAACGGTAATTGCCAAAACAGACGAAAAAGTTCTCCTATCCTGCAGCTACACTGGCACAGTTTATGACTTATATTGGTACCGTCAATCCCCTGGATCAGCACCTCAGTTCCTCATAATGGAATCATCTGGAGTTATAATACATGCTACTCCTCAGGTTCCTGGGATAAAAATGGTCAATAAAAAGAACATCAAGCATGTGGAGTTGGAGATCTTCAGTACATCAGTGGAACATTCAGCTGTGTATTACTGCGCTGTGCAGCCCACAGTGAAAGAAAACACTCTGACTCCATACAAAAACCTCAGCAATCCTCAGTCACATAGAGACAGAAGGCAGATATACTGTGTGTGAAACACTCTCCCTACTACAGACAAAAATAAGATTATACTAGAATTATTTGTTGAGACATATTCATTATATTCACCAAAACACAGTATTACAGCTATAGAATGGAATATTCATTCAGTATAACTTATATTCTTATCTATACAAATCTATAATTACAAATAAATCTAATTTTGCAACGCTTCTTTTACTTCAAAATACTGTTCCTAAAATACATCAGTATTTTATTTGATGCATTTTATTTTAAGTTTACAGCTCACTATAACTTACTATTAATTAATTTATTTGCTATTTCTGTGTGAAAGCAAAAAGTATAGCAGAGATCATTCATTCATTTTCTTTACGGCTTAGTGCCTTTATTAATCTGGGGTTGCCACAGTGGAATGAACCGCCAACTTATCCAGCACGTTTTTACGCAGCGGATGCCCTTCCAGCCGCAACACATCTCTGGGAAACAACCATACACACTCATTCACTACGGACAATTTAGCCTACCCAATTCACCTGTACCGCATGTCTTTGGACTGTTGGGGAAACCGGAGCACCCGGAGGAAACCCACGCGAATGCAGGGAGAACATGCAAACTCCACACAGAAACGCCAACTGACCCAGCCGAGGCTCGAACCAGCGACCTTTTTGCTGTAAGGCGACAGCACTACCTACTGCGCCACTGAGTTGCCTATAGCAGAGATCATAAAAAAGAAATATATAATCTCATATTTGGTGTCAGGTTGCCTTTTTATATAAAAACAAATAGATTAATACATATATATGTACATACAGTTGAAGGCAAATGTATGACCCCTCCTGTAAAATTGTAAAAAAAAAAAAAAAATATATATATATATATATATACAGTATATATATAAGTGCTTTAATGGAGACAAACCAACGAATTGCTTTTGTCTTTGTCATGATGAGAGTATATGACATTTTACTAGGATTTCAAGATACTGGTATTCAGCTTAAAGTGCCATTTAAAGATTTAAATAGGTTATTTTAGGTTAACTAGGCAAGTTAGCTTAGTGAGGCAAGTCATTGGACAACATTGGTTTGTTCTGTAGCCAACTGAAGAATAATATTGACACAAAAAATATATAAAAATAGATTAAATAAATAAAAACATGTTTTTTTACAGCCAAAAATACAAGACCTTCTCTTGAAGAAAAATAAATAATAGAAAACACTGTGAACGTTCCCTTGCGCTGTTAAAATTCAATGGAAACATTTGAAAAATAATTAAAATGTCACAGTAGGGCTAATATTTTTCTTTCACCTCTATGTATTTAGCTCATGAGAATGCATACATGTTTTAAGCCACTTGGGGGAGATGTTTTAACAAAAACAGTATATCCAACATCGCTCTTACAGTCAGATGCCAGACATCAAATTTCTCATATAAGGAGTTTGAGCATCTCAACAGGATCCAGGTTGATTTAAGAGAACATTGTTTTACTTCTGTGTGCCTTTTTCATTATGATTACAGTGAGATGTCTGGAAACTCTTTTAGTCCTGTTTGCGACTAGTATGGGTAATGTACTTAACTTCTTTTATGCATGTATTTTCCCCTATGACTTTTTTCCTGCAACAAATTTACTAAATAACGTACTGTCCTACAGAATCCAGAGCACAAGACTCAGTTTATCAGCCCAAAACCTTCCAATCAGCAAATCAAGAGCATGCAGCAGTAACTTTGGCTTGTAAATACAGTACATCAAGCTCAAACCCTACTCTACTCTGGTATAGACAAGACGATTACGGCTCTCCAAAATACATTCTACTAAGATATAAATTCGGAGATGGAGATGAAGCTACTGAGTTCAAGGGACGATTTGGGTCCAGACTCGATTCTGCTTCGAAATCAGTTCCTCTGACAATTCAACATCCGCATGCGTCTGATTCTGCTGTTTACTACTGTGCTCTGCTGCCCACAGTGACAACAGGATATTCAGTGCTTCAACAAAAACACTTGAGCTCACGGATATGAACTTATATTGTATTATTGTATTATGTTATATTAGCAATTTTGATACATGATAGTAGAGATATTATGCTATTGTTGATCCCGTTTCACAATGCCATGCACAGTGACCTGATAAGATTGTCAAATATAACAAAATTATGCACCGAAGTTAGTCTGGTCTTTAGAGCCTTTTTAACTGATTAACATTTATGAAAAGTATAGAGATGAATGCACATGTATGAATGAATTGTATGGAACCCTGCATTTTTACAGTCTATATTTGCATCATTCAAGGAGATTGAATGACTGAATTCAAGGAGAATTCAAGGAGATAAATTAATTTCAGTTTACTATTTTGAGGGATGTAAACAAAAACAATGGTCCTAACGTATTTTCTGTTTTACTTTTTTATTTCTACAGCTTCTGAGAATCCAAAAAGAGCCACATATTGATAAATAATGTTATGATAGCCGTTTTAACATTGAATTTCCTCTTGTTACAGTTATGAAATAGTTTGATAAGCAGGAAATGTTCATGGGCCAATGACAAGACGACATTAAAATGGTCTATAGTGCTATTATGTGCTATAACTTCAAGATCATGAAAGGAACATTCAAAAAGCAGCTCATGTAAACATCTTAATCATATTATTTTCTTATTCAGATAAAAGCTACGGTCACACTGGGCTTTGTGTGTGCGAAATTCTGTTGTACGGCGCTGCGAAAAGGGGCGGGATCAAACAAGATGTTTAGACATTAAAAAGCCAGCAATTTGCTCCAAGTTTTACATTTCTGTCCAGAGAGGTCCTGTTTTAATCCTCGATTGGTCTCACGCAGTCAAGTGATGCGATTTTGCAGGTCAGAGTTCACCAAGCTTGAACTTTGCACCGCAGCGGCATGCGAAACTTGACGCATGACCTTGCGTTTCCGGTCTGACGCATTCGCGTGCGTATGAATGGAAGTCTATGGGAGGAAAAGCCCAGTGTGACATTGAAATGGTCTATAGGGGGTCTCTGTCTGTATCATTAATTTGTGCCAAATACTTTTCTGCATTTTTGTCCTCATCCACAGGAGAGTTTATAATACAAATATAAAGAAAACCGTTAGCAGATGCTAAATCATTTAGGTCACACGTTTAAAATATAATACATTTACAATGATGAAATCTGGTACATATTAGTACAATTTACAGTTAAAAGGTGACAAAACACATTTTTGAGATGTTGACAGTCATATGTGTGTCCCAGGCTGCTAAAACCACGGAGGACACATATACTTAGCTAAACAGTGAAAACTGGTGGTTTTTGCGTTATTTTGGAGCAAATTCGTTCTTAAGGTTTGAAAAGTAATTTTAAAGCTTTGTCACTGCGATGTGATCATTGTGTAAATCCCAGCGTGGAGACTGGATGTCTGTTTCGGTGGGTAAAATGTGACGTCATTGAGTGCACTCTATTGTGAATGAGGTGCAACTTCTTTAATATGCATGATATAGCTTCAAAGACCGTTTTTACCTGTTACGGTTTTCAGAAAGATGCCATGTTGTGTTCCCAACCGTAATTCAAACAAGTGGAAGAAGAAGAATTATTCAGAGACATGCGTCAACAGTGTTGTGTTTACAAATGAGCCATAATGAAGGTTTTGGTTGCCATTTTGCCGTGATGATAGCACCGCTCAGCCCACGTTTGTGAATTACAGTGGTCTGCTAACACACGACAGAAATACGTTTGTAAGAAACATTTTTTTTTACGCGAGAGCTTTTCGCATCTGGAAATGGTGAAATGCGGATTTGCCACTTATCTTCTCTTTAGTCAAAATGATTTACTTATTAAGTTACAGTACATTAAAATCACTAAAATATTATGAAGTGAAAGATCCGTTGTGAATGCTGCTTTCCGAATGTAAACACCTTAATTACACTACAGTATTGCCATCGTGTAGGATTTTCGCAACATTTTGTGACAGAATAGTCTATACAGTTTAATGCTATTTTCTGCACCAATCGAGAAATGCTGAGGTTTTCTTGTCCCACATATGGCTTTATTAAACAACACTCTTCCAGCAGTTCCTCACATCCAATATCTCATTGCTCACGGGGGGTATGCAAGAAATTTTCCTGAATGAATATGCCAAACTGCAGTTAAAGTCGACAAAGTAAGAATAAACACCCAAAATTACATGACACCCTGAAATGTGGATAGCGTGGTGATGCAATTATGCTAATCGAATTATGTGCTATAACTTGTAAAATGGGATCATGAAAGGAACATTCAAAAAGCAGCTCATGTAAACATCTTAATCATATTATTTTCTTACTCAGATTAAGGCAAATAATTATTTTACTGATGTCCATGTAAACGTAGTGACTGTCTATCTCCCCTGCTTCTGTATTAGTTTTGCAAAATCCGCGCATGCATGTACGGAAACTCCACTTTTCATGCAAACCCTTTCCTCTTTCGCCACTCGACACTCCCACCTAAACAGAGCTGGACTCACTCACTTTCCTGACTAAAGCCTAATTTTGTATATTTCTACCTATTTAATGTGTAACAACAACAAAAAAAATAACGAGGATAATTCTGACTTTCAAATCCTTAAAAAAAGGAGTGTATAGTCACCCACTCATTACTACCTGACAGGGATATCCCAAATATCCCAGAGATAAAACCCAAATCAAACTCAAGTTACTGCTTTGTTTTACGGATAGTACCAAGTATTTAGAATTGTCTTCTAATAAATGTACGATTTACTGAGTAGACATACACAGCAGACTGATGTAAGTTATGTTTTTGTTAGCAGAAAGTTGCTAGGCAACAGAGGCATGCATATTCAAAGGCACGAGAATAAATAGCAGATGCAGAAATGAATGCGGTCAGTTTGACCATTATGACCATTTAAGGTAGGATTACTTTTTTGTGTTTTGTTATTTTAATAAAGTAACGATGTAAGAATGACATACACGCATGCATTTTTTTATTTACATTTTTTTTATTAAAGTTACAAAATTTAAAAATGCTCAAAATGACTGAAAACTGAAAAAAAAAAACACAAATGTTTGGAAGGAGGGTGATTAAAATTTTATTTTTAAGGGAACTATCATTAATTTAGGTCACAATTCATGGTATTACCAAACCATATCAACTAGATTAATAAACTAATTAGCTGTTTATTGATAGTTAGTAAGGTAGAAGTTGGATTTAGGTTTTGGGCAGGATTTAGGATTCAGAATAAGATCATACCGGTTCATACTATTGAACAGTTAATATCAGTTATAATAACAGGCAGGTAATAAGCCAGTAGTTAAAGTGTTACAGAACTAACCTTTCAATAAATATTTAATACACTGTTAGCACTGTCGCCTCACACTGGTTCGAGTCCCGGCTGGGTCAGTTGGCATTTCTGTGTGGAGTTTGCATGTTCTCCCAGTGTTTGTGTGGGTTTCCCCCTGGTGCTTCGGTTTCCCCCACAGTCCAAAGACGTGCTATAGTTGAATTAAATAAAATTAAATTAGTGTATGAGTGTGTGTGTGTTTGTGTGTGTGTGCGTGCACGTGCATGAATGAATGAGAGTGTATGGGTATTTCCCAGAACTGGATTGCAGCTGGAAGAGCATTTGTTGTGTAAAACATATGCTGGAATAGTTGGCGGTTCATTCCGCTGTGGTGACCCCTGATAAAAAAGGGACTAAGCAGATGGAAAATAAATGAATGACATTCAATGTTAAAGGTCTTTTTTTCTTGAATTCCAGTTAAGGAACTGTTACAGTGTGAAAACAAGAATGTTTACTGTAAAGATTCATTGTCTTCTAAAGGAAGTGCTGTTATAAGGGAGGTGCTTAGAGAAGACAATCTCTGACAGACTGTGTGTGTTTACAGTCTAAACCGTTTGTTCGGCAGATCAACAAATCCTTCAAACTGCAAAATGGAGCTCAGGTTTTTAGTTCTGTTCTGTACTATTCCATGTAAGTATTCTTTTTATATTCTTATATAGTTCATTAGATTTAATGTAATCTAATGATAAATTGTCTTCAACTTCATGGACATAACAATTGGGTAGTAAAATAATAAAATTTGACCTACAGGTGTTACTTTTGGGAATGACATCACACCAGTCCAGACTGAGGTGTTTGGGGCAGAGATGGATAATATAACAGTGTCCTGCAAATACTCTTCAGCAGTTAGTCTGCAGTGGTATCGCCAGTATCCTGGTTCAGCTCCTGAATTTCTTTTGATAATACTACATGGGACTGGAAGCGTTTCCCAAATATCTACAATTGTGAAGGAAGATCCTCGGTTCTATGGAAAACTGAATAAAGAGAAAACCCATGTGTTTCTGGAGATCTCCACTGCTAAAGTGACTGACTCTGCCGTGTATTACTGCGCTCTGCAGCCCACAGTGACAGGAAACACACAAACACTGAACAAAAACCTCACTTAGTGCAGAGGTCCCCAAACTTTTTAGCTTTCGACCCCCAAAATAACAATTCCAGTGACTCGCGACCCCCCACTATCCTCGGAGGTGGTAATAAACATACAAATATTGCACACAACGGTGCACACACCAGTAGAAACTATATAAACGAGCTTTATGACTACACAAAAAAAGTGCAACAGTCTAACAACCATATGTTTATGTTATTCATTATTCATCTGCTGCAACTAACACTATTGCTATGTTGTTAATCTAGCGTAAGAACCCCAGAGGTCAAATTTTCAGTGGAAAAAGAATTGAAAGGCTGATGGCTTCTTATTTGCATGTTGTTTTTTTTTTATGTAACTATTACACTATTTTTATCTTCTGCAAAAATATGGTAATTCCAATAGTCTAATAACATTTGATATTTCTGGAAATCACCAAACAACCCCCTCTCCTCATCAGCTACATTTCCATCCACCTATTTTTATGTGCATTTTGGTTATGCGCATAAAAAACTGGTTGATGGAAACGGCAAGATGCTCACCAATGTTGAAAATGCGCATAATAAACGTCTGCACATACTCAGTATTAGGATAAACTTTTTATTCGATAAGATGTGCATAAACAACGATCTAAACAATTTTACAGCACAAATTCCAGTATACGCAATAAAAAGATCATGTAATTTTGTTATAAGAGATCATATGATAATAAAAATGTGTGCGAATGGATAAACCAGCAGGCTGAGCACACTGTAAAACATCTCAAATGTTGTTTTGGTCATTCTAAAACGCCTTAACCGTTTCAGTATTAGTGTTATTATATTATTAATGACCTCCAGAATTAAGAGCGATATTCTAGTTTTGCGCATAAAGTTAATTTGCGTTTTTGGATGGAAACATGGAAACGAGCCATTGTCTCATGACCCAAAGGGGGTTCCGACCCCCACTTTGAGAACCACTGACTTACTTAATGATTAATTATTCAGCATATATAGTAACACGCTAAGGTAACGCATATGCTGTAATATTTCATTTGAAAATAGTGCAGTATACTTATATAGTTATATTTATATAAAAATACATGTTGTTTGCAATCCTATGCAGTTAACAGTTAGATCAGGTAGACAAATATACCCTTCAAAAATATAAAGATTATTGTCATTGATAGTTTACCAACAAAACCTTTAAAATACCCACAGAGACTTTCCCACAGCACAAAAGGTTTTTCATGGTGTAATAAAATAATAATAAAAGATTAATTGGATTTACTAAATTCTTTTAAGGTAAGTGGTTGCAAACAGTTTATATGGGTTGAATTTAAACAAGCAAATTAGGTTAAACATTACTACATTTAATTTGTTTGTTTAAATTCAGCCCATAGAAATTGTTTGCAACCCCTTACCTTAAGAGAATTTAGTAAATCCAACTAATCTTTTTTCAGAGTAGATCATTACAATGTAAACTGAAAGTGCTAAAGAAAATGGTTAATTTATAAACTTGTCTGAAAGTTGTTGTTTTTTTTTGGTTCTTCAATACTTTAATATCAATAAGAAAACCCACATTGGGAAACCTAAATTTTTAAGTATTAAAATAAGTGACTTAAACACAATCATTCTATAAAGAACATTGCTGAAGTAAACAGACAAAACGTGTTGTTCTGTGCTCCAACAGATGAGGGCAGCATAATCACGAGTTCAGTCTCATTCATACACTGTAAAAATGCTGGGTTCCACACAATTCATGTGTTGAGACAACATGAAGAAATTAAGTTAACTTCTTTGTTTTTACAAATTTAGATGAATTGAACATAAAACAATTAAGTTGTTCCAAAATTCATTTTAAATATGTAATTTGAACAATCAGTGAACGTCAATTTTTGAGTGTCAGTTTTTTTTTTTTTTTTTGATGTTTCCTCATGACAACTAAGATGTAATATCGACTTTTCTGTCTTTATTCACTTGCTCCATGTCATTTGCTAAACAATATGCACTAGATCAGGGGTGTCCAAACTCAGTCCTGGAGGGTCGGTGCCCTGCATAGTTTAGCTCCAACTTCCTTCAACACTCCTGCCCGGATGTTTTTAGTAAACAGCTTGATTAGCTGGTTCAGGTGTGTTTGATTAGGTTTAGAACTAAAATACGCAGGACACCAGGCCTCCAGGACCGAGTTTGGACACCCCTGCACTAGATATACACTGTAAAAAACGCAGGGTTCCACACAAATCAATTAAGTTAACTTAACACTTTTAACAAATTTATGTGGATTGAAGATAAAAAATTAAGTCGTCCCAATGAAATCTCAAAAATTGTGTTGTTTCAGCTCAATTTAAATAAGTAGCTTGAACGAGCAAAAAAAAAAATATTTTTTTAGTGTAGATCAATTTCTAATGTAGTTCCAGGTTAAAGATAATAGACTTGCAATAGTATATAAAACACTGCCTGTCATTTTAAACACACAGAGCATGTTCCATGATTACGGTAACCACACCCACAATAACGAACAGCAGAGCTTACATAAGTCTCAATGCAATCATTCACCCATTAAACTGCTCTGACCTTTCTATTTATGTTATAATGCCACATTCAGCATAATCTATTAGTTATCACTTTCTAATAACTCAATCACAATATAATCAATCATCTCTAAAAAAAAAAAAACCTTTAAAGCTCACTCGGAAGAGATGGATAAAAGACAAGTGTTACTCATGATACTTTTCACAGTTTCAGGTAATTCAATTAATTCACAACTAATTCACATTAGATCATAAAATATATTCATAATTTTCTTACATTACAGGTGCTTTTGCTGACAGAATTGGACCAGAAGGTGATACTAATATACTCGGAGAAGAAGGACAGTCTGTGACACTGAGCTGCACATATGAAACAAACAGCAACACCATTTATCTTTACTGGTACAGACAGTATCCAAAGACAAAACCTGAATTTATACTATTAAAAGGTGCTCGATCATGGAGCAATGAGGATATTCCAGATGGTTATGAATCAACTACATCACATACATCCACTAAACTCATTATTAAGAGTGTATCTCTGTCAGATTCAGCTCTCTATTATTGTGCACTTTATGTAAGAGCCCAGTGATACAAAATGCCTGAGACGCTTTACAAAAACTCACACAAAATGAATTCTTTGAAAAGTCTTTAATCAATCAGTATCAAAACACATCAAGCTTTTATAAACCACAAACACAGAATGTGGCAACAGCTGTGAAATTGAGAGAGAAAAAGGTTACATGATAGAACGTGCTGCATTTAAGCATCTATTTTATGCTTCTGATGTTATCTGTAAAACTGTTGTTTTTATAATTATGTTTTTTTAATATTTATTTGTAATAACTCCAATTGAAAACAGTGAGGTCTCTTTAAATACTACATGAAGTCAAATGAGAAAAATGTTAATATAATATTGGAACAAAAATAAAAACAAATTGCTTAAAGCTGACTTAGAACGAACAAACACAAAAAAATAAGACCTAATGCCAATTCTATTTTCAACCCTTTCCCCTCGAAACAGAATGTAAAGGGCTTCAAATTTACCCCTAAGAAATGGGACAGCACTGCAACACACACATCATCGAGAGCTCCGAGATTGATGATGGTGACTGCTGTAGTTATTCCAGTTGCATTATTTCTTGGTATATATCAGGGGTGTCCAAACTCGGTCCTGGAGGGCTGGTGTCCTGCAGATTTTAGCTCCAACTTGCCTCAACACACCTACACAGATGTTTCTAGAAAGCCTAGTAAGTGCTTGATTAGCTAGCCCAGGTGTGTCTGATTGGGGTTGGAACTAAACTTTGCAGGACACCGGCTCTCCAGGACCGAGCTTGGACATGCCTGGTATATATCTTCAGGAAATCACTGAAGGTAACGACATCATGTTATCATAAGGATGTACTATGGCAATAAGCTTGTAACTGTACGGTGTATTTAGACAGTGGCCAAATTCATCTACGTAAGCACAAGAAAATAGGATTAACGTTATAACAGACACAGTGAAAGGTAATTCCCAGGTATTCGAGTGTCAGATGTGAAAGAATGTTGTGGGACTACTATACAGGAGTTGTTATTATTATGCATTATAGATAGTGAAATTTAGCAAGTGTTTTTTTTTTAAAGCATGACAGTAAAACATGAACATTATGAATGTATTGAAACATATGCTTGATTGTTGTAAAAATTCTTACTAATGCCAAAAAAAACTTACATTTCTGCATCTCCTGACTCAAGTGTGCAGTCATGTTGTCGTTGTAGCTGGTGTATTCAAGGAAATTTGTGATCCTTAAAATACAAAAATCTCAATTTCAAGGGCTACTGTAGCCCTTTCCCTTAGCCCTATGCCTTAAAACTAAAGAGAATTGGGACACCCCTAACCCTGAATGTGAACATGCAAAACAAGGGGTAGGGGTAAGAGAAAGGCTAAGGCGTGGAATTGGGATTGGGCCAAAGTTTACTTACTGTAGGTGCCTTGTAATTCAGATTCATGTCGTGATGACAGGAGGAGGAGCTTAACGTTATACAACATACAATACAGCCGAGTAAATATGAACAACACACACACACACACAACACAGTGTGAAGCAGCTGCTTTGTTTTTACCTTGTTCTTTCAGATTAAGTGAACATGTTGATCTACATCATCATACTTCTGTCATCAACTAAAGGTATATAACTGTAAAATTAAAAACTTTTTTTTAACAATTAAAGTGTTTAAAAGCGGTCTCTTTAATTGCAGGTTCCAGAGCTTTAGAAGCCATCGACCCTAAAACTGACAGAGTTTTTGCTGTTGAAGGTGATAATGTGACTCTCTCTTGTAACTACAGTGGATCTGTTCGTGGCGTCCACTGGTATCGACAGTACGCAGCTTCGCCACCACAATTCCTCATACTAGAAGATTCAGGAGTAACAACTCCAGCAAATCCACCCGTTCCAGGAATCTCCATCAATCACAGAAAAGCAGAAAAACATGTGGATCTGCTGCTCTCCTCTGCTGCAGTATCAGACTCTGCTGTGTATTACTGTGCTCTGAGGCCCACAGTGACAGGAAACACTGAGACACTGTACAAAAACATCTCATAACAGTACAGTAAGCCTTAAAAAGAATTAAACCAAAGCTAAAACTCAACATAAATTTGCAAAAATACACACAGGTATACTGAAAAAAAAGATTTCTGCAAAATTGTTGTTATGGGTTGAAATTTAAACAAATAAATGTAGTAATGTTCAACTTAATTTGTTTAAATTCAGCCCAAATAAATAGTTAACAACCACTTAACAAAAAAAAGATGTATTAAATGCAGGAATATTTGAACATTTTTGAATATTTGATTTGTTCAATAGCAGGGCTAGACCCGTGCCACAGTGAAAATCTCCAGTGGCCCAGTAAATGCATTGAGATATGATTTACTTCATATGCAAGTGTATATATTAAGAGTGGTATTTCCGAAATAAAGACGTTATTCTCTATGTGCAACCGAACCAACGCTGGTGAAAGCAATGTTATCAAAAAGCAAAATGACGCATCTCCGTGTGTGCGCAGAGAACACGCACGCCTCTCGCACGCGCTGCTCTTCTTCTGAGAGTCCCGGCAGTAAACATGCACGCCAAAAAAGCAGGCTGCTTGTTACGCGCCGCTCATGCATTGTAAAACCAGCGTAACAGTCTTTTTTGTTTTGCCAGTGGACAAAACTAAAGTTTAAACAATATGACGGTGATCTTACTAAGCATGCCTCCTGATAGATTTATTTTGTATGAAGCAAAAAGGAGAGATGCTGAGTCAGGGAGGTAAGACTTAACAAACCTAATTATCTGCCATGTGTCAAGTCTACAACAGATAATCCTATAACACATCTTTTTTTTTGTTGTTGTATTTTATTGAATTGTCTATAGAATTTCATTCAAATTAAATTAATATTTATGCAAAAGTAATTTCTTAAATGATCTTAGCATCACTCCAGTTGTCTTAACATTGTTTTCCAGTTACATTTAAGATTATTTTGAAGAATAATTGTATAATAATAAGAATACTTTTATTTATAATAAATATAATATACATATGTATATTATATATACATACGAAGGGGGTACGTGCCCCAGTAGAGCTTTATGTCTAGCAACGCCCCTATTCAATAGTAAACTTGTCAACAAATAAGAAGGCTTAATTATACAGGCAATATTGCTGAAGTGATCTGAATTCCCTGTACATAGATACAATGATTAAAATATACTGAAACAGTCAGATATCAACCATCACTACTGTACTGAAATATAGCTCATTTACAGCATAATTTAAAAACAACTGTAAGAAAGACTATGTTATCTATTTGTGCAAAGTTTAACACACTTATTGTGTTAAAGTAGCATGCTATGGTGAAAAAAAACACTCAAAAGTATTGTACTGTAAACAGTTACTGATTATACAGATTAAGAAATTACTGGTTATGCACATTTATAGTACTTTATGAAATGTACTGTAGTAATACAGTAGATAAAAATTGATCATGTTAAAGCACTGGCACTCTTGCTCATTGTATTAATATAATCACTGAATAGTTCATAATTATGTTTCAGTGTATTACGGTACTGTAGTGATGACGTTATGTTGTTAATGTGCTTTACGTCTCCACGTTATACTGTTGTTGAACGGAAGTGTTATCGTCTCGTGTTCATGCTGTACAGAGAGAGCATGTGAAAGTGAGAAATAAAAAGATGCTGATAAAACGATTCGTTCTGTCTAGTGCTTAAGCTACGCACTCCAAGCTCAACAGATCACCATGAACACGGAACTGAGGACTGTATCTTTAAGAGGAGATGCTTCAAACAAGGTATCATCTGATGTACACTGAATGAATGTTTACATCAGTTAGTTACAATTTTTCTGGGATTCAGATGAAATTGGACAGAGTACTGAACTGAAAAAATTATGCTGCTTGTTTTGACTTTGTTCAGCTGTTTTGTGTGTAAGTACCCTCTTAAAACCTTAATTTTTCTTCTTATCTGAATATCTTTGTTAGTTGAACTATTTGTCAAATGTTGATCTGCAGGTGTCAGTTTTGGGAATGTCATCACATTGGTCAAAACTCGTCTGCTTCATACAGCAGGTGACGTTATAAGTGTCTCCTACAGCTACTCCTCAGCAAGAACTTTATTCTGGTATCGCCAAAATCCTGGATCAGTTCCTCAATATCTTTTCATCATTCTCCATTCCAACAGAGATGTTTTACAAAAATCTGAAGCTGCGAATCAAGATCCTCGATTCTCTGCAAAAGTGAATAAAAAGAAAACCCATGTGTTTCTGGAGATCTCCTCAGCTAGTCACAGATTCAGCCATTTACTACTGTGCCATGGAGCCCACAGTGACAGGAAAACAAACAGCACTGTACAGAAATCCTCACTCACTCACTGTATTTTAAAAAAGTGGAAACAACACACAAGAATTTCACCAATATTTCAGCATACAATAAAGAAAAAGACCATCACAGCTAACAAAGAGAGATTAAAGTAAAATATAAATCAAATTATCCTCACACTTTTTAAACAATGAAATTGTGCTCAAGTCAAGGTAATTCTCAATTTTGTCTGCCATTTAAAATCTAAATGACCTTTAAATAAGCATAATAATAATAATAATAATAATAAAAATAAAATATCTGAATAATAATAATAATAATAATAATTATTATTATTATTATTATTATTATTATTATTATTATTATTATATCATCTGAAACGTGTGTGAGGGTATCCTACATAAATTTTTAATTTAAGATTATCCTAACAGAACAAAACATTGGAATAGAACAGAACGGAATAAAACAAGTTTAAAGTTTAAAGTGCAAGGATTGTAAAAAAAAAAAAAAAGTATTATATAAAGTAATGTGTGTATTTTTACATTTTTAGAAATATTTAGAAAACACTTTAAAAAGTCTTGTCATCATTTGCATGAGACGAGGGCTGAATGCTGTAAATCTGAGTGGGAGGAGTTTAACACTGGCATCGTGAGATTCAAGAGGACTATCAACATTTCACAAGTGTGTATAGATCATCTGAGTGTCTCCTGTTCAAACCTGCCATCATGTTGATCTATTTCATTATTATACTCCTATCATCAGCTCAAGGTAGGCTAGATGCATTCTTTAAAAGATGGATGTAAACCTTGGAACAAATGTGCTTTTTATGAAATGTATAATTAGGTACAGTGCTCTTGAAATAACTATAAAAATCTCATTTATATTTTTCACGATATAAACCTAGATTCCAGAGCTACAGATGCCATCACACCATACAGGGCTTATGAATTTGCTTTTAAGGGTGACAAAGTGATCCTCTCCTGCAACTATACTGGTTCTGTGCGAGGTCTGCACTGGTATCGACAGTATCCAGGTTTACCACCCCAGTTCCTCATACTGGATTACTATGGGACAGTTACTCATGCAAAACCTCAGATTGCTGGAATCTCCATCGAACACAGAAAAGACGACAGCAGTGTGGATCTGGAGATCTCCTCTGCTGCAGTATCAGACTCTGATCTTTACTACTGCGCTCTGGAGACCACAGTGTCAGGAAAAGCCTCTACACTGTACAAAAACGAGCTTAAATATGACTGTGCAAGGTAGACACTTTATATACAGTGAACATCACACAGTAGACATATAAATGAACTTCCTATATTAGTACTGTAGATCTGTAATCTGTCATACTGTAAAAATATAAATGTCAAGCAATAGAGTAAGAGGCATTAAACAGATTATCACTTAGCGAAGGACATAAAACAAGTGTCATAAGCATTTAAACATTGTTACATTGACTTAAAGCAAGTGCAATGGCAAAAAGGAAACAAAAATATTTATAATTTATGATGACAATTTTTAAAGCACACTTTTAAAATAAATGGACAAACCTACCTGCAGTTGTGAGCTTCACCAGAAGGGGGCAACAATCTCTCATGTTGTTTTATTCACAAGACCCCAACCCTCTTTGTGCTCACATGAAAACACTATCCACTACTTTACTTAAGAATAGACTGCATATTTTATTTTACTAAGCCACGCCCACGTCATTTGAATAAAACACAATTTGACTCAGTCTCTGAACATTTTTTTAATTCCCTCATCAGCTGCTCACGTTATCAAGACATTCGACTTAATAATCAATAAATCAATAAAGAAAACCTAATGAATCAATACAATAAATAACAATCTGATGCTTTAAAGTGAATTTTGGTAAAGATGGAGACACAGCAGATGCTACTCATGCTACTCATCACAGTTTCTGGTAAATATATACTGATATTCAATATTGATTACTATAGATTACCTCATTACTCTGATAGCAATAATTGAAAAAGATAACCATATTGCATTGTGGAATTTTAAAATAGGTGGATATACTGATATGATTGGACCAGGGGAAGGAGACACAAATATAATCAATATGGAAGGAGAGTCTGTGACACTGAGCTGCACATATGAAACAAACAGTAATAACATTTGGCTTAGCTGGTACAGACAGTATCCAAAAAGAGAACCGGAATATATACTGTATAAAGGTGCTCGATCAAGGAGTGATGAAGATATACCTGATGGTTTTCAGTCAAGGACATCAGACTCGACCACTGAACTCACTATTAACAGTGTACGTCTGTCAGATTCAGCTCTCTATTACTGCGCTCTTGAAGTAGCCCAGTGATACAAAATCCCTGAGACGCTTTACAAAAACTCACAAGAAAATAATGCTTTGAAAAGTCTTTAATGAAATCCCTATCAAACCACATCACATCTCTATAAACCACAAACAGGAAATGTGGTAACAGCTGTGAAATTGTAAAGTTAAAAGGAGTTACATACAGTAAGGACAGGTGAATATAAGAGTTATGATACAGTATTATTGTTATTAAAAATGATATTGTTATATTACGTTGTGCTTTCCTGTTGGGTGAAATTAGTTACAAAGTTATTAGTTTAGTATTTAGTGTAAATTATTTTTTCATTGGAAAAATTTAAGGAATTACTTTGAATTTTTATTAGGTCATTTAATTATAGTTAATTAAAACATACTTGCCAAAAATAAATACTGTGCATAAATCCGACAGTTTTATATAAATCAGTTCCGAGAAGCAGATTAATTATAAATATATGTAGTCTTTGTCATACAAATATATTTGCAGAATAATAGATGTCAAACAAATACGCATACTTACATGTAAAAAACGATGTATTTAGTAGCAAATTAATGTCAATGTATTGCTTGTATAAATCTAAAAGACTATCAAAATAGTTTTATTTTTATTCTGTAGGTTTTGAGATTTGTAAACATTTTTCATTTTGAGTCAAGTCAATTACTTATTGAACAATGAGGAATCTAACTAAGGATCTGAGAATCCTTGTAGCAAACTTGTGTGTGTGTGTTGTTTCAATAAAACAATCATTCATTTGTGTTGTGTTTTATTTTCATTTCTTTAATATGTTTAACTTATTCTTCATTTATTTTACTTAATCGTATGATCATTAGTCATTTATATAATCATCATTATAACATTTTATTGATCATTACTTAATGATTTGATTAATAATTACATAATAAAACGACATATAATACTGTTTTCCCATAATTATTGCTTTGTAATTATTTCATTTTTCCATATCGTTATAATCTTTTGACTGTGTGGATTCAAGCAACACTTGTTTTCAAGCATGAGAGATGAGAGAATGTCTCCATTTCATGGTCTGTATTGTCTCTGGACAATGTTGTGAAGCAGTCATTTTCCATTGCTGTTGCTTGTGGTATAACAACACTTGTTGGATTTATCCTGGTCAGACAAACTCCTAGCGTTGGATCATACAAAACTAAGATTATTCAATAGACTCTGCTCTTTCTTTAGCATCATTACTTTGTCTCCTGCTTCTGCTCCATAGCTTTCTCAGTCAACTGCTACTGTAATATTAATAGGAGACTGTTAATTCAGTTGAATACTGGTTAACAGGCTTGGGTATTGGGTGGCTCCGCTGGCTTGTTGTCTGGATAACCACACAAACAGACATTTTCCTGACAGGATCTGGCATTCGGGGCTAGACCTCTTTAATCTGGCGTGAACAGTGAGTTAGATCTAACAACGAGTTAAGTTACTTTTAGACAAAGTAATTAGAAAGTAGTTTAAATACTATTTAATGATGTAAAAATAGTAATCGGTAATAAATTACAATTTACATTTAACTTACCCAACACTGCCTGTAGCTTAAATACTAGAGTATAGCACTAGGAAGGTTGTGGCTTTGATTCTCATAGAAAGCATGAAGAACTGATCAAATATGTATCTTCATTGCAGTGTAAGTTGATTTAAATAAATTAATCTAGCAAATGCATAACGCAAATCTATTAATATGTCATTCAAAATTCTGATCTGAAATAAACTAAGGTCTTGCAAATACTCATAAAACTGCCTCAGATTTAACAAGGCACTGGAAATATTCCTCAGAGATTTTAGTCCATATTGACATGATAGCATTACAGTTGCTGCAGATTTGTCAGCTGCACATCCATAGTCTCCCAGTCCACCACATCCCAAAGGTGCTCTATTGGATTGAGATCTGGTGACTGTGGAGGCCATTTGAGTACAGTGAACTCATTGTCATGTTCAAGAAACCAGTCTGAGATGATTCACACTTTATGACATGGTGCGTTATCCTGCTGGAAGCAGTCATCAGAAGATGGATGCACTGTGGTCATAAAGGGATGGACATGGTCAGCAATAATACTCGGGTAGGCTGTGGTGTTGACACAATGCTCAATTGGTACTAATGGGTACAAAGTGTGCCAAGAAAATATCCCCCACACTATTAAATCACCACCACCACCAGCCTGAACCGTTGATACAAGGCAGGATAGATCCATGCTTTTATGTTGTTGATGCCAAATTCTGACCCTACTATCTGAATGTCCCAGCAGAAATTGAGACTCATCAGACCAGGCAATATTTCTCCAATCTTCTATTGTCCAATTTTGGTTTCCTGTTCTTAGCTGATAGGAGTGGCACCTGGTGTGGTCTTCTGCTGCCCATCCGTCTCAAGGTTGGACATGTTGTGCGTTCAGAGATGCTCTTCTGCATACCTTGGCTTTAACGAGTGCTTATTTGAGTTACTGTTGCCTTTCTATCAGCTAGAACCAGTTTGGCCATTCTCCTCTGACCTCTGGCATCAACAAGGCATTTGCTCCCACAGAACTGCCGCTCACTGGATATTTTCTCTTTTTTAGACCTCTGTAAACTCTAGAGCAGGCATGGGCAAACTTGATCCTCAAGGGCCGGTGTCCCTGCAGAGTTTTGCTCCAACACTAATCAAACACACCTGAACACCCTAATTAGTGTCTTTAAGATCACTAGAAAGCTACAAGCAGGTGTGTTTGATTGGGGTTGGAGCAAAACTATGCAGGACACCGGCCCTCCAGGATCGAGTTTGCCCATCCCTGCTCTAGAGATAGATGCGTGAAAATGCCAGTATATCAGCAGTTTCTGAAATACTCAGACCAGCCATTGACTAGAAATTTGCATTAATGATCAGTTGGACAGGTGTACCTAATAAAGTGCCCAGTGAGTGTATGTGTGTAATTTTTAGTTATCCTTCTGCTGTCATTTTGTGAGTCTCATCACACGAGCCAAAACCAGGTCATTAAAAAAAGAAACAAATAAAACTGAAAACGCAACAATAATTGAATTTATAACACACTGACTTTACTAAAGTGTATTTAGTTTTAATAATGAAATATATCTTTGTATTGAACTCTACCATCATGAATACTATATGATTCAATGTAGGATCAAAGAGACATGATCTGCTTCATAAATTGAGTACTGTATTACTGAGGGGAGGAGCTTGAGACAAAAAAACCTCTGGCAGACAATGAATCAATGTCTACTGGAGTTACTTTAGTCTGTGATGCTAAAACCTCATCCTGCTGAAAAATGATGCTTTGTTTTATGCTTTTGTTTTCTTTTGCTTGTAAGTATTTCATTACAACTTTTCTATTATGTTTCTTACTGTGGTAGTCCATAGGTGTTATCAATAGATTAAAAGGTGTTTATTTAATCTGCAGGTGTCAGTTTTGGGAATGTCATCACATCGGTTGAAAACCCGTCTGCTTCATACAGAAGGAGACGTTATAAATGTCTCTTGCAGCTACTCCTCAGCAAGAATTTTATTCTGGTATCGCCAAAATCCTGGATCAGTTCCTCAATTTCTTTTCGTCATTCTAGAATCCAATGGAGATATTTTACAAACATCTGAAGCTGCAAAAGATCCTCGATTCTCTGCAAAAGTGAATGAAAAGAAAACCCATGTGTTTCTGGAGATCTCCTATGCTAAAGTCACAGATTCAGCCATTTACTACTGTGCCATGGAGCCCACAGTGACAGGAAAACAAACAGCAGTGTGCAAAAACCTCACACTGTAAAAGTATAATGCATTCACTATATACAATTTACCGTACTATTTAGCAGGGTTTACCATTGAATATATATAAATATTTTAAAAATCTACACGCTCATGTTTACATTGTCACTTTCTTCATATTACATACTCCCTTTTACAAACATACAGTATAACACACTGTATTATTAAATATATTCCAATGCATTCAAAACTGTTAAAATGCAAATCCTGTCAATTATTTGGAGATAAGTTGAAGTTGTTTAGCTCAAGAAGTGTGATAAGATATATTAGAACCATCACATTTTAAAGTCGTAACCAAAGACATCACACAGCAGAGGAAAAGTGAACAAGATATCTTGTTCTAGCAGAGTTTTAGCAGAAGGGGGCAGTATAATATCATGAGTGACTCTTATTAGTTAAAGCAGACTTACGTTTTTTATTAGTTAAAGGAGATAACAGTAGAAGCCTTTAAAGAACCCAATTTGAGACACAAAAAAGTACTTTATTTTTGGGCAAATTTATTAAGATTGAATACTCAACACTTCAGTCTCATTTATTCATTTAGCAGACACTTTTATATCTAAATCGACTACTAAAGAAGGATAAAAGAAGCACTTAAAATCACAGGAGAACAGCAATATATAGATGCCATCAAAAGTTAGTTTAGCAAAATGGAAAGACTCAAAGGCCCTCTTCTAATCAATGAATCAAGGAAATGTTCTGTAATCTTGCTCTGGAAAAACTAACATACATTATCAAAGGGAAGTTAAAAGACTTTTATAGCATCTGGAACCCCTTTCTACACTTTTGCAACCAAGTGGACCTGACAGCAGAATAGACCTTAAATAAAACACCAAGGTTAAACAGTGAATTTTATTTTGATATTGTATGTCAATATTTATACTCTACATTTACCCCTTTTATTTTTAATTTATTTTTTTATTTTTTTATCCCCCCCCCCCCCCTTTTTTTTTTCTTACTGTTATTATCATTTTAAAGTTTTGTATGTTATCCTTGAGTTGTTTAGTCGTAATGTGATGTTCAAATGTCTTGTTTTAATGTTGCGAAAAACCCAATAAATAAAAAAGGTAAGAAAAAAAAAAGTTAGTTTAGCAGTTTATTTTTATCTTTATTTATTTTTTAACATTCATCAAACTATAAGAACAAAGTTTAATCTAAGAACCGTTGAATCAAGGATACCATGACCACACTCACATAATGACATTTGCTGTTTCGTTCGAACTACTTGTTTAAAATGAGCTGAAACAACACAAAGCTTTATTTGGGACAACTTAATTGGTTTATGTTCAGTCTAATAACAATTGTAAAAACAGTAACATTACAATAAGGTTGTATTTGTTAATGTTAGGTAATCCATTCACTAACATGAACAAACGATGAGCAATACATTAATTACAGTATTTGTTCATATTAGTTAACATAACTTAATGAAAACGGTTGTTTATTATAGTTCATGTTAACTCACGGTGCATTAACTAATGTTAACAAGCAGGAATATATGTTAATGTTAATAATGCACTAGTAAATGTTAAACTATGATTAATAAATGCTGTACAAGCATTGTTCATAATTAGTCCATGTTAGTAAATACATTAACTAGTGAAACCTTATTGTAAACTGACCGTGAAAACTAATAAGTTAACTTAATTCCTTTATTCCAAATTGATTGTGTGGAACCCAGCATTTTTTGAATGGAGTGAAACATACTCTACTAAATGACAGGAGGAAGAGGAGTAATTAGTTACAAACAAAATTGTCCTTTTTGGCTGAACTTTTCAGCAATATTCGTTTTAATCAAACATTTTAGGTTTTGAACTATATACAACAAAGCCTGAGATCCACCCAACAGAAAGGTCAAACATAGTAAAAACATTAATAATGCAATAATAGGTACAAAATTGAAACATATCTGATACAGTCTCTATCATAATTGACTAAAACTGCACTGCTGGCTCCTTTTATTCTGGCGATAGTATATTCCAAACTAATGTTCAGCAAGTAGAGTTTCCAAGAAAGATAAAACGTAGTAGATGGATCCAACCATATTTTCAAGATAGTACATTTTTGGCTGAACTCAATGCAAACTTGCTTATACCAAAGACTATAGAATACTTATAGGGACTTTGCTCATACTGTAAGTTAAACAAAAAGTCAATTCTGGTAAAGGATCCAGAGCCAGTGGTTGTTTTTAGTGAAACAGTGCCTAAAAGCTGACTAATGCTTGCATTCTTAAGGAGTTCTTCATCTACTTCAGATTAACTAGAGCTACATGGCTGTCATATGCAGCAATGTCAAGAGGAGGAGTTTAACACTGACACGACAGTGCACAGATAGATGACAATTAATCCCTGTGTAAAGCAGCTGCTGTTTGTTCAGCTTGATCCTGAAGATGTTCATCTACATTATAATACTGATGTATAATGCAGGTATATGCTGTATTATTAAAAAAAAAACTATGTAGGAAATATGCTGAATTTAATAGCACTCTTTCTTTTAAACAACTGTTTACTCAAAATTAACATATACTATTTAATTCATATTGCAATATGATGTTTAAAAAAAAATGTCATGTCACTTTAATTTACAGGTTCCAGAGCCTCAGAAGTCATCACTCCAATAACTGACAGAGAGTTTGCTGTTGAAGGTGACAATGTGACTCTCTCTTGTAACTACAGTGGATCTGTTCTTAGTGTTCACTGGTATCGCAAATATTCAGGTTCACCTCCACAGTTCCTCATACTGGACTATTCAGGAGTAATTACTCCAGCTGATCCACCAGTTCCAGGAATCTCCATCAATCACAGAAAAAAACAAAGCCATGTGGATCTGCTGCTCTCCTCTGCTGCAGTATCAGACTCTGCTGTGTATTACTGCGCTCTGCAGCCCACAGTCACAGGAAATTCAACAACGTCAAACAAAAAAAAGCTTTCATCACAACCTCAGATTCTCAACAACACCAATTTAGCCAGGATGACAGTTTACTTTAGAAATATGCTTGAACATTTGGTTCTCACATTATTTCTGGAACTCTGAAAACTCCCATATCAAAATATTCCTATGGATGATTATGAAAATGCTATTGGCTCCAAATAAAATCAACAAGTCAATGAAGGAGAGACAACTTTAGTCTTTATGCGTCGTGTTGTGTTGTCTTTAGTAAGTGATGTCACAAGCCACGCCCACTTTTAAAACTGCAGCGTCGGTAAAGGAAGACCTCTTCATTAACAACATCACTGACATTCAGTACAGTCCTTCATTCGGCAGTGTTTCCAATTCCTGCAAAACATGTTTTGATGGAGGGGAAAAAGGGAACAACATTCGGATATTAACATGAACAGATATCGACTGCTGATTCTTTTGACAGGTATTTTTTAAGAAAGTCATTTATATTAAAGGTATCTACAGGAATCTCCTGTTTACAACTGTTTTTACTGTATTTTTGATAGAAACAAAACGTTATTCTGAGTCTAAAGTATTCTTATGTCTTTTTAAATAACTCTAAAACATCATTTTCTTTAGGGGTGTTTGCTGACAGCATTGCACCAAAAAAGGATGGTAGATATAAAACCAGAAAAGAAGGAGAGTCTGTGACACTGAGCTGCACATTTACCCTCAGCAATACTGCGATTTTACTTTACTGGTACATGCAGTATCCAAACAGAGAACCTCAGTTTTTACTGTATAAAGGTGATCGATCGTCTGAGGACGAGATTGTAACAGACAGTCGTTATAAATCAACTGTCTCCCCTACGTCCACATCACTCACCATTAACTCTTTGAATCTGTCAGATTCAGCCCTGTATTACTGTGCTCTTAAAAAAAGGACCACGGTGACACAAAGTCCACAGGCGCTTTACAAAAACACAAACACGATTAGAGTGGCAGTTATCAACCACAAATATGTGTCTGAAACCACAAGACAACAGGATGCGGTCACACCTGCTGAGGAGGGAAAAACACAGTAAAATACACCCCCTTCACCTAGGTCCATATCTTCAGGTTATCAACTTTGCTGAAGCAAACAGAGCCTGAAAAAAAAAGCTATTTTTCTACAAGCACATTTGTTTCAGCATACAAAAAGCTAATAACAGGGCTCGAAATTAATTTACTTGGTAACACCGGTGCTACCAACTTCAAATATTTAGGAGCACCAAAAAATTTTTTAGTAACACCCACCAAAAATGAATGAGCACCACTGCAAATTGTATATTAGGGGGTTTATTGTATTTGAAAACAACATCAATCAGGATTAACACAAACCAGAAACAACTATCTAACTAATGCTCTGATGACATTTCTCTAGTGCTTTATTTGGAAATGTATTCCTGCACTGCAAGAAATCTGGTCGGGTCCAATGCCCAATGCAGACCTCTAGTTCGTATTTACCACGACTCCCTTTTCGTTAGAAAGAGGAAATACTGGCAAACTGCAGAGGTTGTGTTCTTTTTCGAGACCAGGTCACTTAGTGCACAACTCGCCATCTTACCTCACCCCCCCCTCCCTCCCTCTCTCTCCTCCACACTGTCCGCATTTTTAGGCATTAAATAAATAATATTTATTATTTAATACTTGTCTGTTATAGAAGTGCATTGTTTTTTATGACGGAATAATAGTATTAAAACTGACACCATTGCTATATTTAAATCCCGCGGTATACCATATTACCGCCCAAGCCTAATTTGCATAATTTACATTCTATTTACCATTTATCATTACATTTACATATGACATCTTGCATTTACTTTATATATATATCTCTAGTTCTATTTTAGAACCGTTTACTTCGTCTCACCCTACCCTCCTGTCATCCCATTTTTGCACTACTATTTATGGTCTACTGTTATTTCTATTGTAACTTGTTGTTTAGTGTGATTTGCATTGTAAGAATATATTTACAAGTTTGCACTCAGTAGCGAGATGCACTTCATCTCATCACACACGTATATAAATGTACATTGTGTATGTGACGATATAAGGCACTATTCTATTCTATATTCATTCATTCATTTTCTTTTCGGCTTAGTCCCTTTATTAATCAGGGGTCGTCACAGCAGAATGAACCACCAACTTAGGCAGCATATGTTTTACACCGCGGATGTATGTGCCTGTGTCTTTTGCTTGTGCTCTCTCTCTCTCACTCTCTCTCTCTGTTAAAATTCTTAGAATCACCCAATGCAGTTTTCCATTCGTCCGTGAAGACGTCAATCTTCATTACTCCTTGTGACATATTCACCTTTGCTGCCAATCAAATAGGAAGCCCAAAGTTTAAAGGGACGCAAGCAGGAAATCTCAATTTCTTGCTTTTGCCTTGCTTGTCCTTTTGCTCTGTGTGTGTGTTGTGTGCTATTATGTTGATGTGACTTTAGAGTTTGAATTTTGTTCTCATTTAAGTTTTGTATGCCGTTACCGTTTTGTATGTACTCATTTTACAATCACCTCGCAACACACAGAAAACTCCAAACACCCCAGTTTAGAAGTGAGCATCACTCACTGTAAATTCTCTACCTATATTTTTGTTAGAAGTGTAGTTTAGATATGGCATGCAAATGCTAAAGTTGTTTTGTCGGTTTATTTTCTATTAGGTAGTTTAGAGGGTCATTTTCAGCTAGTTTGGGGTTTTTATTATATTGCTTCCGTTTATTTGCCGCCGTTTAAGTCTTTTTTCCCATTTAGTAACCCACATTAATTGATATATTTTCTTTTGTGAGATTCCAACTTGTACATAATATCTTGCTGTTTGACTTCTTTTCACTTTTGTAAATAAATTCACTGATTTTTGCATTATTTGGTTGTTGTTTTGCTATTTTGCCACCAACACACTACATATGATTCACATCAAAATGTTACCTCTTTAACCCCTAGAGCTAAACTTTAAAGTCCTAACAAAGTGAATAAACATTCCTGATGTTAAAGTATTTTTGTTAAGTTGTATTTAAAAAATGGGTTTCCATTCATTGTGGTTTAAGACTTGCTTTTTAATGGGAGGAGCTAGCTATAGTAAGGGGGAAAAAATGCAACACTTGCTTCAGAAACAGTAAACACTGATGCAGATTAGGTTACACAGTACATCATCCTGAAAATGACACCCTTTGTTTTAATTTGGATTTTTTCACTTGCTGGTATGTATTCAGTTCCAGACAGTTTCACCTGTAATATTATCGTATAGTAATATTATTATTGGTTACATTTTAATATATCTTTTTGTTTAAAGTGACTTTGTATTATGTTTTTCCTCCAGGTGATGTTTAGGAAATGTCATCATACCGGTTTACTCTGAAGTATATAAAACAAAAAAGGAAACTATATCTCTGCTCTGCAACTACTCTTCAGCATCGAGTCTCTACTGGTATCGGCAATATCCCAAATCAACACCTGAACTTCTTTTTGTCATTCTACATGCTACGGGGAAAGTTTTACAAAAATCGGACATTGTGGATCAAGATCCTCGATTCTTTGGAAAACTGAATGAGGAGAAAACCCACACGAGCCTTGAAATCTCCTCTGCTAAAGTGACAGACTCGGCGATGTATTTCTGTGCCATGGAGCCCACAGTGACAGGAAACACAAAAACACTGCACAAAAATGAAGGCTGCACAACAGATTGTTTTAGTGTCAACATTACAAAAGTGCAAATCTGCAGTAGTCACATCACTGGATCTTCGATGTCAAATTAAGATTATAATAACCAGAAAACACAGTTCATTGTGATTTGTGGAGTTGTTGCAAAGTTTAACTTCAATTTTATAATATGAACAACGTTTATTTGAATTAGTTTTTTAAGGCCTGTGACCGTAATATTTCAAGTCAATTTAAACCATTTGGGCACAAGAAATACTAGTTGGCCACTTTAACAGAGATGAATTGTGTTTGTTTATTTAATATAACAGAATAAAGCCTATGTAGTGTTATTTTACATTTGATGATTGATTTTCTATACTTCAATTCTGGCCATAAATCAAAGCATTATTGATTTCATTTTATCTTTGTTATGTTGTTTTTATCTGTGCTTGAAATTAAATTATTTTGTATAGTTTATGCAGATGCACACAACTACAAATCATTCCAATCAATATAAAATTAGGAATTCTTTCCAAATTGAGCCATCTTGAGAAATTATTTTCATTGCAATATATATAAAGCAGAAAAGTAAAATATCGCAATGTCTTTTTTTCAATATCATGCAGCGCTAACAAAAAACTGTCTGTAGAGGCACATATTCAGCTGCTTCACAGTCAACAGACATGTTCAACACAGAATTGTGCAAAATAGCATGAGCAATGGTTACATTGGAGCAGACCAGTTTCCCCTTTCAATGAAAAACAAATGTCTTTAACCAGTTCATTTAATCTCATGAACATACCACCACAAAACACCTTTTATTATTATTACTACATTACTCTTCCCTCTCGTCAGCATCAGTCTAACCCTGGTAAGAAACAGAATGTTTAAAAAATGTAATTCAGCCAAATGATTCAGATTTACAGATTGTGATTTCCAGTTTTGTTTAATTATATGTTGAAGCAGAGGATAAGATTTAAAGCTTAGACTACTTGGGTTAGGTGATATTTATATTTTTCTATATTGCCTAAAATCCCAATCAAGAAAAAATGAGAGTGAATGTAACAAACGTAGACTAGTAGATTCCCTTAAGTGAGATTATGTTGCCATTTGCTGGGCTAGTAAGACAGAAACCATTTTCTGTCATGTCAAGTTCTGTCAAGAAACTATGTGCGCAGGTTGATAGGTCAGCTAATCTGCTCCTACATCCTTAGTTACTTTGTCAGCATCCAATCTCCTGCATGATATAGTTAAGGCAAATAATATTGAGCTATCAATAACCTTTGACCGTCTAAGCAACAACATCACAGGTTCAAATATCTGTGAATTTCTCCATTCCTCAAGCATCTGTGGTTTTGGTGACATATAACAAGATGTTAAGAGGTGGAGCTTAATCAAGCCTCTAAAACATAATCAAGTTCAGTCAGTGATCGTCAAACATTACTGAAGAAAGCAGCTTCTCTTCATCATGTTCGCTTGTGTCCTTATTTTGCTGATTTTCTTTGAAGGTATATTTTACACACTGTGTATCCTCATGTCAAAATATGCTTAACCTCACACTTTTTTTTATTTATGTAGGTAACCTTGCTAAAGATGTGATCACTCCATACAGTGATGCAGTTTTTGCCAGTGAGACTGAGAGTGTGAAACTCTCCTGTAATTACACTGGTTCTGTTGATAGTCTTCACTGGTATCGACAGTATCCCGGTTCACCACCACACTTCCTCATACTGGATTACTCTGGATTTGTTACTCATGCGAATCCTCCGATTGCTGGAATCTCCATCAAACACAGAAAAGACAGCAGCAGTGTGGATCTGGAGATCTCCTCTGCTGCAGTATCAGACTCTGCTGTGTATTACTGTGCTCTGAGGCCCACAGTGACAGGAAAACACTTCACATCATACAAAAACCTGAAAGATTTGTATGATGCTAGACATTGTAAAGGAATATATTTATTAGAGTATATTATGTTGTTTTCAAATTATTATTCAATTATGAGCTTTGTATTAAAATACATCAATGTTGTTCATTAAAATTCTAATGTTGCATTGTTGATAGGTTAAATTAAATTATTGGATACTTTAAAAAGAATAAATAGAAGATAATGGAAGATCACACTTCTGAAACAAATTAGCATGTTTTCATTCACAAGACAATATAGTGCACATTTCTAAAATGCACCCAAGTTGTGATTAAAAAAAAGTTACCCCATTATCACATATTCCTGTCCACTTTTTAGTTGCAGGTTTTTTTGTTGTTGTTATACAGTTCCTCCTGATATTTTTAATTCTTTTTACAAATATTTCTCAAGTGCTGTTTTTAACAAACTATTTAAAACTAATATACTTTTTTCCTTTGCCATAATGACAGAAGATAATATTTAATTAGTTATTTTGAAAGATGCAATATTCAGTTTAAAGTGTACTTAAAGGCTTAATTAGGCTAATGGTCACGTTAGGTTAATTAGGCAAGTTATTGGTCAGTGATTTGTTCTGTAGCCAATCAAAGAACTATTTTTTAATAGAGTTAATAATATTGACCTTAAAATTATATATATATATAAAAAAAAATTAAAAATAGAAAATAATAAGAATTAAGACTTTCTGTAGAAGAAAATGATTGAAGGAAACACTGTGAAAAATGTTGTACTTTAAGAATCACTTAAGAAATATTTGGAAAAGAAGGACTAATAATTTAGCCTTCTGTACATGTATCAATTTTGTGATGCATGGTTGTCATCTTCCACTAGAGGGCGAGGTTACAACAGAATGCATTTATTTGAAATGGGTGAATGACTTTAAAAATGCTGTTAATTTCCCTGCACAGAGCAAACAGAGGGCAGAATAATCAAAGTTATCCAACATGCAATGAAAAAACTGTAACTATGAGCTATAACTGGTAAAGAGGAAATCATATATACACTTACTCACAATAAGTTAAGGATATAGCTATTTAGGATGCACCTAAAATGCTCCATGTTTTTTACAGGTGAACTTCATTTGACCTTCTCTTCCCTTTTCAATGCACATGTCTAACTTTTTAGAGTTTTAGTATTTTTGCAGAACTTTCAGATTTTTTTTTTTTTTTTTTTTTTTAGCAAGATGCTTAATAGCAAAATTCACAACTGGTGTTTGATCTATGAATCGGCCAGTACATTTTCTTGCTCAATTAGAACTGATATTTAAGCAGTCCTCTTCATCATGTGGTTCACATTTTGACCAAGATTACAAATCAACAACATTGGTTTAATTTCATCTTCATGGACAAAATGCTTTAGCTTATCAAGGTTGCATCATTAGGACAGGAGGACTTCAAATAGAGGGGCCTGCACATTCTTCAGACATGAATCCCAAAGAAAACCTATAGGATCAGCTTAGATGTCATTCAAATGGTCAAAACCATGCAACCCAGACACTCAACGGCCTTCAAGAAGAGTTGAATACCATGCCCCAGCTTACAAGTCAACTTGTGAACAGCAAAATATTTCGTTGTCAAGCTGTAATTGATGGTCAAGGGCATATGGCAAATTATTGACTTTTGTAGTAGGTATACCAGCCTGATCTCACAAGAAAACGTAACTATTTTACGTTTTGTCAGTTAAGTGGCTAATTCGTATGAATTCATACGAAATCAGTCGTACGAAATTGTACAATTTTAAAAAGGAGGCATGGCACCTAACCCCACCCCTAAACCCAACTGTCATTGAGGGTTGAGCAAATCGTACTAAATTGTAGGAATTAGATCGTACGAATTCATACGAATTAGCCACTAAAGCAAAAAGTTACGAATTGCCGTGAGATTGCATTTTAGCCAAAGCCAAACATCCCTAACGTTTTGTGAGTACTGTATATGTGAAAAAACAGAAGGTGGTCTAAACATCAGGAACCACACCCACATTAACAAGCATTAAACGTGCACAGATGACTCTCCACTGCATTCAGAGGTCTACAGTTCAACCTCAAAGCACAACATATAGACAGGCTTAGTTTATTTATGAATTTCTCACCATGGAGAGATACTTTTTACTGATTCTTATAACAATACAAGGTAAATTTCACTTCAAATATCTGCACTATGCTTACATACAATACATATATAATTAACAGATATTAATCCTCAGAACAATTTATTTTATAACACTATAGTTGTCACAAAAAAGGATTTAAGTCAAGTTTTACTAAATATTTTCTTCCAGGTGTGTTTGGTGACAGCATTGAAGCAAAAGACAAAGATGAAATAATCAGAACAGAAGGAGAGTCTGTGATACTAAGCTGCGAATATGAAACGCGCAGCAATAATGTAATGCTTTACTGGTACAGACAATATATAAACGGAGAACTTCAGTTTTTGCTGCGTAAAGGTGCTCGATCATGGACTGGACTTGATGACATAGCAGACCATCGCTTTGATTCAACTTCATCCCAAACCTCAACTGAACTCACTAATACTGCTGTAACACTGTCAGATTCAGCTCTCTATTATTGTGCTCTAAGAGTTGGAGCCCAGTGATACAAAATGCCTGTGAAGCTTTACAAAAACTCACACACACCATTATTGCTTTGAACAGTATTTAAACAACTAAAAATCAATCCACAGCTGTACTTTATGTGAGCCACAAAACCTCTGCATAACAGGATAAAGGAACACCTGCTAAAATGTAAATGAATGAAAAGATTAATGAAATTAAAAGCAAAAAAAAAAGCTGTGAAAATGTGACTTAAAGGGCACCTAGGTTACCCCTTTTTTCAGATTTAATATGAGTCTTTTGTGTCTCCAGAATGTGTCTGTAAAGTTTCAGCTCAAAATACCAATCAGATTTTTTATTATACATTTTATAAGATTCTATTTTCTACATTTTTGCACCAGGAGGCTGTTTTGCGGTACAACGCCTTTAAGGCTAGTCCTCCCCGCCTACCGTTTCTATGTGCCTTTATGGGTGCCTTAATCTCTTCCCTCGACTCCGTCAGACAACAAACAGACATAAAGGAAGCAGATCTCACGTAGCATTTGTGAGAAATACTACAGTAAGAACTTTACCAATGAGTATTTATTGCATTTGTTGTGTTGAGTCAACTTAACAATGAGTCGCACACAATGTCGTTACAAAATTCATGCACGCACAGACAGATACACACACACACAGCTCAGCAGACACACACACACCACACACCACACACACCACAGAGCACGCTTTTAGCTTTGCACTCTTTTTCTATGCAAATGTGACAGGATACAGGTTAATCTCCACTGCTGTATGGATATCTGTTATGCTAATGTACAAAATAAACCTGATATAAAGTCCACAAACCGGGATTGAAGCGTCTTCTCTTATAATTGTTCTGACACGCAGCTGTGGTGATAAAGTAAGCTGAAGTAAATTGCTGTAATTCATGACACACGTGCACTGTTTATAACATTTTAAACTTGTGAAACTCACTCTTGATCACGGTTGATGATGATTGATGATCCTAGAAAACTGAACAGACCTTTTATTCCCGGCTGCTTTGCGCACGTCCTGTCTTGTTGAAGTGATTATATGCACGATATGCACGTGACTACCAGGACATTTAATACGCACAGCTGTCAATCAATTCGGTGGGTGGGGGGACCGCACTCCTACGTCAAGTTGTGGGTCGATCTGAAAACCGCTCCAATTGGTCCAATGTTTTTATGTTGTTAAAATTGAAAAAAAAAACAAAAAAAAAGGACTGGGTGTGTTTATATCACCCCAAAATAACTGTCTGTACACTATATTTACACATATGTCTGTCCAAACAGCTTGAAAGTAGATTTTTCACCATGGGTGCCCTTTAAAATGTTCAGGCTATTGATTTATTTCTTGGAAATCTGACCTTCAGAAGTAATTACCTGTCAATGAAAGTCAATGTACTGTATACGCACGTCCTTTCTACTGTAGTACCACAATTGAATTCAAACGTAAGTACTATATGAAGTATGTCTGCACGATATTGGAAAAATCTAACATTGCCATATTTTGTTTTTCTGCTATATATATATATTGTGATATACTGCATCTATACAATTCCAGCAAATGATTGAATGGCACCATTAACAAATTTTATTTTGAGGTTCAATTCTTGCTCTTAGCAAACTATTATGACTTTTGCTTTAATAAACTCCTAATTTGCTCCTTATACAGCACCTTTAATATCTAGTAATATGTAAACCTCATCCAATCTAATCATTACCAAAATATCACTCTTACAGTGTATTATTTAAATGAAAGCTCTGTCTCTTTAAGGGGAGGTGCTTGCTGAAGACGAGCTCTGCTAGACAATGAATGAATGTTTACTTCACTAACACTTTGTCAAGCAGATGACCTAAAACATCACTCTGATAATGATGCTTGTTTGGCTTTCCCTCTGTTCTCTAACATGTATGTATATTCTATCCAAAACATAATATCTTCTTCTTTGGCATTCTGTCAGGGCACGAGAATATTGACTTAAATGCGGATTTAAACTAGAATCTTTCTATCTGCAGATGTCAGTTTTGGAAATGTCATCGCACCAGTCCAGACTGATGTGTTTGGGACAGAAGACGACAATATAACTGTGTCCTGCAGCTACTCTTCAGCCATTAGTCTGCAGTGGTATCGCCAATATCCCAATTCAGCTCCTGAATACCTATTCGTCATATTTCATGCTACAGGAAAAGTGTCACAAATGTCCAAAATTGTAGCTTTAGATCCCGATTCTCTGCAAAGCTGAATGAAGCAAAAACCATGTGTTTTCTGGAGATCTCCTCTGCTAATGTGACTGATTCAGTAATGTACTACTGTGCCATGGTGCCCACAGTGACAGGAAACACAACAGCTCTGTACAAAAACTAACAAAGTACATAAAACGCATCAATCCCAGCTGAGTACATAACATATTTGAGAAATTATATCAGCTTTAATAATTAGGCAGGGTTCCCGCATAACATGAGAGCGCGCCAATAAGTGCCACTAAATCCATTACAGATTGGGGCACCAACACCTTATTAGTAGCACTGAAAGGGCTCATTTTCTCTTAATATGGAAAGAGATCCACAAATTACATGACAAATCTAATTAAAAAACAGGAAAAAAACATACAAGACTGTCAGGTACAGCCAGATTTGTGGTGTACACGTGTGTGTACAGTATGTCAAAGTTATGACTCCTAATAATCTACTTAAACTGTAGCTTGAAGTGAGAATAGAGTAAGAAAGACCATAAGATGTAAATGTAATCTATATAAAGTAATCAATATAAACAACCTCACTATCATACTAAAAAGTAGTCTAACTCTATGGTTTCTGTGACATTTATTATGAAATACAATACTCTATAAAGGCAATACTTCTTTTGTACATTTAATAACTTTATAATCTAACAAATTAATTTGAACATCACATATTTTTGCATTGTTGTGTCCATTATAGCAATTTTGATTCATGATTTAAATTTCATTCAAACTCTACCAGCCTAGGTATGAGAGACATTAAACCTGTTGCCTTCCTACAGTAAGGCAAGGCAAGTTTATTATATAGCACATTTCATACACAGTGGCAATTCAAAGTGCTTTACACAAACAGTAAGCATTGGCAGATCCCAAAGTAATGCAGATGCTAAAAGCAGGGTCCCAACAACTGTGCCTTTTCTCCATGAATGTCTGGGTGATATTTTCAAGCCATTCAGTGCAGGTCAAACCTCTGGATCTATTGACCTGTTCTCTTTGTTTCCACCTATAAACCTCTGCCCCCCTAAAAATATATTAGACTCTTGTAGACTGTAAGAGATTCTTGCAGACTTGTAGATTTCTTGAAGATGACTGTTTGACTGCAGAACAACTAACAATTTCTCAGTAAAGAATTCAGCTTAAAACGAGTCTCCTGGTTGGGTTCTTAAATTCCTGCAATTTGCGTTCTATACCTGTGTGGGCGAAAGTGTCTTTGGGTCCTCGCGGCTTTGCCTGCGGGGGGCAGTATATGTTTTCACAACAGGAGACCGGAATCGTAAACAAAGAAGCCTTCAGTACCATTATCAGAGTAATTGTCACTCACCACAAAGTGATTCGTTCCTGCAAATATGTCTGATAATCCAATAATCCATATTGTTTGCGGATATTGAGAAATGTAGCGAAATTTCCTCTTGATGAAGTGTTTACTTGCTGAGTCACTTCACTATGTCACACTTGCTACGTCACTTGATTCGCTGCTGAATAACATGTTGAATCAGGCAAACAAGCTCTGGGGTCCGTTCTTCGTACCTTACTTAAATGATCTAAAATGATTTGACAGATCCTGGATCTTTTAATATTGATAACTGATCTCTGGATAATTTGTTTTTTTTAACAAGTTCGCAAATCAGAATAAAATGTCTGGATGAACTGATCTGAGATCGCTGCATGCGTTATGAGGGACATATCTGTTTGGTTAAAGTTATATTTTTGGTTCTGACAATCGTAAATGTGTATGCAGCACATGGAAAGGAAGGAGGACTTTTATGTTATGTAAAAAGGTTAGTTCCGTGGTGAGCAGAAGTTTTTGTTTTTGTTGGTGAACAGCCATGGTGGTCATGCAATAAAGAAAACGAGTTCGAAACTGTTGTTTTCATTTTGTAACACTATCGATCCTCAATCATGATCAGCAATACAATGATTGGCTGACGGCACAGCAGCGTAATGACATCATCTGATTAATATTCAAGTATCCATGTGACCAAAATTACATAAACTTTTTAGAAAAAGGTTTGTTAAATATGATCCGCAATAACTTTGCACCTTTATTGTGGGATACAGGTTTTACACAGGTTTTAGTAACTTAGGCCATTCAAGTTTTTTATCCTGCGTAAGGAATAACTGGCTGTTTAAATAAATTTTGCATCAAAAAGCATTGCGAGATCGGTAAACCTGTCTGAAAATTTAGCTAAGCATCAAATCACTGTCATATTAGCTGTCAAAAACATGTGCATGACTGCATAAATATATTCCTTAAAAAAAAAAAAAAAAAAAAAAGTTGAATATTATACATGTTTTCTATATAAATTTGTACTAAAGCTGGCACCGTTAAAATAGTACGCATTTGTATCTAAAAAGTCCATATTAATGAATGTTCTCTTTGAACCCCTTGGGGAGAACCAGACCATGACAGTCTTTGTGCCTTTATTTGGGAGATTGCATAAGTTTTATTTATACATACATATTTTTTTAACAATTTTTTATTAACTATTTTTCCACGTGTATACAACTACTACTGTAAGAAAATATCAGAATTCGGTTCATACTTTCAGTATTACATTGCTTGAAAAGACCCTGATCGAATCCTGTTTACTGTATATGGAATAAGCCTACTCTGGAGCAGGTTTGAGCTACCAGAATGTTGCTATGACAACAACTCTTGGATGAGTTTAAAGAACGAAAACAATCCTGGATCGAGACAAATCGTCAACAACCAAATCCAGCTAATTGAGTAAATCTACGTACAAGAACGGACCCTGATCTTAACCTGATGAATAACGAAGTGCAAGAAACACACCAAAACCACTGGTCGGGCCGCTGCTGCCCGACAGACCAAGGAAGCCCAACAGCCAGCCATTAGCTTGGTGTGTCCCGGCCTTTAAGCTACTTTAAACACAATCTACACTGTAAAGGCTATAGAACTAAAGATGACTTGAATGTACTGTAAATGGCTGGTCCAGTGGAAACAGATTTTCTCTTTGTCTTATAAAATGAGCTAATGCTCTGTGAGGTGAGCTTTTTTAAAAAGTAGGCCTGTTTTGCTTGCAAAATGCCATTTAGTTGCTGTTTTTATCCATGTTAGGCATTAATTAATCAAAACATGGATGTATCAGTGCTTTAAAGAGGGTGGTGCCAAAAGGTGAGCTTAAGATTCCTGTGAAACACTAGTTCACTGATCAGCCTCACAGATCACTGAAACTAGCAGCAGCTACAGTACCATCATGTTCCCTTGTATCCTCATACTGCTGACTTTAACTGAAGGTAAAATTTTACATGCATTATAATATCTCTTTATCTGCGTTTAACCATGCTAAATAAGTTTTTGTTAGTAGGTAACCTTGCTAAAGATGTGATCACTCCATACAGTGATGCAGTTTTTGCCAGTGAGACTGAGAGTGTGAAACTCTCCTGTAACTACACTGGTTCTGTTGATGGTCTTTACTGGTATCGACAGTATCCAGGTTCACCACTACACTTCCTCATAATGGATTATTATGGGTCAGTTACTCATGCGAATCCTCCGATTGCTGGAATATCCATCAAACACAGAAAAGATGACAGCAGTGTGGATCTGGAGATCTCCTCTGCTGCAGTATCAGACTCTGCTGTGTATTACTGTGCTCTGAGGCCCACAGTGACAGGAAAACACTTTACATCATACAAAAACCCGACTGACATGACACAGATAAAAGTATCAGTGTGATTCTGATGTTACATTCAAATCTATATTTAATATGCATTCTGTGGCTGGTAAAAGTGTGTGTATGTACAGTATAATTTAATTCAGTGAATGGTTTTGATTATTTCAATGAAAATAAATGGAATGGCAACTGTATTCTCATATGCATCATCCATGTTTGATAAATCTAGACAAGTCAACAATTAACTTGTTTAATTGTAAAATGTTTAATTTTTCCTAAATTTATGCATTGCATATGGATGGTTGACTAAAAAAGTCACTAGAGGGCCGCTGTACACATTAAAACAGAGGAAAGGAAGTGAGAGGAATTCCAACTGCCTGTGTGAAACTCACATCTGCAATGAAAACATAAATGCAAAATATCCCCTGGGTGAAATATAACCATCCAGATCTGTTTTCCATATGTGAAATTTTTCTGAAAATCATATCATTTGTGGCAGATGTTTAAGAGCCTAAATTGATAGTTTTTACTCAAAAATTACACTTGAACATATAAGCTATAAAAGAGAATCAGCAACCAATGTGACACTAGACTGCAAATATAAAGCTACATTAAAAAACTTTCTATATTTCCACCATCGGCTTGTTAAGTGTGATGTCCACACGAAACTACTTCCGGGTCCAAGCACTATACGTACCAAACTGTATGGGAAGACCTCATCAAATGGTAATAATAAACATTTCAAAAAGGGATGTATTACTTTCGAAAATCACAATCGCAATGTTATATCCATGCCTAATATCTGATGGCCAGAAAGTCATACATTTTTTTACAAATTGGTAAAAATATTGGTGTCTGTGATGCAGCAAGCCCAGAATCTTGAGATGTGTACACTATGATTTTATATTAAATTCACTTAATGTGTGAATACGACTCAAAAGTGGTCATAACAAATATTTTCTCAATTCAAAATGAATAGCGGCTTGGTCTCGGAAAACAGTATTCATACGTCACTGATACATCACGACTTAACAAATGGATAGGAGCATTATAGCTTGATTTGTAGTGAAAGATGCTTATTTCAACAACAAATAATAAATATTGCTACATTAAAAATCCCTGCTGTCAACTGGTCTTGGTTGAAAAGATGTTAGGGCTTCTCGATTATGGGAAAAATCATAATCGATTATTTTGGTCATAATTGTAATCCCGATTATTCAATTGATTATCAGCTGAAGTCAAAATTATTCGCCCTCCTGTGAATTTTTTTTTTATATATAAATATTTCCCAAATGAGGTTTAACAGAGGAATTTTTCACAGTATTTCCTATAATATTTTTTCTTTTGGAGAAACTTATTTGTTTATTTCAGCTAGAATAAGAGCAGGTTTAAATATTTTGAAACCTATTTTAATAGCTCAATATTATTAGCCCCCTTCAGCAATATATATATTATATATTTATATATATATTTGATTGTCTGCAGAAGTAACTACTGTTATAAAATGACTTGCCTAATTACACTAATAAGCCTTTGAAGTCACTTTAAGCTGAATCTAGTATCTTGAAAAATACTGTAAAATAAAATGTACTGTTATCATAGCAAAGGTAAAGAAATAGTAATTAGAAGGAGTTATTAATCTGTTATTTTAGAAATGTGTTAAAAATAATCTTTCCATTAACAGAAATTGGGGGGAAAGGGTGCTAATAATTCAGGAGGGCTAATAATAGTGACTTTAACTGTATATATATGCAGTTATTTTCCTCCCTGTAAAGTAAGGAAAGGGAAATGAAAATATAATAAAATATGAAACAAACTGTGCTTTAAGCATCTTCACTTTAAGAAAATTTTTTTAATTACAGCTACAAAAGTCCTTCAGTCAAGAGCAGTGAGAGATTTACTCCTTTGGTTGTTTGATTCATAATAAAAACAGGCGGCAGGAGGAATAATTGTGCGCTGTCACTTTAAGAATAGGCGGCTCTGCTATGGTTTCTCTTTCACATGTCTTTTGATTCTCACTTGTTTGTTTATTACACAAATGAGGGTTAATATGAATAAATCACCAAACCCCAGCGCTCTGACCACAAATGTGCACATATTTGACCATTAAAGTGCTCACATTAAGATGGTGTAGATGTGTGTGCTCTACTAATCTGCTCGTCTCCGAGGCTAAGCGCGCACATACACAACAGCCTGTGCTCTTTCGCACTTTTAAAAAAACATGAATGATGCGCATCCCGTGCTGCAAACAGTTACATTACAGTACATGCTTTTGTCATTTTCACGTGGAACTGAGCATTGCAGAGCAACAAATGTGTACAACTGGAAAATGGGCGGTATATGATGCAATAATCGTTTCTTGATTAATGCTTTTTCATAATCGTTAGAAGCCAAAATCGAAATTGGATTTTCGATTAATTGCACAGCCCTAAAAGGTTTAATGTTTTTGGGTTTTTTTACATTTGGAAAAAATTCAATACTCAATTAGAGACTCTGTTGACTCTCTTTCCTTTAGTAAGGGCCATGTTATTGCCAGCTTGTGAAACTTGTCCAATTCTCTTGCAGGTGTTGTTGTCTGACAGCATTCAACAACAGACAAGAAAACTAATGCTGACACAAAAGAAGAAGAGCATGTAACACTGAGCTGCTCATATGATACTCAAAGTGATTAAGTCAATCTCTACTGGTACAGGCAGTCTCCTAATAGAGAACCAGAGTATTTACTATGTAAGGTGCTCGAACATACAGCAATAACAATCATTGCCATATACTAGGTTTCAGGCGGCTTCATCCCAAACCTCCACTGAACTCACTATTGCTGCTGTAACTCTGTCAGATTCAGCTCTCTATTATTGTGCACTTATACTGTTTAACACGTATACCCAGCAAAACAAGGTGCCTAAGAGGCTTTACAAAAACGTAAACACGTCATAACTGCTTTGAACAGTATTATTGATTAAAAATCAAACAACAGCTGTACTCTGTAAACCCCAAAAACATTGCGGATAACCGGATATGGTAACACCAGCTAAAGCCTATAGTTAAAATATATTCTGTAGTCTGTAAATGCAGTCTATTCTTTTATATAAAATTTATATATAAATAAAATGCACTGGATAACGTTATTTTATTGTAGGGAACTAGAGATGCAACAATATGGACATTTTGGCTTATCTTAATAACTAAGAGAGAAGCCCTTTCCCCTGCGTGGACATTCTCCATCTGTCTTTGCTCTCTCCGGAAAACAGTGGTGCATTCGAGACTTTTTTCGCTGAGTTACACAAAAAATTGGGTTGGAACATTTTGTCAATTCCATGTGCGTTCAATAAAAAAAAGGTCAGGACAGATTTTCTTCAAGGTTGAACATATTAGAAACTTATTGGATTCAAATGAATAATTCGATCACAGAATTCTGTTATCCTCAATACAATTAATAGTTACATTCAGGGCTGCACAACAAATTTCATTTCCTGATTCGCGCTTTTATACATAGCTGAATTTAACCGTGGAGTTTAGTGGAATTCATCACTTTTCAATCACTCTCCATTCCTCCATTGGCCGCACCCATACATACATCCTCTTTTACTACTAATTCTCTGCACGTCAAAAAGCACAAAACTTCTCAACTGCAAATTCTGTGTTGAAGTTCGCTGCAGAGATTAAGTTAATTTGAGACAAGCTTCATCTACTTCTGCAAAAATACTTCATTAGTACGCAAAACATATCACACTCGAGAAGTTCAGTTAATATATCACTTTTAAGCAATACAAATACAACTGTTTAATGAAAAAAAAAAAGGTAAAAAGAAAAAAAATCCTTTGTAATTCCTTTTTCCTAACAATAGTCACCTTACCAAAATCTTCTCACCTCAAGACAAGCGTCCCGCATATGCAGCCACTTAAACCACATGTTCAGTAAAAGAAAAATAATTCTATACAGGGTTGCAGGTTTGTTGACATATCTTTGGCAATGTCCACACAGCCGAACACAACACGTCTGCTTAAGTCCGATTCATGAACTAATGACTCCTCTAAAGCAGATTCATTTGTCAATTGTTAAAGCAATTGCTTTGGCCATCATTATATGAATCAGTATATAACAAATTATTATTGAGAAGAATATACACATATGAAATAAGAACGCTGTGCTTGCCCCAACAAGAGTGGTTAGTAAAATTTTGCCTTAATCAAAATTATTTATAGGTCTACGACCAAAAATAGTAAATTACCTATAAAATAATTTAGTTTAAAGTTAAAACTGGAGTGAGATGAAAGCAAAATTGTGATCAAATTAATGGAATCTGATTATACAGAAAATAATTATCAGGTATATAAAAAAAGATTTTATTTTTCAAAACTACAAAAGCCGAATAATCAGTTTTGTTTTGTTTGTTTTTTTGCCGAAGAAAATGGCTTGAGCGACACCAGTTCATAACAATATAAACTCTAAATATAATGTTTCAGTCAAAGTTCCACTATCAAGTATTGAACAATCTAACAACAGCTCTTTGCTTTCAATGATCCTTATAATAGGTAGAGAAAGACTGTAGAGAAAGATCCTTGTTCAAAAACAACAATAGATATTTTTATGTATACACTGAGACCACAATGATGGCAGTTTTTAATAAGCAAATCAGAGAACTTGATCTAAATTAAACCACACCCACATTACATCAGCACAATAGTCCACTTTAACACATTTACTGTTTAACTTCAGTCTACAAAGCCACTTGTTTCAACATGGAGAGATGCTTTCTACTGATTCTTATATCCACACCAGGTATAAAAACATTTCTTTTAAAACAGACAAATAATTACAAATATAATTAAAAGCGAAAACTTTTGTTGCTGTAGTTATTTCCTTTGTAGGAATTATAAATCTTACACATTTGGGAGAATTAAAATGCTAGCTTTCATCAATCTCTTCACATATTTTGCAGGTGTTTTGTCTGACAGCATTCAACCAACAGACAAGCAAACTAATGTTGACAAAAAAGAAGCAGAGCGTGTAACACTGAGCTGCTCATATGATACAAGGGGCGAGTATGTCGATCTCTACTGGTACAGACAGTATCCTAATAGAGAACCAGAATATTTACTGCGTAAGGTGCCCGTTCGTGGAGTAGTTACAATCATATGCAGATCCTCAGTTTTCAGGCGACTTCATCCCAAACCTCCACTGAACTCACTATTACTGCTGTAACTCTGTCAGATTCAGCTCTCTATTATTGTGCTCTAAGAGTTGGAGCCCAGTGATACAAAATGCCAGAGAGGCTTTACAAAAACTCATTCAGAAAAAAATGCTTTGAACAACGAATATCAAACACATTGGTGTCTTTATAAACCATATAAAGCATCAAATTGCAAGATATGGTAACACCTGCTGGAAAATACAGTTGCATTTTACCACAAACTAGAGGTAAATTTGGTCATTTTAGTGGCAAGTCAGCTTTATACTGTATATTAGTAGCACAACTCTGATTATTAGCAGTATAAATATTGAGTGGCATATAGTACATTTTAAAAACAATGTACAAGCTGTTATTTGCTCTCCCAATGCAAATAGTATTATATGTATATAAGCTATAATATATAAAAAATAAATAAATAAATCACATGATTATTTTTTAAATGCATTGCATAATGATTCACTCAAGACAGTTGTTAAAGATCTGAAACTGAAGAGCGGGGGGAAGGGGGTGGGGGGAAGGGGATGGATTGTTGTGACGTGTGGGCTCCTGGTCACGCGGGGCCCCCCCTACGCCACTGTTAACACAGTATTGTGATGAAGTAGAATGGTGAGGAAATACTCCAGCCTGATCTCACGAGAAAACGTAAGTATTTTACGTTTTGACAGTTTAGTGGCTAATTCGTACGAATTCGTACAAGTTCAGTTGAACGAAATGGTGCGATTTTAAAAAGGAGGCATGGCACCAAACCCCTCCCCTAAACCCAACCGTCATTGGAGGATGAGCAAATCGTACTAAATTGTACGAATTAGATCGTAAGAATTCGTACGAATTAGCCACTAAAAAAAAGTTACGAATTGCCGTGAGATTGTGTTGAATACTCAGGTTAGGGTTGTAGTCAAAAGGGCTGTAGTTAGGGCTGACTTTTCTAAGTTAGGGCTGTAGTCAAAAGTCCAAAACGTTGTGGAGTCCAAATAGGTCTCATTCCAAGTCCTAGTGGATAATACAACGATTTATTATTATTAATAATATTATTATTAGTAACAATAAAAAAGCATGACCAGAGTAAACAATATACAGGATCAAATTGGGAAATTTATTTATGGTACATCATTTCACTATTTTCATAAACTTTTACAAAGTAAGATAGAAATATAACAAAAGTGTGTCATCTTTGGTTGATATTACTTCTCCCAAAACTTTAACTCTGTCATCATTTTTTATGAGTTACAATCTTCTTTAAACACAAAAGATTATGCTGAAAACCTCTAACAATTGACTTTCACAGTATTTGTTTTTCTATGGAAGTCAATGCTTACAGGTTTTCAGCTTTCTTCAAAATATCTTCTTTACTGTTCAACAGAAGAAAGAAACTTGGTTGAAGTTGATTAAAGGGTGAGTAAAATTCCATTATTGATGAGTAAACTACTCCTTTACCTTATGATTACAGTAATAATGGTACAATAGCAGTGTTGCTATCATCACAACAGTCCAGACCAATGTTTGTGAGAAGAAACAGGGAAAAACGTAACTCTGTCCTGTAAATGCTTTTCAGCATCCTCCACACTGAAGTGGTCTTGCCATATCCTGGATCAGCTTCTGAATTTCAAGATTTGATTCTCAGATAAAGGGAATGTAGAGAACACCTATGTGTATCTGGAGATCTCCTCTGTTAAAGTGACAGACTCAGCTCTTTACAACTGTGCCATGGAGCCCACAGTGACAGGGAAACAGAATAACACTTTATTAAAAATACAATTACAATATGCTGTCTGCAAGTCAGAGGAAGCCAACAGCACTGAACTGAGTGGTCTATATACACACCCACATTTACACACATTCAAATTGCACAAAGGACTCTCCACTGCATTCATTCATATGCTTCAACTTCATATCATAACTACATGATTACCTATAATATATTTGTTATCATGGAGAGAAGCATTTTATTGATTCTTCTAACAATACCAGGTAAAACAAACTTCAATTTCCTGCACTAGACTAAAATATATTAAGAATTCAAAGTGTTAATTACTGTATGTTCATATTTAGTCAATAAAATTCAAGTTAGAATCCTGGCGGCGTATATTGGTAATCTGTAATGATAGTTATTCATAGCACTGAATTTACATGGGCGGCAGTTTAATTCTCCTTTTATTGAATAGAATTAATTCTCTTGCAGGTGTGTTTGCTGACAGCCTTGAACCAAAGGACAAGGACAAATAATCAGCGAAGGGCAGTCTGTGACACTGAGCTGCTCATATGATACAAGCAGCAGTTATGTTTATCTGTATTGGTACAAGCGTAACATTAATGGAGAACCTAAATTCATACTGTGGAAAGGTGCCCGATCACGGAGTGATAGACACTATATACCAGACCATCAGTTTGATTCAATTACATCCCAAACCTCCACTGACCTGATTATTAAGAGTGTAACACTGTCAGATTCAGCTCTCTATTATTGTGCTCTAAGAGTTGAAGCCCCAGTGATACAAAATGCCTGAGAGGCTTTACAAAAACGTATACACAATAAGTGCTTTGATGCAATTTTTAATCAGCTAACAATCAAACCACAGCGGTAATTTGTGAGCCACAAAACCTCTGAATAACAGGATACAATAACACCTGCTACAAATGAACTGAAATTAATGAAGGCATAATTTAATAATAATATTTATTAACATGAAAAAGCAACTGTTGGTATTGGTCATTCATAAAGTTCAAATGTCACTCCATCTTCCGGATGAGATGTTAAACCGAGGTCCCGACTCTCTATGGTCAGTGAAGAATCCCATTGGCGTCCCAAATCATCCCCATCCAACCATGCCGTTGTCCTGTGGCTGCCGTCGCATCATCCAAGTGGATGCTGCACACTGGTGGTGCGCTATATAAATACACATTACATTATGCACCCAGTACTGGGAAACACCCATACACGCTTATTCACACACATACACTACGGCCAACTTACTTTATTCAATTCACCTATACCACATCTTTGGACTGGGGAGGAAACCCACGCGAACATAGGAAGTACATGCAAATTCCACAAAGAAACGCCAACTGACACAGCCAGGTCCGGGACCCAAATCAGCAACCTTCTTGCTGTGAGGCGACAGTGTTAACCACTGAGCCACCGTGTCCCCCTAAAAGTGTCATTTTTATCTTAAAACTTATGTTTTAATTTCAAGAGGTAAAGATTAACTGTGCTCTTATACTTTCAAATAAATATTAGAAATAAATGGATTTAATTAAAATGATTACAATAATAATAAAGTTCATTGATGGATAAAAACAACTAAACATTTATTTATTCATTCATTTTCTTTTCGGCTTAGTCCCTTTATTAATCCGGGGGTCGCCACAGCGGAATGAAGCAGCAACTTATTCAGCACGTTTTACACAGCGGATGCCTTTCCAACTGCAACCCATCTCTGGGAAACATCCATACACTCATTCACTACGGACAATTTAGCCTAACCAATTCAGCTGTACCGCATGTCTTTGGACTGTGGGGGGAAACCGGAGCACCTGGAGGAAACCCACACGAATGCAGGGAGAACATAGAAACGCCAACTGACCCAGTAGAGGCTCGAACCAGCAACCTTCTTGCTGTGAGGCAACAGCACTACCTACTGCGCCGCCAACTAAACATTTAAACTAAACATTTAATCTTTTAATAAATGTCTTGAAAGACATCACATATGGGCTTTTCATACAGTAACAACAGTATTAATGTGTGTTTTAAAGAACATCCTACTTTCATGATGTCTGAACGCCACCTGCAGGAACTCATATTAAGAGTCTGCTCACTGACTGCTCACTGATGTAATGCTGCTGACAGAGACAACATCATTTGTACCTGCATCTGAACTTCCTCAAGACATTCACAGATCACCATCTGAAGAAACCCTGAACATTCACACTCATCTGATCATGGAAAGAATCGGTCAAACAAATCGAGATATATCTACTGCTGATTCTTCTCATTGCATCAGGTAGAAATCAACAATTCCATACATTAGCATAATTGTTCTGATCTTTCAATATAATATCCACAACTTAACTATTGAAAGCATATCTTATTAATCATTTGCATCCAGGTGCAATGTGTCAAGATCAGATTGGACAAGCAGTACCAGTGTCACGAGTACAGAAGGAGATTCGGTCATTCTGGACTGTTCATACGACTCAAGCATCAACAATGTCTTCCTATATTGGTACAGAAAATACACTAATGCACAGCCACAATATATACTTCTGAAAGGCGGCCGATCACAGACATATGAGGACATACCAGACCAGGCTAAATTGGATCATCTACATCGCAGAAATCTACTACACTGACCATTAAAAGTGTGACTGTGTCAGATTCAGCTCTCTATTATTGTGCTCTAAGAGTAGGAGCCCAGTGATACAAAGTGCCTGAGAGGCTTTACAAAAAACTTACAGGGGGAAAATGATTTGATGAGGGTGTTATCAAATCAATAACAAACCACATCTGTGTTTTTATAAACCACCATAGAGTAAAACTGCAGAAAATGACAAACACCTGCAGGAAGCAAATAAACAGTTGCATGTACACTACAGCAAATGAAAGCTGAAATACATAATGATCAAGTCAGAAGCTCCAAAGTAATGTAAAAAAGGGAAAAAACATAATTAGGAATTAAAGCACATTATAAAACCATCTTTTGCCAAATGCATTCGACTGCTCCAGTATACATATGTGTGGGGTTTCTTTTATTTTTAAACTACTTTTAAACTATACTTTTTATTTTAAATACATATAATTAAGCTATATTAGTTCCATGGTTTCTGCTACATTCATTCTTCCATGGCGGGGCGCCACGCCAAAATTCACCCCGCCACGGCTACATTACAGCTTCTCATTCAAAACATTCTATTTTTTTAATAGCGGGTGATAATCGCACCAAAACGTATTAAAGGGTAAGTGAATTATAACAGCGCGAACTTTTCTGTAACTGTAGTAGTGCTGTGCGTCATTTGTTTAACCCTTTAAGATTACGTGCTGACTGAAACCTGGATTATACTCGACACGTCCGCTTGTTCACTTAACTGTCAGGTGCGTGATGCGTGAGACCCAGCAAACAGTATAGCCGTTTTCACTTTACTTCAGGAGGCATTAATACCGCTCTGTAGGTCTATTGGAGACATTCATAAATATTCCTAGCAACTCGAATAAATGCTGGAGACATACTCGTTACATAAACGCACTGAAACGCACTTCAGCAGCATTTATTGAGAGCGCACAAGAAGATCTACCGCTCTTGAAGCTGCTTATATTTGAGGGGCGTGCAAGAAGTTGTGCACGAGCAGAGGAAATCAGCGCGCAAGCAAAGAGATTCGCATGCTCGTGGGCTATTACATGAATGAAATTTCGACTTCTATACTGCGCTCACAACATTTGTCATTGAAATAACGCCACAGGTAGTTGGTAGATCTGTGTAAAAAAAAAGGCCTGCCGCCACAGCTGGAAAAAATTCTAGAGGAAACACTAAGTTCGTTAAGTTTAAATCGGTTTCAACCATTTAATCTTTTAGCTTGTGTGCTACACTGTAAACATTTCAGGCTTCCACACAATTCCCTTATGTTGTCCCAACACAAACCTTTAAAAATTTAAGTGGAATGATCATAAAAACATTTAAGTTTTGAAATAAGTGTTAATAATTATGATGCTTCAGCTTATTTGAAATAAGCAGTTTGAACAAGCAGCAAATATATATATATATTTTTTTAATGTAGGGCTGCACGATATTGAAAAAATTAACACTGCAATATTTTGTTATTCTATGATTACGGATAAATGCAATTTCACCAGATGACTTCAATATCTCTATTTGGAAAGAATTTACAGTTTTAAATTGATTGAGATGATTGTGTAGGGCAGTACATCCGCATAAAAGACAGTAAAAAAAAATGTACAAGCATAGACTAAAACCAACAAATAAAAAGTTATTTATGTTTTTCCGATGAGTCTTAACAGTAATCAGGTACAGTAATTGAATAATCAATGTAAAATATTGCGTAGTCTTCCTTTTATAAAAAATACAACTAAATTAATTCTTATTAAAGGTTACAAACGGCACAATTTCTTAGGCCCGAATGAGTTTAAAACCCTCACACAGTCACAGGCCTCAAAACATATGCAAATGATAAATTATAATCCAGACTCAACAGACTGCAGATCCTGCGATGTGACCACAGTCAATGATCGCATGTTGATATCGATGCTGAAAAGATATATTGCCCAGCTAGATGGTGTACATACTAAACCTATTTCCCCAAATGTTTAGAAGATTCTTTAAAAAGGGGTCATTTCAGGGGTCTTAATTAGTAAACTTTATATATTACCAGTGCAGTTTAGATTAACTAAATGCAAATATGATCAGTTCCTAACAAATTCAATGAATAATTTTTTCAGTGTGTGTTTTCAAATGAATCGATTCAGTGAATGACTGATTCAGTGACTCTTTTATAAAAACAGTTGGTTGCTTGATTTCTGAATGATTCGAAACAAACATTTTGGACAAAATCAGTTGAATTAACAGTATTCACTTTAACATTGTACTACTGGTTCAGTGTTTGGACTGATTGTCATGTGGCAACAGACCATTCTTCATGACGAGCCAATCAGACACTAACAGTGATGCTTTATAAGAAGCTGACTGAACGATCAAAAAATGAACTGTACACATTTCTTGGTATGACTACTGTACTTAAGTTGGAGATGACATCACTTCTCATCGGTCTCACATTTCTGGCAGGTACAATAGACTGCTTGTTCAGCATCAAACAAAACGTTAGGCATTTTCCTGTATAATTTCTTCTTGTTATCATTATAACATTTTTTGCAGAAATCACTTTCTGTGCTCATATTGCACCAAACACAAATCCGTCATAGGTAGAGAGGAGGAATCTGCGACTCTCTCATGCCTGTATGAATCCAGCAGCTCTCATGTTTGCTCTTCTGGGGCAGGATACTCCCAAAACAGGCACCTGAGTTTTTACTGCTTAAGGGTGCACGATCCGAGACGCAGTTTCAAAGCATAGATCCTCGATACGATTCTGCCACTTCAAAGACTGCCACTTTTCTGATCATTAACAATCTAAAACTGGAGGACACGGCTTCCTACTACTGTGTGCTGGAAGAACACAGTGATGAAAATGATTTAAAGGCTGTACAAAAACTCAATGTTGAAACCTGTGGTCTTATGAACCTCAAAATACTGTAGTTTCCTTCCTTTCAGTAAATAATATTGGTAGTGGCAAGAGATGTGGTTACAGCTGGCAAATGGAGATTATAAAATGACAGTGTAAGGCAATATCTCTAACTGGCTACTTCATTGATATCCAAACATCTTCAAACAACGTCAGACTGTTTAAACTGCTCAAATTGCATACAGGCTATAAAGGGGCGGAGCTTCCAGAAAGGATTATAACTGTAACTTGTCATTTTAAGCTATTGTGCTCGGAGTCAAATCACAATGTTGCTGTTCATTGTTATTTGGATCCCAAAACTCGCAGGTGGGTGCATTTTTTTCCAGTAACACTTTCCAATAAAGTTATAATAGCTAAGATTAGTAAAACGGTTTCTATATCCTGGACCAAGCCGTATCCTGAGCAGCTACTATGGTGGTCATGGAGGAGTGGAGAACATGAGACTGATTCCTGTGACGCTCCAGGGACAGACAAGTCTTCGCTGAGGCCAGCTTCCAGCCTCCGCCGCTGAGACTGGAGCTCTGCACAAGACGTTTGGCCAGCGGAGAAATTAAAATGGTCGTGTCCAACTGAGTCTGGTTTCTCTCAAGGTTTTTTTTCTTCACTTTCGCCAATTTGTGAAGTTTTTTCCCTCTCCGCTGTCGCCACTGGCTTGCATGGTTCGGGATCTGTAGAGCTGCGCATCGTTGGATTTGCTCTTCAGTGTTTGGACTCTCAGTAGTGATTATTAAACCACACTGAACTGAGCTGAACTGAACTGAATTTAAACACTAAAAACTGAACTACGCTGTTCCAATTTACTATTTACTATGACCTTTTATGTGAAGCTGCTTTGACACAATCTACATTCTAAAAGCGCTATACAAATAAAGGTGAATTGAATTGAATTAAAACAAGCACCTAAAGCAATTATTAAACTTGGTTAACTTTTACTTATGTTAAAATCATAGTTTTGTCCATTAAAATCTAATAGAACTAAAACTACTACTTAATAGTAATAAATACTGCAACAAATACATTGAGAACTTTGTTTATATTACTTTAATGTTTAAGAGACCTTGTTAATATTGGTTATTTTATCAACTAATTTAATTATAAACTGTAAATAATTTTTAAACTGAGTAAACCCGTCGCCTTAAAAGTGACAAGTTGTCGTTCCTTAAAAAGTGAGTTGACCCATTGTAACTTGGAACTGTTAAGTTGACTTAAATAAATGTCTATATCTATGCACATTTTCATTTACTTTATTTTAAGGCAAGTTAAGTTTTTTTTCTTTTTAAAGTCACCTAATAACTTTAAAAGCAACAAGCAAGTTTTACTCACCAAGTAAAGTCAACTAATCGCTTTTTTGCAGTTTAAGGACATTGTTGTAAAACATTATGGTTAAATTTACTATATGTAATGAATCAACTAACTTTAATGAAACATTTTTAGTATTAAATATTAGTTAATGGATCAACTGAAGTCTTAAACTCAAATGTCCTTGCTGTAAAAGTGTGTTCAATTCTTTTTTCACCAACTGCGCATGATTTTATTTAAAATGTGCTTCACAATGCCAAATGAGTCCCCAATGCAATGAATTTCTCCTGCTTTTAATTTTTAAGATGTCACTCATGCAGATGCAATTACCCCAGCCCGTACAGAAGTGAATGTTAATGAGACCGAAAGCATAAATATGTAAATATTCCTCAGCAAGCATACAGTCTCCACTGGTATCGACAGCATGACACATCCGCTCCTCAGTTCCTCATGCTCATCCAACAAAGCAATGGACAAATGATACAGCATTCAGACGAGAGGCTGTCAGGAAAACAACAAAGAGAAAAACAGTGTAGATCTGCAAATCCCCTCTTCCACCATATAAGACTCTGCACTGTATTTCTGTGCTCTGCAGCCCACAGTCACAGGAAATCAAATATTACTGTACACAAATCTGCCATCTTGAGTTTATCATGCTCATGTGTTGCTCTCAGAAAGTGGGAGGAGCTTCAAACCCCTTAAAGATCAAGTGCCATCACAGACTAATCATTATAGCATAATGCTGCTCTTCACAGGTATCCTGTTGTGTGTTATCAGCAGTGAGTATATCTCAATATTGCTTTAAAATCAAACATTATTATGCCATTTGTTTATAAAAAATAATAATAATAATAAAAAAAAAAAAAAAAAAAAAAAAAAAAAAAAAAAAAAAATCACACAGACTTCTTAAATTACGTATTAAATAATATTTTATATTATTATTATTTATATATATATTTTTTATATTTTTGTATTAATATTTTTATTTTTTATTGTATTTTTTATTACATTATTATCAAAATTATTATTTAACATTATTTTATTAAAACTAAATTAGTTGTTGTATGTCAGAGTCTGTTTCATCTATCACCATTTTGTTTTTCAGGTGGAAGGTCTGATATCCATCACTCAGATCAGACTGAGGTCTTTCCTAAGGAGAATGCCTATGTCATTTTGTCCTGCAGTTACTCATCAGCAATCAGTCTGCATTGGTACCGCCAGTTACCCAGATCAGCACCTGAATTTCTTCTATTAGTTCTGCAAACCACTGGACGGATCCAGACTGCACAGAATCTGGATCCTCGGTTTGAGGCAATGCTGAATGAAAAGAAAAACAAAGTTCATCTGATCATCTCCTCTGTCAAAGTGACTGATTCAGCACTGTATTACTGTGCTCTGGAGCCCACAGTGACAGGAAACACAACAACACTGTACAAAAACATGCTCGTGCAGAAGAAAAGGGGAAAAACACTTCACAAATAGTTCCTTTTCTCATCTAAATGTTTTAAAAAATGTGAGGCAATGCATAAAACCTTCAAATAGTATGATTTTCTAAGCCAAACAATTTCTAATGATGTGCTATACCTTCATAACAAAAATATCCCCATCATCACACTTACAGCAATACATAGCATAAAAAACAATAGATGTCAAATCCCTAATAATAGACAGTAGAAAAATGCCACTATAAAAAAAAAAAAAAGCTCAAAAGAAAGCTTTGCTTAGCCATCATAAAAGCCTAGCTTTTTTGACTATACCAAGATTAATCTGCCCTCTAGTGGTCCTTTACACACAGCACACTGACCAATATAATGAGTCAAATATTTATTTTAAGTACATACAATTACATACAAAGTAGGCATTGGACAATAACTGTTTTCAAGGTACCGCGGTTTTGAAAAATCAGATTTTAAAATTGCCAACATTTTGTGCTATACCGTTCCTGCGGTAAATGTAAGATTTTTATTTACTTTTTTTGTTTTCAGGACATCTCGAGCAGAACAGATCTCCAAAGATGCTGTTTAAACTGTAAATAAATTTGTGTTTTGTAACATGATGAAGACAGCAGTTTACTATTTCAAAATAATATATTGTGTTCAAAGGGGAAAATGTTTTTTGCTTTTACCCAGACATTTAAAAAGAATAGATATTTTAGAGCAGTAATCCTATACCGTAAAACGGTGATATTTTTTTATACAAGGTTATCATACCATCAGAATCTTATACCAGACCAAGCCTAATACAAAGTCTATGTGGAAAATAGATTGCAGTCATCTAATCAAAAGTTGTTTAGTGTACAAATCAACCAGGGAAACAAATGAGAATAAAATTCTCTTTTATTCTTGGTTGTGTTTTTATTTCTGTGCTCTAAAATGGGATCAAGAATCAGCCTTTGTACAAGCAGAACACATCAGAAAGATTAAATATTTGTTTTGGAGCTTTACATTTAAATTCTAACTGTTTATAGTACATAAAATGTCAAATACTAAAGACTATACCTCTGATTTTGACTCTCATTACCTACTGGGTACAGCTCTATAATACCTCTGAATTTATCAAAGACTGAGTTCTAAAATGTATAGTTATTGTGAACAATTTCAAGATCATGAAAAATTCCTAAGAATGTTGCTGCACTTTTACATTATACCAGCAGGGAGTACCCAACATTCAACCTACAATGAAAGCTGAATTTGCGGTGCGAAAGGAAACACTGAACATTCAGAAGTTGCTGTTCAGTTCTCTGCAATCCATCATGAGTCCTCATTCCACAATACCAACTTGGCTGAAACACATTCTTATCATTTTATTTTTTCTAGGTGATGTACAGCACTTTTCTTAACTTGATCTGTTTCATTTCAATGTTGTTTGTAAAGGTTTGTTCAACTAATCTTTTGTGTTGTACAGTAGAATGCAGAGGTGAAGACGCCGTACGTCAGCCAACAGCTTCTGTATCTGCTTTCACTGAAGAAACCATAACCTTGAGCTGTGAATATAATACAAAAGACTCAATGCCTGCTCTGCTGTGGTACCGGCAAACACAGCATTTCCCGCCACAATATATTTTAGTAAGGCACAATTTGGGAAATGGAAGCAATTCCAAAGACTTCCCCAACAACAGATATCAGTCCCGGTTGGATTCTGCTGTGGGACAAGTTACTCTGACTGTACGAAACCTTCTTCTGTCTGATTCTTCTGTTTACTTTTGTGCTTTGAGGCCCACTGTGAGCACAGGATACTGAGGATTACAACAAAAACCTGAACTTCACAACACACATTTAGCAGCCACTCTTATTGAATAAACAGAACACAACAGCAACAATTCACTGATCTAATTTGTGCCTTTTGAAAATTATCTATGGCATTTAAAAATGGTGAATAACAAAGAATTTGCGTGCATGTGTGTGTGTATTTTCTTTGCATCTCTCCTATTGTGGTCCCACTTCACACAAATAAAGCAAGACAAATAAATTTGGACATTCAGAGGTCCTTTTGTTTGGTCCCCCTGATAAAAACGGTGCATAAATCCCACAAATGAAGCATTTTGAAAATGTAAAAATGCAGATTGTTTCTTGAGAGGTTTAGGAGTAAGAGATATATACAGATTGCACAGTATTAAAACAAAAAAAACATTACATCTTTGGGAAATTAAATAAATAATAAAGATAGCTGTATTTGTGAAAAGTTATATTTATTTTGAAGTAAAAAAGTCAAACATGTCCATTTAGCAAAATTAACAGGTTTCATGTTGTTGTAATTATTTTTAAATGTAATATTTATCAAAATTATTGTATTGATGTCATTTTCCATTAATTAAAAGTACATTACATTCAGACGTCTTCATTTTCATTAATAATTGCAATAAGTGCAATAATAGTTTCATCCAATCATGTTGAATACCACATTGGTATGATGACATACTGAAATGAGAAAGATATTAACGTAATGTGTGTAATCTTTCCTTTCACATGCATCCGTTTAGTGAGATTCTGCTTAGTCTGCCACTGGTTATTCAATTATTCAACCAACCAAACAAAAAGTAAAATAAAATGTATTTAACATTAATGATATGTGAAAATATTATAAAAATTTATGTACTGTACATTTTCTACATTACCGTATGCACTGTTATCCCTAAAGTTGTATTAATTCAAAATACCTAGATTCAATAAACATAAATACCCATTTTTTTGCTCAATTACTCAATTTGTTTAGTTTGTTGTACGATTTGCATGATATTTTTGATTCTACTGGAATGTTTAAATTGAATGTACTTAACAAAGCTTATTCTAGTCTGTTGTCAAAGTAGTGATGTGCAAGGGAAAATGTGATTGGCTCTTTGTCTTTGGACTGATGTCACTGGTGGATACAGCGTGAGCGCGCATTTTCGAATGGCTGCTGATCACTGAGAGTACAATTTCATATTTTTGTCTCAAACAGCCCATACATTGTTTTCCTTTAATAAACAAAGTATGTAACAGTTAACAAGGAAGCTACATATAAGAATAAGCTGTGTCTAACGTTAGGATCATGTTATTGTTCCGGTCAATCGCAACCGCCATTACCACATTTATATACAGTTCGAAGACGTGCAAAGACGTGCATAATGCGATCGTGACATCGAACATATAATTTGTAAAAAAGTTAATGTAAGTTTTGCCTGTGTTAGCGTGTTCATTTATGCTACATTATAACTGATCGCGGCCGCCGCATTATAACTTAATGTTACAGTTACTGTATGTGAAAACATGCTTTATGAGGTCGTCACATCTAAAGTTTAATATTGATATTGTTTTCGATGAATCATCCGCGTTATCTGTTGTGTAAATTGATTATTTTTTCAGTGGTGGTTATGTATCGTTAGAGATGTTTAGCATAACATTAACCTGAGCTTTTTTAATGTTTTTTTAAGTGAAGCATTAAACAGACTAGAATACATTGAGATTTGCCTCTTTCTTCACATGTAAGAAATACGAATCCATTTTAGTCAGCAGTTTTTAAAGATATGTAACCTCGTGCTCATCAACATGATCTTAGCAAGTGCATTTTCAGGTTATTAGAATGAAAATCTACATAAATAAATAGCTGTAGCGCTCTAATTCTTTTGGTTAACAGTATCTGTTTGGGAAAAATTTGGAGTAAACAGATCAACAAATGTAAATGAGTTTTGTCAGCTAGTAATCTAATGTATATTTTTGTAACTGCAGATTCCAGAAAGATCAAAGCAAGGCCAACAGGATGAGATGAAAATGTAAGTATTGCACATTTGCTTGTGACAAAAGAGGGTTATTATTAAAACATTAGAGAATTAAACATGGGAGCTATGCAAGAACCAGCCATTTCCATGCATATATCAGGAATGTACTTGTAATGAAATGAGTACAGCATTGATAAACATGATAACATGTTAATTTGACAGTTGTTCAATTTTGACATTTCTCTGATGTTAATTAATTTTTTTGTGTGTTTTACTACTACAGGTGTATCAAGAATTCAACCAGATAGTTAGGAAGAATCTTAAGCAAGAATTCTATGGGTCTCTTGATCATCACTGTCCACAGCTGATTCAGATCTTCAGGTCAAAGAGAGTGCTTCCAGTACTTCTTTGTGACCCAACTGAGTTCTTCAAAGCATGTTTTGTAAGTATCATTAATACATGTTTTTGTATTTATATACGTTTTTTGTATCATGTTTCTTAATGTCATTTATGTTAGCAATAACAATAAATAAATCACCCAAACTATGTCTTATTGTAGTTCATTAATAAATAGAATAATGATCAACACCTTTAAACTCTAAAATGATAAGTAGAATAACATACAATCTTTAGTAATTTAATTATATCAAATCTTTTCATGCCGTATGCAATGACTTGTATACAAAAAATGTATTTAGTGTTTTGTAGTATTTTCATATTTTTATATTATTGAATACTGGATTTATTGGGTATACAATTAACAAATTATGTTTGCATAGAACTAAAACATTCAATACAATAATACACATTAAAAAAATGTACACCTCTAAGATTTATTTATGTTATCTATTTATTGTTGCAAGCTTCAGATTATGGAGACTCATGCCAACATGTGCCCACTGGATTCCTTAACCGAGAAAATGAAGATGTGGCTCTGCAACCCCTGTCCTTCCGCCTCCACCCATCCTCAGTGGGAATCATCTAGGAGGGGAATGTTGAAATGGACAATATACCCCAGGCCACGTAACTTTTTGAATTAACCTATGAACTACACCTAGGCTACCCAAAGTGCATGGACAATACCCTTCTTTTCATTCAACAAGTTTGGGTAAGAAGACGCTGAAGGGTAAGATTCTGGCTGTTAAAAAAATCAACTTGCCATGTAAAAAGGTATAGAAAAGGCATGTTCCTTCAGGCTTGCTGTCCTAACTGTGAGATAAATTTTTTTTTTAATTATGCCTTAGTGTTTGGCAAGTGTTAATATTCCATAATGTTACAATTTAATAACATACTGTGGTTGTTTATGATTTGTATGTGTTTGTAAAAATTGTTTAAAAGATTTTAAGCAATTGTTTTAATACGATTTATAACAATAAATATTGACTAATTGTTGTACAAGGCATTTTCTAGTTTTGTCACTTGTCAATTGTCTAGTTTTGTTTCGGATTGATATTCCTAAGTGATTTTAAATAAAGTGTAAAGTAAATTTTTATCCTTTGTCCTTGTTTGTAATGTAGGTGTGTTTTCATTAAATCATTTATAGTGAATAGCTAAATTTTTAATTATTTCTGTCACAACATTCAGGTCAAGATTTTATGTATTAAGCCTATACAGGTTGATTGAACTTAAAACATTTATGAAACTTGTTGCCCTAAAAAAGCTAATTTTGTTTCGTTGAAAAACAACACCTTTTAGTTTATTGTACCTAAGATTTCAATAGTGTTGTACTAAAAACCTTTATTTCAGTCAACTAAATATTTAATTAAATGCATTTGAAATCATAAGTACAATAAACTAAAAAAAGTGTTGTTTATTCAACAAGATGAAATTAGCTTTTTTAGGGCAACGAGTTTCCATAAATTTTTTAAGCTCAATTAACCTGTTCGGGCTTACAGTGCGTCTACGATATGTTTATCCAGCTTCTTACTCTAGTAAAGGTCAGTGAGCTACATTAATTTACAAAGCACTCACTTATGGCCCGTCAAACACAAGAGCATCAGGTTATGAGTGTGACTCCACTGCACCTGTCAGTGACATCACTGCTCTCTTATTGGCTGTTAAAAACATTGACTGAGAGCTTCGGTTTTCTGTAAGCAGGCTGTTATGGCAGTTCTGCAGAGCTCAGTGAAGAAACCAACACTCTCCACAATGTCATTCTGTTTGTTGCTAGTTATAACCACATTCATTGGTAAGATTTCAATTCTTTACATTCATTTCCTTTCTTTTCACATTAAAAGTGCAGTAACATTGTTTTGAGACACTGGCATAACCTAGCTGGATCATGTCTTTTGTATCTGAAGCAGCTTTATCTCTGAATCTGATTTGAGGAACTTTGCAACATTGATTAAACTAAACAGTAACAATTGGCTTTTGTAGTTAATTTTGTAATCAACTTTGCATCACTTCCTGTAAAGTTCCTTCAAAACACTCTGCAATGCATAGTAATCTACATATGCAAATAAATGTGATTTTTAAACCACTAATTAAACATTCCTCTCAGGCACCAGCAGACAAGACAGCATTACTCCAACATCTCCTGCTGTCCATGCAAAAGAAAAGGAAGCAGCCAGAATTTCTTGTGAATACAAGTACACAGTGTCAATGAATAATCTGCAGTGGTATCGGCAATATTCCAATGCTAAGCCAGAATTCCTGGTTCTAATCATGGAGTCGGGACAAAATCAAACTGCGACACCACCTCACCCCCGACTGACCAGCTCAGTTGATAAAGAGAAAAAGCTGGTGAATCTGGAAATCTTCCCCGCCGATGTGAAGGATTCTGCTGTGTATTACTGTGCACTGCAGCCCACAGTGACAGGAAACACACGCGCACCATACAAAAACCTACTCATACATATAGAAACCATCTGATCAAAGACGCAAGCGAGCCTCAAGAGGGCAGAACTTTTCACTTACAGGTTCAAAAGCATGTGCACATGTTGACATGACATGGTTTCATTAACCACTTGATACTTTACAGAAACACACAGCAACATCTTAATTGATTTGAGAATAGTACACAACTTTCAGGATGAGATCAGTACTACTAATTCTCATAGCTACATCAGGTATTTACATAAATGTACATGCATTTTGAAATTTAAAGTTAAAAAGACAATAATATCTTATATAATACATTTGAACTTGTTTTCCAGTTGTTTTTGGTGATACCATTGGACCAGATGAGCCTTTATTTATCAGAAAAGTAGCTGACCGGGTGTCATTGAGTTGTTCATATAAAACAACAGATGAATATGTTGATCTTTACTGGTACAGACAGTATCCTAAAAGTGAACCACAGTTTTTACTGTGGAAAGGAGCCCGGGCCAGAGATAGCTATGCAAGTACAGCAGATCCTCATTTTGAATCTTCTACAAGCAGAACATCCACTGAGCTGATTATCAAAGCAGCGGCTCTAACAGATTCAGCTCTCTATTATTGCGCTCTTTGGAAAAGCACAATGATACAAAGTTTATGAGAAGCTGTACAAAAACTCTCATACTTCGAACTCAAAAACATCAAAGTATTAGCCAAACCAAAGTGTATTATCTGCCATAACCATTACTGTATGTGGGAACACCTGCAACTGATAGCGAAGCCAAAACCAAGTGTTTAATGAAGCACAAATCACGCATTCTGACATGCAGTATACGCACACACACTCATTAAGAAAAACTTCAATGTAAAATCATTTTAAAAAAATTCTACAGCTATGCATGTATGCATGGCTTAAGGCCTGTCCTAATTTCTTCCTCATGACTGTTTTGTTTTTAAAATTTTATTGTTTAAAATAGAATTATGAAAGGCACTAAATTTGCCTTTATGATTTATTTTATTGCAGTGAAAACTGAAAATTATAGTACATGTATACATACACAAAAACAATTACTGTAAAATACTGCAAGTGACTTACTTTGGTTGCCAGTAAGACTAAAATTTACAAGACACTAAATAATTTCAATTGTGCTGTATTTGTTCACATTAAAATTGTAACTGTAAATTCACACAATTACTTCAAGTTGTCCCAACAAAAATTAAGTTAACTTAAATGTTTTTACAAATTTAATTGAACTCAACATAAATTAAGTTGTCCCAAAAACTCAATAATTGTGTTGATTCAGCTCATTTTAAATTAGTTGGAACATGTATAGCAAAAACACATTTTACAGTATTTTTTACAGTGCATTTACGTAGTTTTCCCAATAGTACACACTTTTATAATGCTAGACTGTTTTAGCAGGTTTGGCATGCTGTCCCGGGAAAGAACCTTGAGTTCGGAGATAGATGAGCCCAAGATTCCCGCCTGGTCAATGAGCTTTAGGAGGGATACGAGATCAGGTAGTTCTCAAGAGCTCCCCTTATTTGTTTAGCCTATACCTTGTTTAATAAGACTGCTCTATGGAAATAGGCCGCCAACCGCACCAGTGTGTACGCGTTAAGTGCTTGTGACTGTTCCGATTATTTAATTCACTTGTGTCACATGTCTTTAGACTGTGGGAGGAAATTGGAGTACCCGGGAAAACCCACGCGAACACAGGGAGAACATGAAAACTTTGCACAGAAAGTGCCGACTGGCTCAGCTAGTACTTGATCCAATGACCTTCTTGCTGTGAGCCCCCGCGTCACCTGATCCCAGAACTGAGGAGGAGGGAGAAGGGATTGATTGGTGGTGGTGTGGGGGGGGGTCTTCCAAAAAAAGATAGGGAGTGAAGTTAAGCTGTAGTCACACTAGAGTTTGTGCAAGAGAAATTCTGTTGTATGGCGCTGCGAAAAGGGGTGGGATTAAACAGATGATTAGCCATTTAGGAAAAGTGAGCGATTGGTCCATGTTTTAAATTTCTGTTCAGAGAGGTAATGTTTTAATCCTCGATTCGTCTCAGGCAGTCAAGTGATGCGATTTCGGAGGTCAGAGTTCACCAAGCTTGAACTTTGCATTGCAGCGACCTGCAAAGCTTGACGCATGACCTTGCGTTTCCCGTCTGACGCATTCGCGTGCGTATGAATGGAAGTCTATGGAGAGAAAAGTCCAGTGTGACCACAGCTTAAGGTTGGATATTTATGCTATATTTGGAATAATCCAATTGGCTAGCTAATTATTAGCAATAGGGACCAGCTGCAGTCAATCATATCACATGCTCCTCTCGAAATTAGTTTGTGAAAACTTCATTTAAATTCATTCATTCAAAAATGTATTTATTTATTCATTCATTTGTTTTTTATTCTATAACTGCCACGGTCTAAAATGAACCAATCATTAAATTTTCTTTTCAACAGTAGTTCAATTTTGACATCATACTGTTTTGTGGCTAAATTTCAGCTTTGAATCTGTTGTGAGTTTCTAGGCCAGGGTTAAAATGAACTAAAATAAAACACTCACCTTACAGGTCTTGTTAAAATGTGTGTGTGTGTGTGGTGTTTGGGGTCAGTAGGAGGGTTGGTGTTTTAACAGCATCTAGGCCATCCTGAGGAAGCGGTTTTTAAAATATTAACTACAAGCTGAGCCGTCAGTCAGAACATTGGCCTCAACAATGCTGCTCTGTTTGCTTGGCTTTCTATCCACATTTGGAGGTAAGCAGACACATTTCTGATTATTTTTCAGAAATTCCTTTGTAACGCCAGACTTCATAGATTTGTCTTTATCATTTATTTATTAGACCTGTACAGTTAATCCTAGAGGTCAGGTTTACCAAAAAAAAAAGACCAAAACACCTCAGATCATCATAAATCTAAAAAAAGTCAATAAACTGTTTTTTAGGTGTCAGCTGTGGCGATGTCATCACTCCTGCCCAAACTGAGGTGTATGGAGAGAGTGGGAATAAAGTCACGCTGTCGTGCAACTACTCCACAGCACTTTCTTTATACTGGTATCGTCAATATCCAGGATCAAATCCACATTGCCTTCTTCTGATACTAACAAAAAGCGAAACATCTGAAAACATGCAGCCTGGAATGTCAGTGAGATTACATGAAGAGAAAGCCTCTATGGATCTGGAGATCTCCTCTGCCAAACTAACAGACTCGGCAGTTTACTACTGTGCGTTGAAGCCCACGGTGAGAGGAACCCAGCAGCGCCGTACAAAAACCTGAATCTGACTTCACAAGTGCATGGAAAATACATTAAGGATGTCCAAACACTGCAACATTTGGAATACCTTTATTTTACACTTACTGTAATTCTAAATTGACAGGGAGGGATTTATCTATACATTATTTAGTGGTTTTATAAGTGAATTGACAAATATTAAAATTCAATTTATATTCAATCAAAATAAAACATTTAACCTTCACAATACATGCTAAATCTGGATCTGATTTTTATCTTTGTTGGATCTGCTTGGACCAGATCATATTGACTCTGATCATGAGTGAATGTCAATGTTTTTTATAAGTACTATTTTAATAATACTATCGTTTAGAATCTTATTTGATTATATTATTATATAAAATTTGTGTAATCTAACAGCCATACAGAAATATCTGATATCAGAAAAATAATTACTGATAATCAGAATCAGTAATCTAATAGCCAGTCAGAATATTATTAAACTAGTTAGAATTACAGTATGAAACCCATGTATTCCTTTCTAAACAAAAAACTATAAGAGCTAAGTACAAAGATAAAAAGCAGTAGAAAAATGAATTAAAATTGTTTACATTACATTATTCAATTATTGATTAATTAACGGTTGATAACTTTTGTTCCATTTACTAGAAATTATTTAACCAGTTCTTTTAAATTTGTATGCAGATCTACTGGGTCAAAATGTAATCAAATGGATCGAGATGTTTCAAATGAAATAAGTCTTAAAATTAATATTTTACTGTTTACATCTCTTCTTGTCAACATGGGAAGTGATAAAACCATATATTTGATTTTTTTATCCATCAATACACAGACCACAAATTTGTAAACATGTTATGCATGAAAATATATATGGCCCCCAAAGGACAAAGATAGAAATCACCAATAAGTCAAGCTTCCATTTGTTATATGCAACAAATATATAAAACCGCTCTCAAAAGAGTTCAGCAAATGAGGTTTAAAAAAAGGTCAATTAAAACACCAAATACATACACTGATGACGTATACTACACAAGCATTATGCAATATTGACATTTTGTTCATAATTAAAAATAATCTCTATATGAAACATCTTGTATATAATTTAGCATCTTGCACTTTTATTCTAAGCAAAGTTGTGAAGTTATATTCATGCCAGCAGAAAGTAGTTTAAATCAACAATTAGGTGCATTTGTCTTTTGACATCGTCCTACTACAATAGGACTCAATAAAAAACCAGGTTAAAAAAATGAAATGAAATGAAAATGTTTGTCCTTCAGGTGAGGATTCCAATAAGGGTGTGTGATCTTACATAAAACTATGAACTTCTATATGTGTGTTACACTGACGTTATACACTGTGCCAATAGGATTATTTTAGTGCTTAATGTAAAACAGACAAACAACAAAATCTCAAATTTGTAGAGTTCTTTAATCATTATACTGCATTTGGATGTAGTGGATGCGATTGTAATGTAATGTCATGTCAAAGCCTGTTGATCAATTCCTTTAGCACACAAATGAAAACTGCACCATGTAGAATCATGAGCAATATCTTTTTTTCTCTTCCAGTACAGTAGGTACAGCAATGTTTCAAGAGGTGGAGCTCTCAGACTAGTTTGACATGACTTGAACTGAGCTTGTCTTCTGTTGTGAAAACCTCATCACTGTCAGTCTTTCTGACAGCATCAACCAACATGCATCTTTCTGTCATAGTCATTTTGTTTCTTCATATAGGTGAGTTCTGATTAATTATTTTCAAAATTAGTGACTTTAATTAAACAAAAGTTGCATTGTTTTGATTAATATGTTTTGAATAAAAATGCAAAAGACAGTATAACTACAGCAGCACGTATAATACTGAGGTTTTGGAAAAACATGTAATGCCCTACACTTAAATTATGAATGGATTCATGATTGAGAATGTGTCATATGAACAAAATGTTAGCCAAAATGAATGGTGATCATAAGGAAGTGGATATTTAGGAGAATAAAAATTTTCACTTAAACTATGAACGTGTCTACACTGCTGTGCTCTGTAGTATTATCTTTATGCATTTGTTATTGTTTTTCTAATAGTTTTTCTAAATTTGTTCATTTTTGTACGTATTTTGTATGCTACTGTATGTTTTATTAAGAAGAAACCAATAAAAAGATTGTGTGATCATGATCTGTAAAAATATTTTTCCATTTTATTTTGCTGGCTCTTGTAGTACCATCCGGGCAAACATGATAACATCCCATGACCCACAAAAACAAGCATTCGAAGGTGAAAATGTAAAACTTAGATGTAACTACAGTGGAGCACCGATAATCTTCACTGTACCGTCAATATCCCGAATCGACACCAATGTTCCTCCTCTACATCTACGAAAGCGGACTGAAGAGTGACAACATACCAGAGCGTTTAACACCAAAATCAACAAAACTAAGAAAGTTGTGGATCTGGAGATCTCCTCTGCTGCAGTATCAGACTCTGCTGTGTATTACTGTGCCCTGAAGCCCACAACAGGAAACACAACAGCTCTATACAAAAACCTGACACAGGGAAATGTGTTTAATGTGTGGAGCATGATGAATGCATCTTAGTGTAATAAAAAGAAATAATTTCCCGGAAAAACAACTCATTAATTTACAAAAAAAAAACATTCATATATTAAATACATGTACTAATTGTGTTGAATCAGACTCATTTTAAATGTACAAGGTAAAGTATAATGACGTTAAGGCTCATTGGTGTTCTCAGAGCAGTTCTTTGTGTCTAAAAATAAGTTTTCTAACACAGTTCTAGGTTAACTGATATCCATCTCTGTGTATTAGTACTTGAAACCTGCTATAGGTTACAGGTCATAATGAGGTTGTGGTTACACCTGCGGGTCTCTGAAACTGAAATAGACATGTACGTTGAAGCTAAATATGGATATCCACCTTATATAAAAAAAGAAAAAAACACTGAAGAAAATGGCTATAAACGCACTTTAAAAAATAAAATGAAAAAGCTTTATATTTCATTACCTTATACTAAATAATGTTATATTATGTTATTATTCATAGTTTCATGATTAAACTTTAATTTGGCAGTGTTGTTTTATATATATAAACTGAAATCTTTTAATCAAATTACACTTCCTGTAGCTCGCTGTAATAGCCCGCGGTGTTTTCTCTGTTGGAGATTACTTCCTAATGAACTACAACTCATAGAACTCCCTGCACTCATCAACTCCTACAGCAGCTGACAATAATCTGGACATTTACACGCAGACATTTACACTTCCGCTGATTACAAGAACTATATATACACATCACTTTCACTCACACGCTGCTGAGTCCCGTTTCTGTACTGAACCTATGAAGCATTTTACTGGTTTGTTGTCATGTATTTTTGATTCTTGCCTTGTTCCTCGTTTTGATTTGTTGCCGCCTAGTCTGACCTCATTTGCATTTTTACCTCATCTTTTGGATTACTCTTGTGATACTGTTTTCCTTGTTTATGACCACTGCCTGTACAACGTCACCTTTAGTAAACTGCATTTGGATCCGCAAGTCTTTTGTCTGCATCTGCTTTGTAACACACAATGTTGTGATTATTTATTTCACAAATTATTACTGTTAAATATCCCTTAAAAGAAAATTATTATTATTACTACTACTATGAACCCTTTTCACAAGCCTGTTATGATGTGTTTAACAGTCATTAGCGTCTTAAATCCTCAAAAGTTTTGAATATTTCATTTTTTTTAAACGCATGTACATTTATATGCATGTAGTATATCATCTTTGCTTCAAAAAATTGAATTACCACTTGTGTGAGATGTTTATAATGCAGCGTCTATGGGCAGGACAGTAAATGTAACACTATTCTCCCCTCTGGCTGCCGTCTTCAGTCTCACACTATTTTTTTTTTTCTTTTTATGAAAGTCTTAACACCATCATGGAGTTTTTCTTTTATTAATTGAGCAAGCAAGATTGAAAAAATTATTTGTTGTATTTTTACATTCGTTTTATTTGATCTTCAGCCCTCAGAGGTTGAGATGTGTACAGTAGGTGGAGCTTAGAAAGAGACACTTTCAATTCTCTATCACAGCTTCATTTTTTTGTTTACAGTGCAGTCATTATGTTCCTGTGCTCTCTGCTTCTGCTGACAATGTGTGTAAGAATCCAGTTCAATAATCCAATTTCTGTCATTCATACACGATATAGATATCAGGGTTTCTGTAGGTTTTATCAATTCAAATTAGAGATAAAAATTAAGGTTTGTTAAAAGATCTATTGAGAAGGATTGACGATTGGATTTACATGACCTTGGAAAAAAGATCTGTTTAAAATTATTAAAGACAGATACAACACAATATTTTAGTGAATTATGACTTACATTTCAAAAACTAATTTTTAAAAAAAAAAAAACCTACAGACACCCTGAGATATATATTTTACATTGCATACATATCAATCCAAATGCAAAGGTTATGCAGTTTGTGTAATTCACCAGCATTTTTCTATTCACTTTCTTTGTAATCACATCTTCTCATTTTGCAGATGAGTGCTTGTGCAAACTATTACACCACTGCAGGGCACGACACAAGTTACTGAGGGAAAGACAGTCACTCTGTCATGTAAATATGAGTCAGTGTCCAGAGTTTGCTTTGGTATCGACAGTATCTTGGATCAGGACTGGAATTTCTGCTCCTTGTCGTCGAGTCACCAACAAGACTGTAATACATGCAAAACCTAGAGTTCCTAGAGTGGATGGAGAAATGAGTATGACTGATAAACGTGTGAATCTGGAGATCTCATCTGCTGAAGTGACTGACTCTGCTCTGTAATACTGTGCTCTGGTGCCACACTGACCGAAAACATGCCAACGTATAAAACATATGCTGCTGGAATTAAATCAGAAATCATAAATCAAATTTGTTAGATAAATACATTTGATTAATTTCCATATATTCTATTTATATATATATTTTATATACGTTTAGTTTTAAAGGAACCCAAAGTTAATGATAAACAAGTGTGCTTTAATCACATGCTCAATTGTAGTTTCAAACATTTGAATGGTTGGAATCTACCAGTTGCAGGAATATTGTGCTGACAATAATTAGATTATATGATCAATATGATTCTACCAAACACACTGTTTAGACCAATGATTAAAGACAATGCTTCATTTGTTTGTATGCCTGTATATAAACTGGACTCAAAGGACTGCCCTTTGAGCAACCATAATGGAACCTCTTGTGTTTCTCTGTATTGTTCCCTTGCTGCAAGAACATTAAATATTTTAAAATGAATCTTCCAGAGTCTTTATGAATTTTTTATTTACATTAGATTCAACTTTATTGTCATTACACATGTACACGTACAAGGCAACGAAATGCAGTTTAGGTCTAACCAGCAGTGCAATAGCAGCAAGGGCAAGATACAGGTATAAGTTATAAAGTGCAGTTATAGAAAAACTATGGTGATATTTACAAATGGATGTACTATGAACATTATATCCAGGTTGTATTAGCTATGAACAGATTTACAATAAATGAATATATGTACAGGTTGCTATTAGTAACCAGAAGTGTGCAGATAGATAAACAATTACAAATGTATATGTACAGTGGATGTGTACATAATTAGAAATGTCCATGTGCAGTGGGTATGTACAGTTCAAATAAGTGAATCAGTGCAATGTAGTGCAATTTTTAAATGCGCAAATGTTAAATAGTGCAATGATTGTGAGGAGTATAAGTTAGAGGAGTGTGGGGGGTGTATTGGGGAAGGGGCAAAGGAGTTTGTGAGGGGCAGAGTTCAAAAAGGAGACAGCTCTGGGGAAAAAGCTGTTCCACAGTCTGCTGGTTTTTGTCCAGAGGAGCCTGAAGCATCTGCTGGAAGGAAGGAGAGAAAACAGTCTGTGAGCAGGGTGAGAGGTGTCCCACCCGCTGCAATGCCTCACGCTCAGCAACAGAGCAGCTTTCATACCAGACTGTGACACAGTTGGTCAGGATGCTTTCTATTGTGCATCGGTAGAAGTTCACCAAGCAGCTGATAAAAGCTGGTTCTTCTTAAGTTGCCTCAAGAAGAATAGGCACTGGTGAGCCTTCTTGACCAGGCTGGAGGTGTTGGTGGTCCAGGAAAGGTCCTTTGAGATGTGGGTCCCCAGGAACTTGAAGTATGAGACAGGCTCACCGGCCATCCCATTAATGTGGATGGGATCATGTGAGCCTGTTCGTCCCTTCCTGAAGTCCACAATGAGCTCCTTGGTCTTGCTGGTGTTAAGGAGCAGATTATTGTCGGTGCACCAAGTGGCCAGATGCTGTATCTCCTCCCTGTAGGCAGTCTCATCATTGTTGCTGATTAGACCAATCACTGTGGAGTCATCTGCAAATTTGATGATGGTGTTGGATCTGTTCACAGGCCTACAGTCGATGTAAAAAGGGAGTAGAGGAAGGAGCTCAGCACAGCCCAGTGGTACACCAGTGTTGAGTGTGACGGTGGTGGAGCAGATGTGGCTTGATCTAACATTCTGAGGTCTGTTAGTCAGAAAGTCCATAACCCAGTTGCAGAGAGAAGTGTCGATATCCAGGTCCTGCCTTTTTGACCATATGCCTGTTTATTGACCACATCTTGTACACATCTGTTTGCTCTTGATTGTGACCGTTGCTTGCCTGACCATTCTTCTGAATAAATCCTGCATTTGGATCCACACTCCGTTGTTAGCATCCCTTCACATTACACCTGTCATTTATTTATTTATTCTGGCCAATTTGATTTACTATATAACCCTCAGGTGAAAGACTGAAAGTAAAATAAAATATAATGTACTAATAATATGAAAATGACCAATGCCAATGGCTTATTACTTGCATGGAGAAAAGATTAAATTCTGATTTAATCATTAAATACTCACAAAAACTAAATATAATCTGTACAAAATATTAGACCTGAGCCTAATATGTACAAAAAAAAAACAAATAACAAAATAATTATGCTCAAGCACTGGCACAAAACCACTGTTTAGTTGGGTTAAGTCATTTTGGACAATAAGAGACCTACTGCACTTTAATGAGTCAATATTTATTGGAGCAGCAAAAATGCTTATTTACATAAAGCAAAAGGACTACCTTTATTAGTTAAATTAATATTCATTCTGCTAAATGAATATGTTTGATTACAGTATATGACAAATATAAGTTATTGTTGTAAAGAGAAGTACTGAAAATCAAAAATCCCTTTGAAAATTGTGACAGTGAATTCTTTTAACTTAAATTGTGCCTCTTTAATGTTAGACAGTTGAATGTTAAATGGATCCAATCTAGGGATAAGGCAAAAATGCAATCTTGATAATTATTTTCCATATTCAAGATAATGATATATATTTCAATATATGTTGCTAATGCCTTCAGATTTAAAAGAGTACCCCAAAAATGACTGAAGCCAGAAAAACTAGAGGGTCCATTAAATGGCATAACATATTTTCAGCCAATACATAGTCTGTGGCCGAAAATTCAGCACATCTCTAATTTCAACACACTTTTAGATTCCCATTGTTGCACATTTCTGCTGTGTGATTGGCTCTTAGATCAATATAGAGTAAAAACAAAAAAGTCCAGAGCTTATTGTTATTGACAATCCAATCAATGTTCAGTAAAACTAATTTCGCTATCAGAATAAAAAACTGTTATGAAAATCATCATCAGCCAAAAAAATATATATATAAAAATAATAATAATAATAATAATAAAAATGTAAAAAAAGTGCATCACTAATTAATTGCAATGTGATGCAACATGTGGTACTGACTGGACATAACTTTATTGTTCCTTACAAGCATCAAAATGGGAAAGTTCAAACATTCACTGGATCTGACAATTTGGCAAAAATATATGTTTATCCGAGGTCAACATAAATTTCTTAACTTATGTGATGCAATTTGCTTAATCCAGTAGGGGGGCCCTCTTTACCCAAAAATGCCTATATCCTCTGATGAACTGCTTGAGTTTATAAGAGGAGATAACACAGAGTGGGGTTTCAGTTGTCATTTATTCGTTGTCAGGAATGCTATTCCAATTTCCCTGTGGCTTTTATTATCTTTTTATACAGGTAGGATAAATGCAATTAAGTAAATTAACTATTACATCAACAATCAACTCTTAGAACTTTAGTTGCATTAGTTTAGCTTTGGTAGTATCTGTTGATCTCCTCCATTCATTATTCTCATTTTCTTTCTCTTTTCCTCTTAGGTGATGTCTCTGGTGAGGGAATCACTCCAGTCTTCCTATACAAAACAGTCTCAGAAGAGAAAACATCCAGCCTGTCCTGCATTTATAATGGCTCAGCAGCTACAGATGCTCTCCACTGGTATCGCCAGTACCCAAAATCCAGACCAGACTTCCTGTTTCTAGTTAACGAAGCTGCATTTAAACAACCTGCTAATCCTCCCATTCCTGGAATATCTGCTAGATTAAATGAGGAGAAAAATTGTGTGTATCTGGACATCATCAACACTGCTGTATCAGACTCTGCTGTGTATTACTGTGCCCTGCAGCCCACAGTGACAGGAAACACACAAACACTGTACAAAAAAAAAAAAAAAGATTTTTACTGGATGTACTCCATGGTTATGATTATGAAATACTTGTTAATTTATGTTTTTCCACTGATCAATTTCATTGGTAAAATTTAGAAGAGATCCTTCTGCCCCCAAAAGTTAATGATAATAATTTATATTATTGCAACAATACAATTACCGTACTACAAAAACTGTGAAGGTTGAGTTTAGGGTTAGAGAAGGCGTAGGCATTAATACAATACAATTACTAGGTAATTTAATAAATAATATGTATAATACTGGACTGTAAAAAATTGCTGTAAAATTTACAGTATTATATTGTCAGTTTTTGTTGCCAGTAATACTGTATAATTTCCAAGTGCACTGTAAATTAATACTTACAATTGTTCTGCAAAAACCACAGCATAATTGAAATTGTTAATTTACAGTGCACTTGGAAATTTTACAATATTACTGGCAACCAAATCGGACAGTATAATACAGTAAATTTTACAGCATTGTTTTACAGTGTGGGTATACTTACTACATTCTGTGAGGATTGGACTTAGGGTTGGGGTAGGGTAATTAAAGGGTAATTTAACATCTAATATAAATAGTTCTTGTTTACGTCTGACTGCAGCTTTGTCCCTTCTACAATCAATTTCACTCAGCATTTGAGATCCAAGATTTTGGGTTTAAGGTCTGCTTATTGTCTGCTTAAAATATTAAAACATAAACCCAGTCTTCACCAGGTTTCAAGTATTTCAACATGACCAGCAGTACAGTGCACAAGACACATTTTAGTTTAAAATTTGTCAGAAAAATCATGCAGTTATGATATATAATGATAAAATATTTGATCATCCTTTACTCATTTCAGAGATTGTCCTGTAGCATAATAAGAAATATATATTACTCCGTATTACTGCAGCTTTTATTTTTTACTTTTTTATTTAAACCCGGAGGAACTAATATGTTGGGTTGTCATGTATCATAAACAGCTTCTCATGTGCAAATTGTTATTGTATATTAAACTGAATCAGAAGTGTATTTTCAGTTTATCAAAGTCCTCATATGTTGTGAATTCTACATTTTAAGGCATACAGTAAATGTTAAAATAGACATTAAGTATAATGCCACAAATACAACTTGACATGCTGTACTATAGGGTTGGGTATCGGTACTTTTGTAACCGGTATCAAATCAGCATATGAATTTCGGTGCCTAATTTCAGTGCCACTGGTGCTAAATATTTATTTCTAAACAACTTTGAGGAATACGGAGAGGTGATGTCAGGCGTTTGTTCTTGTCGCTTAGGGAACGGACGGACGCACGCAACGCACGCAGTACAGCACATTCGGTGAGCGAGAGCGACACACTTCAGATCAACACACATGATCGCGTTCATCAGATTTGCTTAAACTAAGCGTTCTAAAGCATATTTTACAAGCAATGATCCTGACACGGCGACATGAAGCAGATGCTTTACAAAACTTGCGTGTAATGGGGGAAACACGTCAAACTTAATAACACATTTGAGGGCTCAAAGGCAGAGGAATGCACTGTCTCTGACATCATCTGGCACTTTCAATATACGTACATGGACACCTATGCTCCGATTTTAATATGATTAAGACAATACTCTGATTAAGAGTCTAGACTACCATGTAAACAGTGATTTTTGATAACCTTAAAAGGACCACAGACACCTGCGTCGCGAAATGCGGAGGTTTTTTCTTTCCATTTATTGTGCCATATCAAATTCCATTAAAAGAGCACTCTTCCACCAGTCCCCGTGTCAACAAGCTTGAATTTGAATTTACAAACAGTCGGCAAGTACCAAAGAACAGATGTAACACATTGATCAAATGTAGTTTTCAGTCACGCTCATGTAAGTCATATTCAACTCGTTTACTTTTGTTTTCATTCATGTTTGATTTCAGTCTTCAACACATGATTTATTTACAACATGTTTTTAAACATAATAGCTGAACTGACTCATTTCTAATATCTACTTTTTTATCTTCCCCATGATGACAGTCAGTGCATAACATTTTACTGGTTATTTTGCAAGACAGTTGTATTCAGACAAAGTCCCTCTAACTATTTTATAGTCTTTTATTCAGATTAAAGTGTAATTTAAAGACTTAATCAGTTAACTATGAAAGTCGAAATTAGTCTAATTATTTTGTAACTGATTTGTTGTGTATATCAAAAAATATACAGTAAATATTTCTCAAGGAGGCTATTAATACTGACCTTAATTTTTTTTTATTAAAAACTGCTTTTATTCAAGAAATAAACAATAAGAAATACGACTTATGAATATTCTGACTCCAGAATAATTATTTTTTAGGAAACACTCTGAAAATGTTTAGAAACATTACTTTAAATCAATGGGAGGGCAAAATAAATTGACTTCAACTGTAGGCCTATTATCTGTTAAAGTTTACAGGTGCAACAATGTGCCTTGATGTACTTGAATGTTAGAAATGTGTTATCTTACACCAGAACAAAGTTACTTGTCAAATAAACGAACAAGGAAGATTATTTTGAGTTTAAGTTATTTAATTATCTTGTTTATGAAGATGAAAAAAAAATGACTTCGAATAATTTAAGTATTTGTGATATATGGTAAAATGTGCCCTCAAAAAGTACAAGTGGCCCCTGAACTGAAAAGGAGTTCAGTATTTTGATGACAGCCTTTTCACAGGTTAGTAGTAAGCTAATTTAATTTCATAATGCAAGTCTTCAATTCATGCTAACCAACAAATGATCAAAGGAAATATATTAATGTAATTCAAATATATAAAATATGAATTGATGTTTACGTTAAACTTAAATTATATTGTTCCATTAAAATGATTTTTTTTAAGATTTTGTCAAATAAAAGATTTTTCTAGAGTCATCCACCATAATATTTGTGGCTCAAAAGTATCGGTTCAGGCACCGTTTGGTCACCGGTATCGTTTTAAAAGTATCGATTTAGAACCGCTATTGAAATAAACCCAAACGATACCCAAGCCTACTGTACTGACTATACCACCGGTTGAAAAATAATAATGTGGCATGGCCTGTATTTTGAAGCTGCAGTATCGTAAAAATACTGCACCAATAAGTTTATATTACATTTCTTTTGCATATTCATACACATTATTAATTAAAATAACTAAGTAATAAGTACTATTTTAGACAAGGACTTTAATAACTGCATCCATTTTTACCACTGAAAGTGTATATACATTTCATGTTTTCATCATCACAATATATATGGGAGGAGCATAAGCATGTTGTGTTGCCATTCATCTGCTATTAGATTTCAGTTTGCTCCTCAGTGATGTAAAAATGAGTTCTCCTGTTTGCCTACTTGTTTTGTTGATCTTAATAGGTGAGTACATTTTTTAAATAATTTAATAATTTCACATTTTAATTTACCATATAGAATTATGGTTTTATATGAATACACTGTAAAACAAAGTGATAATTCATGATGGTTAAAAAAAAGGCTGAAATTGCTGTGTCTTTTTCATAATATATTCACAGATCAATCATTTGGCCAGTCAATAACAGCACATCAAACCACAAAACAGGCTGCTGAGAGCGAAACGGTTATTCTGTCCTGCAAATATGATACTCAAGCAAACAGTTTACACTGGTATCGACAATATCCAGGATCTAGACCAGAATATCTGCTGCTTGTGCTCGAGTCAAACACTGTGATTCATGCTGAGCCTCCTTTCCCAAGACTGAACGCCAGTGTGAATAAAGTGGAGAAGCAGGTGAATCTGACCATCTCTTCTGCTGCAGTCACAGATTCAGCTCTGTATTACTGTGCTCTGGAGCCCACAGTGACAGAAAGAGCAACTACACCGTACTAAAACCTCATGGAGAAGATCAGAGCGTGTGAAAGATTCAGTGACTCTGAATGTGTTGATTGGGAGTTTTGGGTGGAGCTTTGCAGGATCTGACAGAAATGCACATCTGTCTGCAGTTTCATTTGCTGTTTGTTGTGCAAAGATGATGCTTCACTGCTGTCTGCTGGTGTTGTCTGTAACACAATGTAAGTCATATACTCTACTAAACTGATTTATTTAAAGCTGAAATACTTAATATATTAACAATTCAAGTTAGCATTTATTTACAATCTTGTATTGATTGCTTTTCACATCTGTTCACTTCCTCCTAAAGAAAGCTTTCTGTTTTCTGCAGATACACTGGCACAGTCAATAAGACCACTGCAGAGCGATGTTCATATCACTGAGAGGACTCCAGTCAGGCTCTCATGCAAATATGATGGCAGTGTATACAGTCTGCATTGGTATCGACAGCATCCAGGAGCAAAACCTGAATTTGTGCTTCTGGTAATGGAATCAGCCACAAAATCTGTAACATATGCAGATCCTAAAATTCCTGGAATGGATGGAGAAATGAGCATGAGTGAACAGCAAGTGGATCTGGAGATCTCCTCTGCAGCAGTATCTGACTCTGCTGTGTATTACTGTGCCCTGGAGCCCACAGTGACAGGAAACACACAAACACTGTACAAAAACTGTCTGTTCATTACTGTCTCATGCTTTCTATTTGCAGACTCAACAAGAGACTGAAACTACCACAAACATAAAAAAATAAAAATAAAAAATAAAAAAAAGGATTCTTGTTAAAATAATTTCTTTCACCACATTTAATCAACCCTTTCTGGCTTATTTTAAATGGCCCAGTTGTGTAACAAATGACATTAAATGGTATTGATAAATAATATGATTGCATAAACACTGCATATCCATAATGCATATATCTATGTCTCACACAAGATATGTCATTTCTAAATATTTCATGTAAACTAACCCTTTGTTTATTATATTATATAAAGTATTTTTAAATAAATATAATTTGAAAACATTTTAAATTATATTAAAAAAATCATTTTAGGTTTCAATTGCAATAAAAGAAGACAAAACTGGTTCAGGTGGTCAAGTGAAGAAACTAAACCTTACAGAAACTGACTGGCTACTAGGGATGCTCATTTCGGTTAATTTTGCTAACCGACAACCGCTGCTCATTAATCGGTTATTAACGGTTAACTGGTCAGATTACTATTAATTTTATATTAAACAAATTGACATGTCTATTTTGTGTCTGACACATTAAATATTGCATTTTAAAATACTGATTTATTTTTATATGCTAGCATATTAATAATAGAACAATACAACAGAGCATTTTCACGCACCTGCAGTGTTTAGCACAGAAGAGCAGAATAAACTAAATAAAATGAATAAAATAAAATAAATAGGACTGCCCTAAATTATTTTCCACTTAAATAATTAATTTATATTACAAATCGAAAACACTGACTGATTATTTTTAATAACCGGCATAGTCTGTTTTTTTCCAATCATATTTTTGTCTTCCGTCAAATAAAAATAGCAGACTTCCTCAAATCGCTCGCTCCATGGAAAATATGCATTTATTTAATGCCCCGCTGTTATTATTATAATCACAAAACCTTTTTACATTTTTAATAGAAATCATTATTTTAAAGATTATGTCTTGGTTTCCTCTCTCTCCCTCGCGGTTCAAGTGCGCGCTGCGTGATGAAAAGACAACAACGCGCGCATATGTTGACTTTTTGTAAACAGTTTTGTTGTTTAAATATGATATTGCATTAATGTGCATACATGCTTTATAAGCTGTAAATAAAAGGTAAAGCCTATTTGTTGCGTTTATGACGCAGATCCAGGTCAACATCAGCGCTGGTTTGGTATCAACACGTCTGTTTCAAACAGCAATATTCTTCTTCCATTTTGCTTCTTTGGCAAATGTGTCTGTAGCCACGGGTTATAAGTTATCGTCCCGCTAGTTAAGCATGTCTTGCAGTTGAACAAGTGGCCAACACAACAAGCTTTTTTCATTCCAAAAACGCGAGGCGCACCTCACTGCCTTTATGTTGACAAGGAAAAAAAGGAGAAGAAGCGCGGTCCTCTTATGAAACGACTGAATCAGCTGGGTATCGATTGTGCATAAGTGTTGCTGTCTGTGTTGTTACAGTTGTAATATTTAATACTATTGTGATATTCAAGATTTGTAAATTCATACAGCTCTGGATAACTTAAAACAGCGATTAGACCTTCAGAGCGGTGTTAATGCGTGCTGGAGTAAAGCGAAACAGCTATAAACTCCAGCAAGATAGAGTGATTATATGCAGACTCATACTTTATCTATAAATAAAGTATAACTATAGAAACTGTGTTCATCTTAACTAAACGCTTCGTTGTCTTTGCTGGCCTCACGCATCGCGCACCTGTCAGTCAGTCAGTCAGCACGTAACCCCAAAGAATTAAACAGATAGCGCACAGCACTATACGGTTACAGAAAAGTTTGCGCTGTAATAATTCACTTACCTTTTAATACGTTTTGGTGCGATTATAATCCGCTATTAAAAACAACAACAATAACTGAATGTTTTGAATGGGTAATGTAGCCGTGGCGAGATGCATTTTGGTCCCTGCCATGGAAGAATGAATGTAGCGGAAACCATGCTCTTCTCTGTAGTTGTCTTGACAACACAAACTGCTGCTCTGGGATGAGCCTCGTGCAAAAGATGCCCCTCTTAACGCAAAGGCGCATTCAATCGGCCCCTTATGCAGCCAAACTAAAAATATACAAAATAATAATTTTAATCGTTTAACTGATAGCATTAATCGGTTACAAACGCACCCTTTCGGTTAACGGTTAATCGATTATTTTCAGCATCCCTACTGGCTACATTGAAAAACCACAAACATAAGATAAATCACTTCAGATAATTCAAGGAGACCAACAAAACATGCTATTATGCATTATTAGTGTTCTTATGTTAATTCATTACTGCAGCTACATGGTGGCATTCTGTCCAGTACTACACTTTACAACACACAGAGGCATTGTCAGATGAACAGTGCTGTTTAGGCTCAACAATATCTTAAATTAAATAAATAGCAACATATCGAAGTCAAATTACTTGTCATTCAACAGCTACTACCTTTAAAAAATTACGAAAAATAAAATAGTAATCAGTAGTGTGATAGCACAACTTGTCCAGCAGAAGGCGGTGTTTTTTCACATGTACTGTACGCTCGGAATTTCCAGGCAGATTGCTGCAACACAGTACAGTTTCTGATACGGTTTTCTAAAGCTGTGGCCTCTGTTAACACTCCATTACCAGGTGCCACATAAAAGTATAAAGTACAATATGGTTATAATGCAGGTTGTGTGCATGTCCAGCACAGTGCTCAGGACTTAGACATAAACATACCACAGTATTCTTACAGATTTGATCACAATCTCCAACAAGTGGACTTTAATTTCATAATAATTGAACACTGTTATCCATTTAAACAGATCATCATAATCATATGGAAATGCATATGTATAGCGCCTTATTCTCATGCTGAAATGTATGAATTTATAAAATAATAATAGAAGACAAGAGCAAGGTAATTTCTGACAATGTTTCCAATAAAATATTACTATTTCTAAAAATCAACAGACTGCCATAATCCTTTGGGTGGAGCTTTTGCGAGAGCAAGTACAACAGAAAGCAGCACAGCAGCTCCCCAAATCTCTATTTGTAGCTGATCTCATCAGTCATCATGGTCTTATTTTACATCTTCATTTTGACACTTCTTACAGGTATCTACATTTGATTTTATATTTGTTCATACATCTTTTTTTGTTATAAGATAACACCACTAAAACTGTATTAAATGAACATGAAAGATGCTTTTATAATACGTTTCTGTTTTTGTTTTTACAGAAGGCATTTTTGCTAATTCAGTAACTCCTTGGTCTACTAAACAGCAGGTTTTGGAAGGAGAAAAGGTGACTCTTTCATGTAACTACAGTGGAAGTAATATTCAAAGTTTGCAGTGGTACAGACAGTATTCCAGCAGCACAGCTCCTGAATATCTCCTGCAAACCTTTGAAAATGCAGAACCAGCGCAACAGGGCCGTCATCTAGCTACAGCACAAAAGGACAAAAAACAACTGGATCTGGAGATCTCCAAAGCTGAAATGACAGACTCTGTGATATATTACTGTGCACTGGTGCCCACAGTGACAGGAAACACTTCTAATCTGTACAAAAACCTGGCATCAGTGTCTCACATCTGACTATTTTTCTTGTTTTCACTTCACTTAATGACTATTGTCAATACTTAATTCCTATTCATAGCAATTAACATACGTATACATACATATATACATACAAACAAAGACATAAGAGTGACATCAGAGCAATTCCAGTGTTATGTAGGGGTGTGACTATAACCGCATCACCGCCTTACCGTCATCACCGCCATCACCGCCCTTTTTAGTTTAGTATTTATTTTTGCTTGTGAATCTTTCAGGATTGTAAAGAAAAACAGAATAAACTAAATAAAAAGGAATAAAAGGCCTGCCCTGCGTATTTTACACTTAAATTAGTTTACAAAACGAAAACACTGAATCCTTTTTAATAACCAGCATAGGCTGTTTTTATTTTAAGCTTATTTTAATAAAGCAGGCCTACTAACTCAAATCAATTGCTCCACAGAAAATAAGGATTTTAACGCACCGCTGTAATTTCTATATATATATATATATATATATATATATATATATATATATATATATATATATATATATATATATATATATATATATATATATATCTATATATATATATATATATATATATATATATATATATATATATATATATATAGCTATATATATATATATATATATATATATATATATATATATATATATATAGCTATATATATATATATATATATATATATATATATATATATATATATATATATATATATATATATACTGTATATATCTATATATATTACAAACACACACACACAGCGGAGTCTTGTTTCTGTACAGAACATTACAAAGCATTTTTTTTCCTGGTTTGTTTTCCTTAGTTTTTGATTCTTGTTTTGTTCTTTGTTTTGATTCGTTGCTTCCTAGTCTGACCTCACATTTGTATTTTGACCTTGTCTTTTTACCCTCGTGATACTGTTCTGCTTCTGTTTATGACCACTGCCCCTACAACCTTGCCTTTAATAAACGGCATTTGGATCCGCAAGTCTTTTGTCTGCATCTGCTTTGTAACACACAATGTTGTGATTAATTATTTCACAAATTATTACTATTAAATATCCCCTAAAAGAAAATGTATTATTAATATTATATTACTATGGACCCTTTTCACAAGACATCAGCATCTTAAATCCTTGAAAGTTTATAACAATTATATATTTTTTAAACGTATGTACATTTATTATATATTATACATTTATGTATGTATTTGTATCATCTTTGCTTTAAATGACAAAAAACGAATTACCACTTATACGAGGCGTTTCTAATGCAGCATCTATTGGCAGGACAGTACATTTGACGTTATCCTCTCCTCTGGCTACCGTTATCAGTCCCACACCATTTTTCTTTTTATGAAAGTCTTGAGAACGCCATCATGGAGTTTTTCTTTTATTACTTGAGCAAATAATATTGTAAAAAATTATTTCTCAACTATGACGACTTCCACTACTGAAAATGGGTCTATTATAACAGAAACAAGCAAGCACTTCCACATGTACATTTCACATTCTCACATGTCTTTTCTCATGGTTTCTCTGCTTTTTCTTTATTCTGACTAGTTTTATTTGTTCTTCAGCCCTCAGAGGATGAGATGTGTACAGTAGGTGGAGCTTAGAAAGAGACTAAAGAGACACTTTCAATTCTCTATCACAGCTTCATTTAGAGTTTAGTGCAGTCATTATGTTCCTGTGCTCTCTGCTTCTGCTGGCAGTAATACAAGGTATGTAAGAATCCCGTTAAATATCCAATTTATGTAATTTATACGCAATATAGATATCAGGGTTTCTGCAGGTTTTAGCAATTCAAATGTAAGACTTTTTAAAACCTTTTTAAAGACCATTATGAATGAAATTTCAGACTTATACAGGGCTAAACACTAAGGATTTCTGTTATTGTAAGGAAGGCAATTAAACCATATTGGTAAATACAGAGAAAAATGTAAGTTTTGTGAAAAGGTCTATTGACATGTATTGGGAATTGGATGGGTGGGGTAGCCTGATTGGGCAGTTTTACTTGGAACTTGCAAAATTAAGACCTGTTTAAAATTATTTAAGAGCTATACAACACAATATTTCAAGGAATTTACGACATGAAGACCTAAAAATGTAGTTTTGAAATTAAAAGACTTTTTATAACCCCATGGAAACCCTGAGATATGTATTTTACACCGCTAATTTATCAATCCAAATGCAACTGTTATGCAAGTTTGTTAATTCGCTAGCATTTTTTCATTCGCTTTCTTTGTAATCAACATCTTCTCAATTTGCAGATGAATGCTTTGCGCAAACTATTACACCACTGCAGGGCACAACACAAGTTACTGAGGGAAAGACAATCAGTCTGTCATGTAAATATGATGTCAGTGTCCAGAGTTTGCTTTGGTATCGACAGTATCCTGGATCAGGACTGGAATATCTGCTCCTTGTCGTCGAGTCACCAACAAAGACTGTAATACATGCAAAACCTAGAGTTCCTAGAGTGGATGGAGAAATGAGTATGACTGATAAACGTGTGAATCTGGAGATCTCATCTGCTGAAGTGACTGACTCTGCTCTTTACTACTGTGCTCTGGTGCCCACAGTGACTGAAACCATGCCAACGCAGTGCAAAAACCTACCATGTGCAATAAACATATGCTGTTGGAATTAAATCAGAAATCAATCATATAATAAAGTGCTTTTCTTCTTTGAATTATTGATTCAATAGAAATTAAATAAATAAAATATTGAATATAAAATGATATTGTTATTTACTTTACACATTAAAATACAGTTTGATTTATTTAAAAAAACTAAGCTTAACAGCTTTCTGAATACTTTATGCTGAATAATAATTTAATAATTGTAGAAAGTGCAGTTAGAATCATTCTGTCCTGACAATAAATGCCGTTTCTTGACATTGTGTCAACAGCTACATCCAGACTAAACCATGTTTTTCCCCCTAACACATTTACTGTAATTTATTTATTCTGGCATACGTTATTTTTATAATCCTCAGGTTGAAAAGTAAAATAAAATATATGTATTAAGAATATATGAAAATGGCCAATGCCAATGGTTTATTAATTGCATGGAGGAAAGATTAAATACTCATTATATCATTCAATACTCACAAAAAACTAAATCTGTAAAAAAATATCAGACCTTCAGTCGAATATGTAAAAGATGTCAGATGTACACCAGGAAATCAACTGGTGTACACCATGCTTAAGCGCTGACACAAAACCAACTTAGTTTAGGTTTAAGAGTCAATAAGAGAGACCAACAGTACGTAAGTGAGTGAATATTTTTCTGGAGCAGCAAAATGTATAATTTACATAAAGCAACAGCACTGGCTTTATTTGTCAAGTTTATTAAATAAATAGGTTTTATTGTTTGTCAAATAAAAGTTACTGTTGTTAAAAGAAATTCTAAATAGTAAAAACCACCTGTCAAGATATTTTTTGTCTTAAAGGTGCAGTAGGTGATTGTCTTCAGAAACATTTTTTGTTGTGCTGGGTGAAAGTCTCTTCACATTCTAATACTAATGATTAAAGTAAATGATCTAAATGTATTTTTATATTCTGGATAAGGCATAAAACTAAAAAAATGTTCATCCAATTAAATATTGTCAGGCCGACATATAACTCGATTACGACAGGTATCTCAAACTGTCAGTCAACAAATTTAAATTTGAATTTCTGCGCGACCTCTTTAAGCAGTCAGATACTTCACTTGCGTGTACACATGAAGCACGGATCTACTGCTGACAGAGAGACGTCATCAGGCAAACTGCATCAACCTGAACTTCTTTCTGAAAGACCAACGTGGCCTTGTATGCATGAAAAGAAAGATCGTTTCTAAATGGGCTTCTGCCGAAAATGCAGAAATCAAACCATTTCTAAGCCCTGAACTAATATCGCAGTTACTTTCGCACGCTGGAGGTAAATGACGTTATGCAGTTCAAAACCACAATCTGAAGGCTGACACCATGGCTGTAGTATTACGTTTAGACAGGTATGTTTTAAAACTATTTTAGACACACAAAGCCTATGTAGATTGTGTTCTTGTTTATGAATGGGTTTATATGCACAGAAGTGTTGTTCAGCCACTGAAAACGTCCGGCTAAAGACTGGCTATTTTCAAGTTCATGCAAGTTCTACCTTTCACAGCATCAATAATATAGTCGGTTAAATAGACCTGAGAATTTGTTTAGTTGTTTAAGTGAAAAAGGAGCTGAAAACAAGCAATGTACGAGGATCAGCGAGCACAATTGAAAATGAAAACTCACTCGTTGTCTTGGTAACTAAAGTAAGTGTAATGTAAAAAGGTCACAGGATATTTGTTTTTAGCACTTCTTTTTTTCTGATCTGATTTTTATTTAGTTTAAAGGGCACCAAGGTTACCCCTTTTTTCAGATTTAATAGAAGTCTTTTGTGTCTCCAGAATGTGTCAGTAAAGTTTGAGCTCAAAATAACCATCAGATTTTTTTATTATACCTTTTCTAAGTTTCTTTTTTATACCTTTTTAAATCAGGTTGTGGTTTTGTTATACTGCGCCGTTAAGGCTAGTCCTCCCAGCCCACCGTTTCTACGTGCCTTTCAGCGTGCCTTAATCTCCTCCCTCGACTGATTCAGACAACAAACAGACATAAAGGAAGAAGATCTCACGTGAAGTTTGTGAGAAATACTACAGTAAGAACTTTACCAATGAGTATTTGATGCATTTGTTGTGGAGTTGCAATGATGAGTCACACACAATGTCGTTACAAAGTTCACGCACGCACACACACACACACACACACACACACACACACACGCGCATGCATGCATGCATGCATGCATACATACATACATACATGCATGCATACATATACGCATACATACATACATACATATACGCATACATACATACATACATACATACATACATACATACATACATACATACATACATACATACATACATACATACATACATACATACATACATACATACATACATACATACATACATACATAGCGCAGACACGCACACACACAGACAGGGCGCAAGTTTAGCTTTGCACTCCTTTTCCACGCATATGTGACAGGATACAGGTTAATCTCCACTGCTCTATGGATATCTGTTATGCTAATGTACAAAATAAACCTGATATAAAGTCCACATACCGGGATTGAAGCGTCTCCTTTTATATTTGTTCTGACATGCGGCTGTGGTGTAAAGTAAATCGCTGTAATTCATTACACACGTGCTCTGATTTAAAACATTTTAAACTTGTAAAACTCACTCTTGGTCACGTTTGATGATGATTGATGATCCTAGAAAACTGAACAGACCTTCTATTAACGGTTGCTTTGCGCACGTCCTGTCTTGTTGGTATGACTATATGCATTACTATGGAAACATATTAATATGCAGCTGTCAATCAATTCGGTAGGCGGGGGGACTTCACTCCTATGTCAAGTTGCGGTCGATCTGAAAACCGCTCCAATTGGTCCACATTTTTATGTTGTTAAATTGAAGAAAAAAAAAAAAAAAGGACTGGGTGTGTTTATATCACTCCATTATGACAGCCTATACACTATACCTACAAATTTGTCTGTCCAAACAGCTTGAAAAGTAGATTTTTCACCATAGGTGCCCTTTAATAACATAAGTAAATGTGCTCTTCTGCCTAACCAGCTTTACTGAGGTGAACTTTGATTTATCTTTACACATTTGTTCATTTTTAAACAGTGACAGCCTGTGACACCGTGGGGAAGTATAATTGCTGCACCTACTGGCCTGTCAACAACTCCCCTTGATAAAATGCATGTCTCCATAGAGTTTTCTAACTAGTGAATGACATGATCTAGTGTTATATCTAATCAGTGCGCATTCATGTATTCATGACTTAGAGGCTTGAACAGCAGGGGAGGTTTTGTAAAATTTCTAAGCTATTATGCTAATGCTAGCAGTCTGGACGATCACCTACTGCACCTTTAACTTATGCCTCTAAATGTTGGACAGTTGAATGTTCAATGGATCCAATCCATGTTCAGTAAAACTAATTTCATGGAGGATAAAAAATAGTTAGTACTGTATAGTACTGTGTGCAATTGACCAATATCGTTGTTGCTGTTGTTGTTGTTATGAAAATCATCATTGGCCAAAACAAACCAAAAAACCAGTGCTTCCCTAATGAATTACAATGTGATGTAACATGTGGTACTGACTGTACATAATTTTATGGTTCCTTGCAAGCATCAAAATGGGAAAGCTCAAACGTTCACTGGATCTGACAATTTGGCTAAAATAGGTTTAACCGAGGTCAACATAAATTTCTTAACTTATGTGATGCAATTTGCTTAAACAATCCACAAGGGGGCCTTCTTTACCCAAAAATGCCTATATCCTCTGATGGACTGCTTGAGTTTATAAGAGGAGATAACACAGAGTGGGGTTTCAGTTGTCATTTATTCGTTGTCAGAAATGCTATTCCAATTTTCCCTGTGGCTCTTATTATCTTTTTATACAGGTAGGATAAATGCAATTAAGTAAATTAACTATTACGTCAACAATCAACTCTTAGAACTTTAGTTGCATTAGTTTAGCTTTAGTAGTATCTGTTGATCTCCTCCATTCATTATTCTCATTTTCTTTCTCTTTTCCTCTTAGGTGATGTCTCTGGTGAGGGAATCACTCCAGTCTCCTTATACAAAACAGTCTCAGAAGAGAAAACATCCAGCCTGTCCTGCATTTATAATGGCTCAGCAGCTACAGATACTCTCCACTGGTATCGCCAGTACCCAAAATCCAGACCAGACTTCCTGTTTCTAGTTAACGAAGCTGCATTTAAACAACCTGCTAATCCTCCCATTCCTGGAATATCTGCTAGATTAAATGAGGAGAAAAATTGTGTGTATCTGGACATCATCAACACTGCTGTATCAGACTCTGCTGTGTATTACTGTGCCCTGCAGCCCACAGTGACAGGAAACACACAAACACTGTACAAAAATGAAAGATGGAGTCTTTGTTTATTGAGTGTGCTCTATACTCATGATAATTCATGTTTTGCTACTGATCAATTTCATTGGTAAAATTTAGAGGGGATCCATCTGCGCCCAGTTAACGATAATTATTATTTATATAATTACAACAATACAATTACCGTACAACAATAATTACAGGTTTTTACATTACCGTGAGGGTTGGGTTTAGGGTAGGAATTAATAAAATACAATTTAATGGGTAATTTAATAAATATTATGAATAATACTGAGCATAATTACTGTTTTTAAATTATGTTAGGGTTGGGTTTATGGTTCAGGTAGAGGTAGATGTTAATAAACTACAATTAAAAGGTAATTTAATAAATAATACAAATATTTCTTGTTAACTTCTTACCACAGCTCTATTTCTTCTACAATCAATTTCATTCAGTACCTAAAACACAAGATGTCTTATTGTCTTTACCAGGTTTTAAGTCTTTCAACACAAGCAGCAGCACAGCGCACAAGTCACACTTTAGTTTAAATTTTGTCAGGACATCATGCAGTTATGCTACATAATGATAAAATATGTTATCATCCTTTCCTTTACTCCATTTCAGAGATTGTTATGTAGCATAATATGGAACATATATAGAATATATATATTACTCATAATTACTGTAGCATCCATTTGTACTTATACTTTTTTTTTTACTAATAAAACACTGAGGAATTAATATGTTGGGTTGTCATGTATCATAAACAATTCTTACGATGCTATACCAGCTATCCATTTGCAAATTCTCATTGCATACTGAACTGGAATCAGAAGGGCTCTCAAAATAGCTTTTGAAATGAAACATACGGTAAATATTTAAATTAACGTTAAGTATACTTCCACAAATACAACTTTACTTGCTGTACTGACTAGATCACCGGTTCAAAAGTAAAGTGGCATGGCTTGTTTATTGAAGCTGCATTATCATCAAAATACTGCACAGATAAACTGTGCAACCATAGTGTGATGACATCTATTTGTGTTGGTACTCAAGTAAACCACATAGTAAAAAAGTTTACATTCCTGTTGCACTTTTATAATGCATATTAATTAAAGTAACTGGGTAATAACTACTGTTTTAGGCAAGGAATTTATAATAATAATAATATGCATCCATTTTACCGCTGAAAGTACATGTTTCATGTATTCATTGCCACAATAAGATATGTGGGAGGAGCATCAGGACATTGTGTTGCCATTCATCTCTAATTTGATTTCAGTTTGCTTCTCAGTAAAGCAAAAATGAGTTCTCTTTTTTGCCTACTTGTGTTGTCCATCTTAATAGGTGAGTTCATTTTTTTTTAATTATCCTAAATCATTACTGTTTCCATGACTACACAGTACAACAAAGGCAACAATTCACGACTGCAAATATTGTAAGTAAATGACTGAAATTGCTGTGTCTTTTTCATAATATATTCACAGATCAATCATTTGGCCAATCAATAACAGCACTTCAAACCACAAAACAGGCTGCTGAGAGTGAAACGGTCATTCTGTCATGCAAATATGATACTCAAGCAAACAATTTACAGTGGTATCGACAATATCCAGGATCTAGACTAGAATATCTGCTACGTGTGCTTGAATCAAACACCGTGCTTCATGCTCAACCTCCTTTCCCAAGACTGAACGCCAGTGTGAATAAAGTGGAGAAGCAGGTGAATCTGACCATCTCTTCTGCTGCAGTCACAGATTCAGCTCTGTATTACTGTGCTCTGCAGCCCACAGTGACAGAAAGAGCAACTACACTGTACTAAAACCTCATGGAGAAGATCAGAGTGTGTGAAAGATTCAGTGACTCTGAATGTGTTGATCGGGAGTTTTGGGTGGAGCTTTGCAGGATCTGACAGAAATGCACATCTGTCTGCAGTTTCATTTGCTGTTTGTTGTGCAAAGATGATGCTTCACTGCTGTCTGTTGGTGTTGTCAGTAACACAATGTAAGTCATATACTGTACTAAACTGATTTATTTAAAGCTGAAATACTTAATGTTAATTGTATTCATATTCAAGTTAGCTATTAATTGCAATCTTGTATTGATTGCTTTGATGTACATTTTCTGAATGTCTTCATCGGTTCATTTTCACCAAAAGAAAAGCTTTCTGTTTTCTGCAGATTCATTGGCGCAGTCAATAAGACCACTGCAGAACGATGATGTTCATATCACTGAGAGGACTCCAGTCAGGCTCTCATGCAAATATGATGGCAGTGCATACAGTTTGCATTGGTATCGACAGTATCCCGGAGCAAAACCTGAATTTCTGCTTCTTGTAACAGAGTCAGCCACCAAAATTGTGACCTATGCAGATCCTAAAATTCCTGGAATGGATGGAGAAATGAGCATGAGTGAAAAACGAGTGGATCTGGAGATCTCGTCTGCTGCAGTATCAGACTCTGCTGTGTATTACTGTGCCCTGCAGCCCACAGTGACAGGAAACACACAAACACTGTACAGAAACCTCTATCAAAGAAAAAAACAGCATGTCTGTTCATTATTGCTGCATGTTTTGTTTTCTGTTTGCAGATTTAATGAGATGATTTAAAAATATGTGAGTTAATGTGAAAAAAATGGATATTTCAAAAAGTGAAAATGTCAGCAAAACGAGCAAATCATACAAACAAATCTTTATGAATTGTTACCTACAAACTCATAAGGCAAATGTTACTGTGTGTACTGCTACTGGTTTCTTTACAGCTCAACTGATCTCTTGATCTCACGTTTATTTAAAATGGCCCGGCACTGTAAAAGGCTATCTTTAAACATACAAATACTGTCTTACAGTTAATGGAGATCTTTCTACCTTCGATAATAACATCTATTATTCACATTCCAAGGTTTCTATTCTTGTCGCTTGATTTAACTTGCTTGCTTTGGCCAAAGTGATCTCATTAACATATTGAAATTAGTTTATTCGAGAGAGGAGAATAAAGAGAGTGCTGGGTGTTGTGGAAGAAAATTATATCATTTAATTCAAAACTCTAGCAGCCCAGGTGGCGACTGTGCCTTTGTCTCTGGGTGATACTTACAAGCTTGTAAGGGCAGGTGAAATCTCAGGATCTCATCAAGAGCCTGAAACAAGATTTTCAACTATAACTTGTCATGCCCATTTTCTACACTCCCCCCCCCAAAACATATAATAGACAGGACGACACTGTCTCAGGGTGCTTTCACACCTGTAGATCGATTCTCTTGTTCCGAAACAGCAATTAAAATTGTTACATTGTGGCTCTTTGTTCTTGGTGCAGTTCGCTTTCACACGGCAAAGTTTCTAAATGGACCAAAAGAGCTAAAACAAGTCACGTGCAAGTAAACTGTCCCCACGTTGATCAGAGTTCTGCAGTATATTTAGCAGAGTCCCGCTGAGCTGCCATGCGTCCTTATTTAAATTTATGACGATGAGCAAGAAGACATTATAAGTGAAAAGGTGCGCTTTCATTTTGAATGGTGACACCAACAGACATCGTCACTGAATATACATCAGAGGTCAGATTATCTCATACATAACAGTTGGCGTATGCATTATTGGCTTTACATTATAGAGAGAAATAACAGATAAACCAAGACTGCAGTTCGGTCAGTTTCCCTAACGGATAAACATCTCTCGTTAATAGTTAGCATGCTTTCACTTCATTTTTGACATGAAACGCTCATTTACCGGTAATGTCATCCCGCCCTACTCATAATCCTCTCTTCATGTAGCCTAGCCGTATATATGGCTATTATACAACAATAATACACTGTGATATATATCTGCTTTTTTACTACAACCGATCCTCTCCAGAGTTTGTTTCAATCGAGCTGAGACCACCTCATTCAGGTGATCTCGAACCGATTGTTTTGGTGCGGATTTGAGCGCAATTGCTGGATTCACATATGCCAAATGAACCGCGCTAACTGGGGAAACTGGAAGCACACAGTAAAATGAAGTAAATGTAACAAAGTAAATTGTAGATTTATATAGCTAATTTTTGTGAAATGCCATACACCCAAAGCAATTTAAAAATGTATGGGTGGGGTCTCTCCACACGACCACCAGAGTGCAGGATACACCTGAATGATATGCTGAGAAGTGCCATGGGATTATTAAATGACCACAAAGAGTCATGAACTTGGTTTAATGTCTCATTTAAAAGACAGCGCTCACTGACAGTATAGTGTCCCCTTCACTATTCTGGGGCATTAGGACTCACACAGACCCCAGGTTGTGACTGAGTGTGTTGATTGGGAGTTTTGGGTGGAGCTTTGCAGGATCTGACAGAAATGCACATCTGTCTGCAGTGTCATTTGCTGTTTGTTGTGCAAAGATGATGCTTCACTGCTGTCTGCTGGTGTTGTCTGTAACACAATGTAAGTCATATACTGTACTAAACTGATGTGTTTAAAGTTAAAATGCTTAATATATTTACAATTCTAGTTAACATTAATTAATCTTTTATTGATTGCTTAATGTACATTTTCTGAGCGTCTTGATCTGTTCATTTGTCCTAAAGAAAGCTTTCTATTTTCTGCAGATACACTGGCACAGTCAATAGGACCACTGCAGAGCGATGTTCATATCACTGAGAGGACTCCAGTCAGGCTCTCATGCAAATATGATGGCAGTGCATACAGTCTGCATTGGTATCGACAGTATCCTGGATCAAAACCTGAATTTCTGCTTCTTGTAAGGGAATCAGCCAAAAAATCCGTAACATATGCAGATCCAAAAATTCCTGGAATGGATGGAGAAATGAGCATGAGTGAAAAACGAGTGGATCTAGAGATCTCCTCTGCTGCAGTATCAGACTCTGCTGTGTATTACTGTGCCCTGGAGCCCACAGTGACAGGAAACAAACAAACACTGTACAAAAACCTCTATCAAGAGAAAAAACAGCCTGTCTGTTCATTACTTCCGCATGTTTTCTGTTTGCAGATTTTATGACATGAAAATGTGAGTTAATGTGAAATAATGGACATTTAAACAAGTAAAGATGTCAACAAAACAAGCAAATCAAACTTACAAATTACAAATGAATCTGAATGAATTGTTACCTAAAATCTTGCCCACAAACTCATAACCTCTTAAGGCCCAAGGTATTTTTTTTAATGCCTTTTATTTCTTTTTGCTATTTACCTAATTAGGATAAAAATCTAAGTATCATCTTTTGATGTGATGTACTTTTTGAGAAAAATTATGTCCATATATGTGGACTCGTGGTCGAATTTACATAAAACATTTCCCCAATTTTTTTAATGCATATTTAACACAGAATTTTTTTTTGAACTCGCTTTGACTATAAGATAGTAAAATCAAATTTTTTTTTTCATTTTGGACAGTTAATATAGGGTTTGGGACATTTCATATGCTGCAAAACAGTTGCAGGATGATACTGTATGTCTGTAACAAAATACAAAACAAAGTATTTTAATTAGCCACTAAATAATTAAGAGTTAAAAATGTGCTGTCCACGTATGTGGCCCTATGATAAAGCCAATGTTACTATATTTACTGCCACTGGTTTCTTTAAACCTTTATTGCCCTCTTGATCTCGCATTTATTTAAATGGCCCTGTGGTGTAGCAATTTACTTTTAAACATACAAATACTGTCCTAAAGTAATAATTTCATAAACGCTGCACATACCATTTTAATATACCACTTTATAAAGAGTACATCCTATTTATTATACATGTATGCTATTTTAAATTGTAAACTGAAATGTGACCTGTGGTGGGACCTGCCTGCTCAAGTATTTTATGTTGATTCCCCATTTGAATTTCCATTATGAAAATGTGATTTTTATTGCTATAGATTGAGTTGAAGTACAACAAAACAGCAGATTTGGTGCTCAAGATTTTATTGTACAAACTGTTTGCCTATAAACCAAAACACCTTTATAGCAAAATCATTAATATAATCAAGAAAGCCAACTAAATATTGTGTAATAAGTGACTGCTGTAAATTCATCATTACAGCCACATGGTGGCATTATTTACAGTCTTACACCTTATAACACATTGTTGTCTTATCAGATTACCCGTGTTTATTAGGTTTCATTAACATTACTTCTATAAAGTCAACTGACTAACAACCAACAGCTAATATTAAACGCATACCGATATACTATAATTTCCGCACCGGTCAAACTACCGCTAATAAAATTAGTAATGAATGAAATTAGAAAGTATATTACAAGTAATAGCAAAACATGTACAGTAGATGGTAGTGTTTATTACAGATTACAGAGGATATGATTTGATTCATCACTTAAAAAAGACACATTTAAAGTGTGAATCTGTCAGTTACACAGTTTGTGCTCCTTGTGATGATCTATGATGTTTCTCTGTGGTGTCTGGTTCATTCTTTATTTTTCAGATAAGATGCGTGATATTTTTATAGAAGAAGAGATACTGAAGAGATTAACAATTTGATCTATTAAAAACTAATGTTCTGTCTGTCTCAAATAATACTCATGGAGAAGGAATAGCTCCTCTCTCTTCATCTGACTTGGTCATCAATGTTCAATTCACAACTTTGTCCTGCAATTACAATGTCTCTTATAACAGTGATGCTCTCTTGTGGTATCGACAGTACAGCAGCTCCAAACCACAGTTTCTGTATTTGGTTAGTGAAGCCAAGCTTGAACAACTGGCTGATCCTCCAATTCCTGGATCGTCTGCTAAATTAAATGAGGAGAATAACCGTGTGGATCTGGAGATCTCCTCTGCTACAGTATCAGACTCTGCTGTGTATATTACTGTGCTCTGAAGCCCACAGTGACTGGAAACACAAACACTCTACAAGAATGATAGCTGGAGTCAGTGTTTATTGAACTATATGGTCAGGAAAGATTACAGCACTTGAATGTATAATAATAAATTACATTGCAAAAAGTGCAACATAAATAAAGATGAAGTGATTTTGAAAAACTGGATGTTTAAAGACACTTTAGTACCAAAACTCTGAGAAAAGTTTTTAGTAAACCACATATCAAAACATGTATTACTAATTTTGTCAGTGAATGTTGCCATTATGCTGCATGAAAACCTTTCTTAATTCTCCTCTACAATTCAGAGGTAGTCCTGGAGCATAATTAAAAAAAGTAGCTAAAATAAATTCATCAGGCTCTACTTTTTCTCATAACAACCTACAAAATAATAAGACAAATGTTCACTCCAAGAAAAGAGCTGAAAAACTAATTATAGCAGTATTTCCTTTTCAATAAATAAAGATAATATGTATGACTTTGTTCATACTGTGTAATGTATTAAAGATGATAATACTGTAATAACCAGTCACTAACTCTAAACCTAAACTTAACATATCAGTATTATTGGCGTTAAGCATGTACACTGGAAGCACACGTGAATGTACAGTAACAAGTAGACATTTCGCTCTAAGAGTGCATGTAATATAATGTAGATTTATATAGCGCATTTATTGTGTATTGCCATACATCCAAAGCAATCGACTACACAGGTGGGGTCTCTCCACACAACCCACCAGTGTGCAGCCTCTACCTGGATGATGCGATGAGAGGTTCCATGGGATATTTATTTACCACAGAGTGTTAGGATCTTGGTTTAATGTCTCATTTGAAAGACGGGGCTTACTGACAGTATAGTGTCCCTTCATTATACTGGGGCATTTGCACCTCACTAACACCTCTCCCAACAGCAACCTGGTCATCTCACATGGTCTCCCATCCAGGTACCGACCAGCCTCAGCCATGCTTGGCTTCAGTGAGCAACCTGTCTTGGGCTGCAGGGTGATATTATATGTTTCATGTATTTATCATCATAAGATATGAAGGAGGAGTTTCAGGATGTTGTGTTGCCATTCATCTACCCTTTGATTTCAGTCTGCTCCTCAGTAATGTAAAAATGAGTTCTCTTGTTTGCCTACTTGCACTGCTAGTCTTAATGGGTGAGTGTTCTTCATTGTTTCATTTCATCATTTCATTGAAGTATTCAAAAAAAAATTCTACATTGCTGTTTTAATGCAACTACACATTAAAAATGCAATAATTAAGAACAATGTGCTTTCCTTGTTATTCTGAAGACTGTTTCTTGCTGTATTTGCAGATCAATCATTTGGCCAGTCAATAACAGCACTGCAGAGTACAAAGCAGGCCACTGAGAGCGAAACGGTCATTCTGTCATGCAAATATGATACTCAAGCAGACAATTTACAGTGGTATCGACAATATCCAGGATCTAGACCAGAATATCTGCTGCTTGTTTATGAATCAAACACCGTGTTTCATGCTGAGCCTCCTTTGCCAAGACTGAACGCCAGTGTGAATAAAGTGGAGAAGCAGGTGAATCTGACCATCTCTTCTGCTGCAGTCACAGATTCAGCTCTGTATTACTGTGCTCTGCAGCCCACAGTGACAGAAAGAGCAACTACACTGTACTAAAACCTCATGGAGAAGATCAGAGTGTGTGAAAGATTCAGTGACTCTGAATGTGTTGATTGGGAGTTTTGGGTGGAGCTTTGCAGGATCTGACAGAAATGCACATATGTCTGCAGTTTCATTTGCTGTTTGTTGTGCAAAGATGATGCTTCACTGCTGTCTGCTGGTGTTGTCAGTAACACAATGCAAGTCATATACTGTACTAAACTGATTTATTTAAAGCTGAAATGCTTAATAAATTAACAATTCAAGTTAGCATTTATTTACAATCTTGTATTGATTGCTTTTTACATCTGTTCATTCCTCCTAAAGAAAAGCTTTCTATTTTCTGCAGATACACTGGCACAGTCAATAAGACCACTGCAGAGCGATGTTCATATCACTGAGAGGACTCCAGTCAGGCTCTCATGCAAATATGATGGCAGCATAAACAGTCTGCATTGGTATCGACAGTATCCCGGAGCAAAACCTGAATTTGTGCTTCTGATAATGGAGTCAGTCATCAGACACGTGACATATGCAGATCCTAAAATCCCCGGAATGGATGGAGAAATGAGTATAAGTGAAAAACAAGTGGATCTGAAGATCTCCTTTGCTGCAGTATCTGACTCTGCTGTGTATTACTGTGCCCTGCAGCCCACAGTGACAGGAAACACACAAACACTGTACAAAAACCTCTATGAAGAAAGAGCACCATGTCTCTATTTTAAATAGTTTCAACAGAAATGTGACCTGTGGTGGGATCTGCTACTGCTGTTAGCTGCTTAAAAGCATTTCATATTGATTGCCCATTTAAATTTCCATTATAAAAAGGTGATTTTTTTTATTGCTAAAGCTTCAGTTGAAATGAAGACAGACAAAACTGCAGATTTTGGGGTCCAGATTTTATTTTACAAACTGATTTCCTACAGTATTTACACCAAACACCCCTAATACCAAGACATTAGGATAATCAAGAAGAGCAACAAAATATGATGTAAACTAGAGACTCCCGCAGGATATTGTGGGACCCAATGAACGGAGTGTGGTTCTATTTAGAAATAAGGATAACTTACGTTTAATCTTTGGACATTACTGTAGGCAAAAAAAGTCTAATGCACTTTCTGAAGCAGTATTAGGCCGAATGCTTTTCTCATTGACCACTTGAGAAATTATTGTTTATTATTTGTTTCATTGCGAATTTATTAGCGTATTTCTAACTGTTCTGACTGTATAAAAAGCTCCTTGATCATGTCCATGTTCATCATTCCATTTAAACTAAAAACGAAACATGTTTATTTTGCATTTCTTTATTTATTTAAAATGGAAGCAAGTGGAAAAAAAAATTGTTGAGTAGCTGGAAGAAACAGTGAAAAAAAAAAAAGATTTATACAGTATGTTTACCTGCTGGTCGACCTGGCTGCAGCGACCAATCGCTGGTCGGCGTAGCGTTTAAAAGCCGAGCCCAAACTGCAATGGCGAGCTCTCTCTCTCTTTCCATCTCTCGCTCTTACTCTTTCTGTGGGTCTCTGTGAGAACAGTCTCTCTTGCGAGGGCTAGTCTGAGAGAATGTGTTTTGCTTGTGTTTAATTCTCTTGTCTAAAGTTTTGAGATCTGAAAGTGCAATGTTTGCTTGTGAACTTGTCCAGTTAACTGATGTATTTGAGTGATACCTCGAGGTTGTAGGAGTGAGTAAGTCGCGCGATATACATATACAACACAGAGATTCAGCTTTTGTATTAGTTCATTAGGTTCAAGAGAATGTGCTGCTTTGTGTATGTTTTGTTTTTTAGTTAAAGTAGTTTAGTGAAGACATTTGGTGCGTTGAAGATGTTTCTTTTCATGCTTTTCATATTTAGTTTAGTTTGTTGAAAACAGTTACTGAGTTTTGTTATATTTATTTCTTTGATTTCTAGTACATCTGACTACTTCCTCTCCCCTCAGGTAATTCATCATTTATTTATTGTAGATATTTTCCTTTCACTGTATAATATATTTTCACTGGTTTCACTGGAAGTATGGGCAATAAACAATTGCAGTGATATTTGGTTCTTCAGTCGTTTCTTTCTCCCTCCATTTGTTACACACACACTCAACTATTATATGTTATGTCAAATACCCTTAGTTTAATATTAACATCTAAAAAGATATAACATAATTGGGGGCTCGTCCGGGATGTATTTAAATTTAAAATCTTAATTTTGTCCCGGATAATAGTTGTGTGTGTGTGTGTGTGTATATATATATATATATATATTCAGATGGTGTAGAGAAAAGAAGAAAAAAAAAAGAGAAACTGTGACAAAGTGAAATCGAGTATCATTTTCTCCCTTTTGCATGTTTGGTCTTTTGTAAGTATTTGTGAGAATTTAGACAATGAGTACTTTTGATTTAGAAACATTTGTTGCTAATCCAATACTGGAAGTTTTTGAGCGATGTAGGAAAGACGATTTGTTGCATATAGGTGAACACTATCGCATTCCTGTGGTGAGGCAATCTCTAAAGCGCCTTAAAGACGAGATTTTAAAGCACTTGATTGAACACAAAATTTTAATTTTATCTGATGCGGATGTCGATGAGGCTGGTGCTGTTGCTCTAGAACACACTCCTGATAATTTAGTGGATACGGAGGAGGAGACGGTGAGTATGCTGACGTGGATACCGAGGCAAAGACAGGCTTGCCGCCCTTCTATCCACTTTCCCAGACTTCAGTCGAGTTTGGGGGTGATGCGGGGCTAAAGGTTTGCCTGGCTCGCATGCAGATAGAAGCCCAAGAGCGGGCTGAGAGGCGCCAAGCCGAAATGAAGCTGCGCCTGGATATCCGCATATTGGAAATCGACGCAGAGACACAGGTAAAACTCTGACAGCTGGCCGATCTGTGCAGTTAAATCTTGCAAGTCCTGCTGCTAATGATAATTCTGCAGGTTTTGTGAGGGATGTTTCGCCCAGTGCATTTGATATTAGTAAGCATATTGCTTAAGTGCCTCACTTCAGAGAATCTGAAGTGGATTCCTATTTTGCTGTTTTTGAGCGTGTGGCTGCCGCACTTCATTGGCCTAAAGAAGTTTGGTGTCTTTAGCTGCAGTGTAAATTAGTCGGAAAAGCCCAGGAAGTTTGTTCTGCATTAGCTTTGGAGGAGAGTTTGAAATACGATTCTGTAAAGAGCGCTGTTCTCCGCGCATATGAGTTGGTGCCTGAAGCGTATCGACATTGTTTTAGAAACCAAAAAATAATGCGCAGCAAACATTTGTAGAATTTACCCGTGATAAGGGAGTTCTTTTTGATAAATGGTTGACTGCTAACAATGTGAGAGATTTTAATGCGATGCGAGAAATAATGCTTTTGGAGGATTTAAAAAATTGCCTGCCAGACAGAATTGTCACGTATCTTAATGAACCGAAAGTCACTACTTTGTCACAAGCCGCAACTTTTGCAGATGAGTATGTGTTAACGCACAAGAGCGTGTTTTCTGTACCCCGACCTGACAAGACAGTGAGTTCATTCACAGCTAAAAATTCTGCACGTCCAAAAAGTAGTTCACAATTGAGTAAAGAGACTAGAGAGTTTTTTTTTATTGCCACAAAATCGGACATTATTTCTGATTGTTCAGTACTTAAACGAAAAAATCAGCAAGGACAAATAAAACCAGCAAATTTTGTGAAAACTTTGTCTGGACTTGACTCTAATGAAAATGAAATTGACGCTGGCTTTCAGCCATTTTTAATGAAGGGACTGGTTTCTGTAAACGGAAATATTGAAGAGCAGAGAGAAATTAAAATCTTGAGGGACACTGGCGTACTTCACTCGTTTTTAATCTCTGATGCACTTCCTTTATCTGACCAGACTCATTGTGGATCTAATATTCTAGTTCAGGGAATTGAGATGGGTGTTTTAACGGTAACTTTGCATTGAATTCACCTGCAGTGTGATTTGATTTCAGGTTTTGTCAAGGTGGATGTACGTTCTTTCTTTCCTGTCAAAGGTGTTGCATTTATACTCGGAAATGACTTGGCCGGGGATAAAGTTTCATCTTTGCCTGAAGTTGTTGATAAACCTGACTGTTTCATCCTTGCTGATGAACGAATGAACGAATTAAAAATGCACAACGAGACGATGAGCCCTTAACAAAATGTTTTTCTGCTGCTGACAAAGATTTTGAACAAACGAAAAACAACCTGAGTGAATACGTGATTGAGAATGGATTATTGTTGCGAAAATGGCGTCCAAGCAGAGATGTAGAGAATGAGTGGGAGGTTGTTTGTCAGGTTGTTCTGCCTACAATTTATCGGAAACAAGTGCTAAATTTGGCCCACGATCACCCTTTGTCCAGTCATTTAGGTGTGACAAAAACCTACAAACAAATTCTTGAACATTTCTTTTGGCCTGGCTTAAAGAAGGATGTTGTTTCACACTGTCGCACTTGTCATGTTTGTCAGGTCACTGGCAAACCAAACCAAAAGATTCCACCAGCACCACTAGTTCCGATTCCTATTATTGGCGAACCCTTTGAGCACGTCATTTTGGATTGCGTCGGTCCTCTTCCAAAGACGAAAGCAGGTAATCAGTTTTTATTAACTATTATGTACTCTGCAACCTGCTTTCCTGAGGCCATTCCACTTTGAACAGGTGCAGTGATTTTTCTAAACAATGATCAAATTTTTTTCTACTTTTGGGTTACCAAAAATTGTACAAACAGATCAAGGAATGAATTTTCTGTCAAACGTGTTCAAACAAGTTTTAAATTTGTTAGAAATAAAGCACCGCACATCAAGCGCTTATCATCCTGACATGATAAATTCAGCACCGGTAAAACTACTTGTCAATAAACAGCTAATAAAATTAGCATGAAATTACAAAACAAAGTACTAGCAAAATATGTACAGTAGATGGCAGTGTTCATTACAGAGGATATGAATTGGTTCATCACTTCAAAAAGACATTTAAAGGGTGCACAGAATCTGTCAGTTACACAGTTTGTGCTGCTCTATGATGTTTCTCTGTGGTGTCTGGTTCATTCTTTACTTTTCAGATAAGATGCGTGATATTTTTATAGAAGAAAAGATACTGAAGAGATTAACAATTTGATCTATTAAACACTAATGTTCTGTCTGTCTCAAGTAATATTCATGGAGAAGGAATTGCTCCTCTCTCTTCATTTAAATTGGTCATCAATGTTTACTCCACAACTTTGTCCGGCAATTACAATGGCTCTTATTACAGTGATGCTCTCTTGTGGTATCGACAACACAGCAGCTCCAAAGCACAGTTTTTGTTTTTGGTTAGTGAAGCAAAGCTTGAACAACCGGCTGATCCTCCAATTCCTGGACTGTCTGCTAAATTAAATGAGGAGAATAACCGTGTGGATCTGGAGATCTCCTCTGCTGCAGTATCAGACTCTGCTGTGTATTACTGTGCTCTGAAGCCCACAGTGACTGGAAACACAAACACTGCACAAGAATGATAGCTGGAGCCTCTTCAGTCAGGAATGATGGGAAAAAAAAGAGAGCATGTTTTGCATTTTTATACAGTACTTGAGTATAGAAAGAATAAAGCAAGAGGTTTAATGTTTCATTTTTCATTCATACCGTATCATTAGATAGCTTTCAGATCAGGAAAAAAAAACCTCACCTCATGTAAAGGTGACCACGTGTAATCAGCCCTTTATACGAAACAGAAAAGAATCAGTTTTAATTTCATTAGAACTACACAAGCATTCTAAACACTGCTCTTCTGCATGCCACATGCCATATTTGCTGGACTGTTCCACACTCTTGAATATTGTTATGGTTTAGTTCATTTCTTTATCTATAGTATGTTAAGCTGCTTTGGTACAATCTACATTGTAAAAAAAAAACTACAAATTAAACATTGTCAGTGCATCTTGCCATTATAATGCATGAAAACTATTCTTATTTTTCTCTACATTCCAGAGTAGGGCTGGGCGACATAGCAAAATGCAATCTAGATAATTATTTTCCAGAATGAATGATAATGATACATATTTCGATATAAGTTGTTAATGCTTCCAGATTTAAAAAGAGTACCCCAGCTAAGACTGATGCCACAAAAATGAGAGGATCCATTAAATGGCATAACATTTTTGGATTAAAAATTTTTGGCGGGTAAAAATTTAGTACATCTCTAATAAACAAAATTTTTTAGATTCCCATTGTTGCACATTTCTGCTGTGTGATTAAGTCTTAGATCAATATAAAGTAAAAAAATAAAATATAAAAAAATATATATATATAAAAAAGCCCAGTTTATCATTGTTGACAAATTATATCCCGACCTGATCTAACATCATTTATTGTCCGAGCTCTATTTCAGAGGGAGTACTTCTAAATAAAACAAGTGTGGAAAAACGGTTCACCAGGCTTTACTTTATATTTACTTACAACATTCTTCATATTTCTATGTCAATTGTGCAATCTCAGAAAAGAGCTGAAAAACTAAAAAAAAAAAAAAAAATCACAGCAGGATCACTTATTTAATATATAAAGTATCTATGCTTTAGGCACTAATATAAACCTGTAAATTATTTTTTGTAGCAATTAGTTTTACTGTCCTATTTACAATATTTTAGAAATGTATTAAACATAATACTGTAATTAGTAGGCACTAACCGTAAACCTACCTTAACCCATACAGTTACCTTGTATTAAGTGTTTTAGGCATATACACTAGAACACCAGTGAATTGTACGGTAAAATAAACCTTATGTATTCATAATCATACTAAGACATGTGGGAGGAGCTTCATGATGTTGTGCTACCATTCATCTACCATTTGATTTCAGTCTGTTCCTCAGTAATGTAAAAATGAGTTCTCTTGTTTGCCTACTTGTACTGTTAGTCTTAATGGGTGAGTGCAATTTTCATCGTTTAATTTTAAAATTTCAATAAATTATAAAAAATAAAATAAAATAAACTCTACATTGCTATTTTTATGCAACAAAGTATATACATTAAATTAAGAACAATGTCTTTTCATTATTTTGAAGACCGTTTCTTGCTGTATTTGCAGATCAATCATTTGGCCAGTCAATAACAGCACTGCTGAGCACAAAGCAGGCCACTGAGAGTGAAACGGTCATTCTGTCATGCAAATATGATACTCAAGCAGACAATTTACAGTGGTATCGACAATATCCAGGATCTAGACCAGAATATCTGCTACGTGTGCTTGAATCAAACACCGTGCTTCATGCTCAACCTCCTTTCCCAAGACTGAACGCCAGTGTGAATAAAGTGGAGAAGCAGGTGAATCTGACCATCTCTTCTGCTGCAGTCACAGATTCAGCTCTGTATTACTGTGCTCTGCAGCCCACAGTGACAGAAAGAGCAACTACACTGTACTAAAACCTCATGGAGAAGATCAGAGTGTGTGAAAGATTCAGTGACTCTGAATGTGTTGATTGGGAGTTTTGGGTGGAGCTTTGCAGGATCTGACAGAAATGCACATCTGTCTGCAGTTTCATTTGCTGTTTGTTGTGCAAAGATGATGCTTCACTGCTGTCTTCTGGTGTTGTCAGTAACACAATGTAAGTCATATACTGTACTAAACTGATTTGTTTAAAGCTGAAATGCTTAATATATTAACAATTCAAGTTAGCATTTATTTACAATCTTGTATTGATTGCTTTTTACATCTGTTCATTCCTCCTAAAGAAAAGCTTTCTATTTTCTGCAGATACACTGGCACAGTCAATAAGACCACTGCAAAGCGATGTTCATATCACTGAGAGGACTCCAGTCAGGCTCTCATGCAAATATGATGGCAGTGTATACAGTCTGCATTGGTATCGACAGTATCCCGGATCTAAACCTGAATTTCTGCTTCTTGTATTGAAGTCAGCCACAAAATCTGTAACATATGCAGTTCCGAAAATCCCTGGAATGGATGGAGAAATGAGCATGAGTGAACAGCAAGTGGATCTAGAGATCTCCTCTGCTGCAGTATCAGACTCTGCTGTGTATTACTGTGCCCTGGAGCCCACAGTGACAGGAAACACACAAACACTGTACAAAAACTGTCTGTTCATTACTGTCTCATGCTTTCTATTTGCAGACTCAACAAGAGACTGAAACTACCACAAACATAAAATGAAAAAAAATAAAATAAATATAAAATTATAGAAAATGTGAGCAAGGATTCTTGTAAAAATAATTTCTTTCACCACAGTTAATCACCCCTTTCTGGCTTATTTTAAATGGCCCTGTTGTGTAACAAATGACATTAAATGGTATTGATAAATAATATAACTGCATAAATACTGCATATCTATAATGCATATCCATGTCGCACACAAGACATGTCATTTCTACATATTTCATGTAAACTAACCCTTTGTTTATTATATTATAAAAATAGTATTTTTAAATAAATATAATTTGAATACATTTTAAATTATGAAAAAAAATCAGATGAACAGTGCTGTTTAGGTTTCATCTATAAACTCAAATAAAAATCAACAATATCTTAAATCAAATAAATAGCAACATATCGAGGTCAAATTACTTGTCATTCAACAGCTACTACCTTTAAAAAATTCTGAAAAATAAAATAGTAATCAGTAGTGTGATAGCACAACTTGTCCAGCAGAAGGCAGTACTCACTTAGACTACAGAATAGAAAAGTAAACCCAGGAATCAGTCTGAACAACTCTATGAAATCAGTCATGTTTCTATACAGTATCTGGTTTATTTGTGCTTTCTTTTCAGGAAAGACTTGATATTTATACAAAAAGTAAAGTACTTCACTTATGGATCATTAAGCCTCGCTCTAAATAAACGCCATTTCACACCAGAGTACACTTTTCAGTTCACCGTTTTTTAGATCATGTACTGTACGCTCGGAATTTCCAGGCAGATTGCTGCAACACAGTACAGTTTCTGATACGGTTTTCTAAAGCTGTGGCCTCTGTTAACACTCCATTACCAGGTGCCACATAAAAGTGTAAAGTATAATATGGTTATAATGCAGGTTGTGTGCATGCCCAGCACAGTGCTCAGGACTTACACATAAACATATCACAGTATTCTTACAGATTTGATCACAATCTCCAACAAGTGGACTTTAATTTCATAATAATTGAACACTGTTATCCATTTAAACAGATCATCATAATCATATGGAAATGCATATGTATAGCACCTTATTATCATGCTGAAATGTATGAATTCATAAAATAATAATAGAAGACAAGAACAAGGTAATTTCTGACAATATTTCCAATAAAATATTACTATTTCTAAAAATCAACAGACTGCCATAATCCTTTGGGTGGAGCTTTTGCAAGAGCAAGTACAACAGAAAGCAGCACAGCAGTTCCCCAAATCTCTATTTGTAGCTGATCTCATCAGTCATCATGGTCCTCTTTTACATCTTCATTTTGACACTTCTTACAGGTATCTACATTTGATTTTATATTTGTTAATACATCTTTTTTTGTTATGACAACACCTAAAACTGTATTAAATGAACATGAAAGATGCATTTATAATACGTTTCTGTTTTTGTTTTTACAGAAGGCATTTTTGCAAATTCAGTAAGTCCTTGGTCTACTAAACAGCAGGTTTTGGAAGGAGAAAAGGTGACTCTTTCATGTAACTACAGTGGAAGTAATATTCAAAGTTTGCAGTGGTACAGACAGTATTCCAGCAGCACAGCTCCTGAATATCTCCTGCAAACCTTTGAAAATGCAGAACCAGCGCAACAGGGCCGTCATCTAGCTAAAGCACAAAAGGACAAAAAACAACTGGATCTGGAGATCTCCAAAGCTGAAATGACAGACTCTGTGATATATTACTGTGCACTGGTGCCCACAGTGACAGGAAACACTTCTAATCTGTACAAAAACCTGGCATCAGTGTCTCACATCTGACTATTTTTCTTTTGTTTTCACTTCACTTAATGACTATTGTCAATACTTAATTGGTATTCATAGCAATTAACATACATATACACATACAAAGACATAAGAGTGACATCAGAGCAATTCCAGTGTTGTGTAACGTGACATTTGCAGTAAAAACTTGAAACAAATTTATGGAGACTGTATAGGTCAACAGTATATTGACACTAGGCATGGGCCAGTATTTGATTCTGACTGTATGATGACCTTGGATAAAAATCTCACAGTTTCACGGTTTTGTGATTACTGCTCTAAAATATCTCCATATTAAATGTCTGGGTAAAAAACTTTGAAGCAGTAAACATGTCGTGCTAAATAATTCAAATGAATCAATGACTTCTGTCTTCATTAGATTCAAAAACACAGATTTCTTTACAATTTAAAACGGCATCTTTGGAGATCTTTTCTGCTGGAGATACTGTTGTCCTAAACACTAAAAAATATCTTACACACACCTTGGGAACGGTATTGCAGAAAATTTTGGTGGTGTACCTTGAAAACCGTTATAGTTCCATGCCTAATTGACTCAGTTTATATTTTCCAAAACAACTAACCAGAGAGTTTAGGAAGGATAAAAATATCAATCTGTAAACGTGTTTTATAGTTTAATTGATGGAATAAAGGAGTTATGAATTTGATCAAAAAACTATGGAAGTTTACAGTAAAAATTATGTTAATAAAACCGCACAACCCAAAATAAAGAATACTATTAATTGAAAGGATAAGAGTCGGCTCTCTATAGAACAAACATTATTTACTTTCTTTTACATTTTTTGCATTTACTAGAAAAATGCTTTATTATGGCTCTGACTTCTCTCCGTTACGGATTAAAAACTGCAACTTGGTGACTTTGGTAATTCAAATTAAACCATTTGAAAACAACATTGGACAGACATTGGAGTTTTTTTACAGTACTGTAAAATACAAGCCTACACAAACAACGAAGAAAGGGTTTTACTATTTTGGCAAGGTTGATATTTGCATGGAATTGCTCATCAGCAAAAGTATTTAATTTTACCTAAATATTCCATGCAAACAATACAAATATCAAAAAGACACTTAAGAATAAGTAGCGCAAAAATGAGTAGAGATGTAGAAAGTGGAGTTATAATATTTATACTTGTATATAAGTGGTGGAGACAAACACATGAGACTGAGATTGAAATTCTGACTGTTGGATAAACATCATTAATGTTAATTTAGCCAAAAACTAGTCAATTCAGAGAGGTTTTTTTGCCAAAATGATGAAAGAGGCTTGTTATTTCTAATCCGCATGACAACTCGTATATACTTAGCTAGAAGCAACACCTTTATCATATCACAACTAGAGAGAATTTCAGTGGGCGGAGCTTTATAATGATGAGAACAACACTTCCACAGAATCTGCACTCAGCTCTTGCAGTGCTCTAAACACATACGATCTCTCTCAATCATGATGCTATTTTGTCTCACAGTTCTGGTCGTACTTACAGGTATTACATTTTATTATTTTAACTCATTTGTCAAGATTTCATCCACAACTATGAAATGTGCATTCATTTATTGATTTTGTTTTTCAGAAAGCGTTTTAGCAAATGCAATAAGACCTCTCTCTGCTGAACAGCAGGTTTTAGAAGGAGGGAAGGTGATCCTTTCATGTAGCTACAATGGAAATGATATAAGGAGTTTACAGTGGTACAACAGCATCACAGCACTACTCCTGAATATCTCCTGCAAACTTTTGAAAATGCGGCACCAGAGCAGAAGGACCGTCTTCAAGCTCAAGCACAAAAGGACAAAAAACAACTGGATCTGGAGATCTCCAACGTTGAAATGTCAGACTCTGCTGTGTATTACTGTGCACTGGTGCCCACAGTGACAGGAAACACTTCGGCACTGTACAAAACCTGACAAACAGTATTATGATCACTTAACATACTAACATTTATGAGCTACACCTCTCCTGCAACAATTTATGAGACTTAAGAATTACAATACTGTACTGACTGGACGATTGTCGCTCATGCTAATACAGAGATGTTGCTAAGAGGACTTAAAAGTTATTTATTTAAGGTTTATGAATATACAAAGGCGATGCAGTGGCGCAGTAGGTAGTGCTGTGGCCTCACAGCAAAAAGGTCACTGGTTCGAGCCTAGGCTGAGTCAGTTGGCATTTTCTGTGTGGAGTTTGCATGTTCTCCCTGCGTTCGCGTGGGTTTCCAAGGGTGCTCCGGTTTCCCCCACAGTCCAAAGACATGCGGTATAGGTGAATTGGGTAGGCTAAATTGTCCGTAGTTTATGGTGTGTGAATAAGTGTGTGTTTCCCAGTGATGGGTTGCAGCTGGAAGGGCAATTCGCTGCATTAAACAAGTGCTGGATAAGTTGGCGGTTCATTCCACTGTGGCGACCCCAGATTAATAAAGGGACTAAGTCGAAAAGAAAATGAATGAATGAATGAATGAATGAATGAAAAATGAATATTTAAAAAAAAATTCAAGGACATGTTATTTATACTAAACAGCATTACAACATTTCATAAAACATATAAACGGGCAGATTCTATTTCATGGTGACGCCAAGAATCATATTTTCTCCCACAATAAAGAAATCTAAAGCAGTTTTCCATTCCAAAATAGTAATGATCTTTTAAACATTACAAAAAAAAAAACCTAACAAGCTCATGTATTATATAACACTACCATGGACTGTGCAAGATGTCCTTTATAAGAAATGGTAAGACTTTTTTTACTAAAACATCAATTGCAGACGCAACTGTTATTCTTTCATAACAATATTTTAACAAGTTTTGTGCCTAAAAATGAATGAAATTGTGATTATGAGGATCTGTTTAAATGGATATCACTGTTTAATTATAATGAAATTAAAGTCATGTTCAGAATCCGCTTGTTGGAGGTTGTGATCAAATCTGTGAGAATACTGTGATATGTTTATGTGTAATTGTGAAATGTGACGCATTGCAATGGACGATGGCATCGTCGCCGTAGGGTGGTGGTAACTTAATCATTTATGAATAATAATCAATTCATAACGAATTAATTATTTGTAGCCCACCGTTTCAACTGCCTGACCCGCATGCTCTTTGTTTTACTCAGAACCAAATCATAAATACATAAAAATAAGTTACACACAAATTACCACCAGTCAATCACTTTTTCCGCAAAGTAATCTGTGTCATTATAATGGCGTCAACAAACTGGTTGGTAAAAAAGGTACACAACCAACAGGAACAATCTCTCGCTTTTACGCTTGTACTTGTACTTGTACTTGAAGCAGTGTACTTCTACTGTGACATTACCTGACAGATTCAAAAGACTGAATTGTCGTTAGATAGAAACCAGATTAATTAAATATCACGTTTCACAACTATAGTGAGAGATGGCGCTGTACCCATCACAGTTATTAACGTCAGCCCAATCCTAAACCCAACCATTATAGTTATTAATGTCTACACTTTCCCCAATGCTTAACCCAACCATCACAGTTGTTAACGTCTACACCTTCCCCAACCCTAAACCCAACCACAGTTATTAACATCTACACCTACTCCACTGTGCATGTACAGCAACACGTTGCAGAGGCTTACATACTTGACGCCATTGTACTGTTATTTGCCACCACAGAGGGTGACCCTGAGTCAGCTAACTGTCATGAAAAACAGATGAAGTCAGCAGGTGAAGTTGCAAAGATTTATATTAGACATCAAATGAAGAGGTTGTAGAAAAATTTGGAGAAAACGCATAAAAAGATTTGCTGAAAATGTTCTCTGGGAAGTTTTTCCGCCATCTTGCCAACATCTCGTGACATCTCACATGGTTCAATGGGATCTCGATAACTGCAAGTTACACACCTTTCATGTTATGCCCCTGTCTTGCATTTCACAGACCGATATACCTGGAGTGAAGCAGCAAAAAGTAATTCGAGTTCCCTCCACAAGAAGGAGCTCTAGTGAGTCAAGATGCTGCTCTCCTAGTGAACTACACTTTAATCCTTAAGACTTTTCACAGTTTTTCTTGGATTACACTAATCAGACAACAACTATTTACGATGAGTTTAATATATATTGTAAAACTGACTGTAAAATCATTAATTGTTTGTACAAAGTAATCCAATAACCATACATTCAACAAAAAAAATGTCCACTGTTGCTCTTTTCCCGCCACAGGATGGAGCTCTGCTGTGTGTTGTTAAATATGCCTGACTTCAGCATGAGTTTCACACTTCAAGAACTCATTCTGCTCAACAATGACCATGTTTACTATAGTATTGATACTATTTTCACTTCTTAAGGGTAAGTAGTGCTTTAATGCTACCTATTGCTCTTCAAACGCCAGCTGACTGAATATATTA